>NC_085983.1:10122500-10451857 GCF_910591565.1 Cydia splendana
CTCACAGAGCCACTAGTATAGTGAATTATTCCATTTTTCAATGATTTCTAAGCTTTGTGGTATCGATCGTTTTCTGCTTGATACAAAAAAAGAAACGCAATGATTTTTTGAATGAAACAAATATCACAAAAAATTTAACATTTAAATACTTATATTTTTTCCAGGCAACGCCCGCCCACCAGTCGAAGGCCCCGGCGAGCTCGCGCAAGCCCTGGACGACTTCGACGAGCGCATGGTCATGGAGCCCCTCGCCTACTCCGAGCTGCGGACCAGACCCTCGCTGGAGGAGCGGCTCGAGTCCATCATCTCCGGAGCGGCCCTCATGGCGGACAGCTCCTGCACCAGGTACACACGGACATGCCATGGAGCCCTCGCCTACTCCGAGCTGCGGACCAGACCCTCGCTGGAGGAGCGGCTCGAGTCCATCATCTCCGGAGCGGCCCTCATGGCGGACAGCTCCTGCACCAGGTACACACGGACATGCCATGGAGCCCTCGCCTACTCCGAGCTGCGGACCAGACCCTCGCTGGAGGAGCGGCTCGAGTCCATCATCTCCGGAGCGGCCCTCATGGCGGACAGCTCCTGCACCAGGTACACACGGACATGCCATGGAGCCCTCGCCTACTCCGAGCTGCGGACCAGACCCTCGCTGGAGGAGCGGCTCGAGTCCATCATCTCCGGAGCGGCCCTCATGGCGGACAGCTCCTGCACCAGGTACACACGGACATGCCATGGAGCCCTCGCCTACTCCGAGCTGCGGACCAGACCCTCGCTGGAGGAGCGGCTCGAGTCCATCATCTCCGGAGCGGCCCTCATGGCGGACAGCTCCTGCACCAGGTACACACGGACATGCCATGGAGCCCTCGCCTACTCCGAGCTGCGGACCAGACCCTCGCTGGAGGAGCGGCTCGAGTCCATCATCTCCGGAGCGGCCCTCATGGCGGACAGCTCCTGCACCAGGTACACACGGACATGCCATGGAGCCCTCGCCTACTCCGAGCTGCGGACCAGACCCTCGCTGGAGGAGCGGCTCGAGTCCATCATCTCCGGAGCGGCCCTCATGGCGGACAGCTCCTGCACCAGGTACACACGGACATGCCATGGAGCCCTCCCCTACTCCGAGCTGCGGACCAGACCCTCGCTGGAGGAGCGGCTCGAGTCCATCATCTCCGGAGCGGCCCTCATGGCGGACAGCTCCTGCACCAGGTACACACGGACATGCCATGGAGCCCTCGCCTACTCCGAGCTGCGGACCAGACCCTCGCTGGAGGAGCGGCTCGAGTCCATCATCTCCGGAGCGGCCCTCATGGCGGACAGCTCCTGCACCAGGTACACACGGACATGCCATGGAGCCCTCGCCTACTCCGAGCTGCGGACCAGACCCTCGCTGGAGGAGATTGGTGACGTGAAATTGATTTCGTGACATTAGTTTTATCATCAGTTTCACGTGTAATTAAATAGTTTCGTAATGCATGATGCATTCATTTCATGAAATTCAAATCAATTTCGTGTCCTGCGCGATTTTTTGGTGAAATTAGTGTCATGCAACTAATTTCGTAGTGTAAATGCGACGTGAAAACTTAGTGTCGCTAAAGTGTCTGCGCTGTGCGGACGTGTAGCTTCGATGCTGATGGGGCCATGGTCACTGCGATACTGTGAATTTCATTACACTAATTATATCACGAAAGTAGTTTCGCATACATAGAAACTACTTTCGTGAAACTGATTTCAACATGGCTGACAACAATTTCGTAATGTAAATCCCGCTTTAACATCTACTAGCGACCCGCACCGGTTTCGCACGGGTAGAACCCTAACAAATAATACACCATAACCTTCCTCAAGGATCACTCTATTGATAGGTGAAAACCGCATGAAAATACGTTTGGAGTTGAACCAAGAGAAGACTGCAACGATTTTGATAGCACACGCGGTGCAAGTGTTATTTTAAACGTGAAACTTCTATGAAATTATGACGTATTTATAAATGACTACGTCTGCTATCAAAATCGTTGCAGACTTCTTTTGGTCTGACTCTAGTAGTTTTTGAGTTTATCGCGAACATACAGACAGACAGACGCGGCGGGGGACTTTGTTTTATAAGGCGTAGTGATTTGATTGTGTGTTGCAGGGACGAGCGTCGCGAGCGCATCGTGGCGGAGTGCAATGCGGTGCGTCAGGCGCTGCAGGATTTACTACACGAGTACATGACCAACGTATGTATATTATGTACTAACCCCGTTATCCCGGTGTACGAATCCTCCCCATCTTCCCCTACATTATTACACCGTACAGTACACAGTGGCTAAGTCCCCACTGTCCCCAGTAATTTTCATAACCTCGCCAAAGGCTTCACGAACGAAAATAATCCAGACTCTTCCTCGCGTTGTCCCGGCATTTTGCCACGGCTCATGGGAGCCTGGGGTCCGCTTGACAACTAATCCCAAGAATTGGCGCAAGCACTAGTTTTTGCGAAAGCGACTGCCATCTGACCTTCCAACCCAGAGGGGAAACTAGGCCTTATTGGGATTAGTCCGGTTTCCTCACGATGTTTTCCTTCACCGAAACACGACTGGTAGGTAAATATCAAATGATATTTCGTACTTAAGTTCCGAAAATCTCATTGGTACGAGCCGGGGTTCGAACCCGCGACCTCCGGATTGAAAGTCGCACGCTCTTACTACTAGGCCACCAGCGCATTACTATTTTATAAAAAAAAATTTGTGTGTACAGGCTGGAAAGCCGGAGCAGTCCTCAGGCCTCGAGCGCGCCATTGAAAACATGTGCCGCAAGACCCGCGATCTTCGTCGGCAGCTACGCAAGGCTGTCGTCGACCACGTGTCCGACAGGTAACACATGCGAGACCCACCGAGGCCTATAGTACACACCCGAGGCCTAGAGAATACATATGTGCCGAAAGACCCGCGAGCTACGTCCTCAACAGGAAACTGCCACTGCTCTTACCAGTGCCTGAAAATCGTCCGCCGGTGGTTGTATCGCGGTGGAAAGACCGTCGGCTGGTCACATGACATTGTAAAAACAATTTTTTTAGTCATTGCGTTCCAATCTAGACTTTGTAAATGTCATATACTAAGAAAAAGAGACCAAGGCCTCCAGTGCCGAAGGCTGGAATCAAACCAGCGTCCTCTGCTATTGCGGCAGGTGCCTGTGCCATTCGGCCACCGGGCCACAGCGGTTTATGCTTCCGATGTAGCCCACAAGATGACGGAACCTACTATGCACAGTATGCACAAGGAAACGCACCGACGAGAACGCTAGATGGTAGCACTTGTTTTGGCAATGTGCACATATGTTTCTGATTCGGGCCACAAGATGGCAGACCCTCCAACGCGCACGGTCCATAGGGACTTCTATTTTACAATAGAATTAATCAAAACGAAATAACTCGATAGGATTTATATGTGATTATGATATTTGTACAGTTTTCTGGAGAGCAATGTGCCCCTCCTGGTGCTGATGGAGGCTGCACGCAACGGCCATGAGAAGGAAGTCGAGGAATACGCCATCGTCTTCACCGAACACGCCAACAAACTGGTCGAGGTAACAAACTCGAGACAACGAGAAACTCGCGTTTTGGCAAGAAAACTGATGTATTGAGTTACCACACTTTCTTTATAGCGATAGCGGTACAACCTGAAATTCGGGAATCAACTGCAAATGGTGTTAAAGGTATGAAAATCGGCACGATTAATCTTTAGGCCATTTGAATCAATTTGATCCGTAGCACCAAAAAATAAAAACAAACGGAAAGGAGTTATGACGTCATCTTTTTTTTGTATGGAAAATATAAAAAAATTGTTCAGAAACCTATCGTGTGTGGTATTAAATGAAAGGGCATTTTGAGCCGGTTCTAAAAATATATCACATTATTATATTTCCGTCACTTGCATTCAATTAAAATTAAAATAATTTTCAAAACATACCAAGTTTGGGCACCTCCAGATACGAAACCGTTAAATTATTTTTTGTAAAATATACCTCAAGTAATACCCAATATCCCCATATCTAACCCCAAGAAATTAATTTCGTAAATATTTAGTTTAAGTATTTTTTTTTTATTTTTTTATTATTACAAACTGTGATCTATCAATCTATCAATGAATCGGCCTCCTAGCCTAGTCGATAGTGACCCTGCCAATGAAGCAGGAGGTCCCAGGTTCGAATCCTGGTATGGGCATTTATTTGTGTGTTCATCATCATCATCACACAAATAAATGCCCTTACCAGGGCTTGTATATATGTGTATATGGATTAAAGATTAATCGTGCCGATTTTCATACCTTTAACACCATTTGCAGCTGATTTTGGTCAACCGCTAGTACTATTACTTATATTACTCTATGGTTAGAGAAAAGTACCGATGTACCGGGATTTTCATTACCAGAAACGGTACCTGAAATATTGAAATTTCCCGTGATTTACCGGTACTTTCAGTACCGGGAATTCCCGGGAGCATTCCCTAGTACACGTAGTGCAGGTGTTATTTTAATCGTCAAACTTCTATTATGACGTATAAATAACACTTGCACTACGTGTGCTGTCAAAATCTCTGCAGACTTTTCTTGGTCTAACTCTAACTGAATTTTTAATTACAGGTGGCTAATCTGGTGTGCTCGATGTCGAACAATGAAGATGGCGTCAAGATGGTGCGCCATGCCGCCGGACAGATCGAGGCGCTCTGCCCGCAGGTAATTATTAAATAGGCGCCCCACAGAGCGAGCCGCCTCGCGGGGAAATTGCCTCGCAAAGTTCGGTCGGTGGAGACGTACCTCACCCGAGGCAAATGCGGTCGCGAGTGTTTACTTCGCCAGAGGCACGTCTACACGGACCAAGCTGCTTTGCGCGGCAATTTCCTCGCGAGGCGGCTCGATCTGTGTGGACCCACCTAATGGATTTGTGAACTGTAGACTTCGCGAATTCCCTTAAATTCGGTTTTTGAAAATGTACAACTTGCAACTTTCTCTGTTTTTGACGAACGTGTGGTGAAAAAACCGGACAAGTGCGAGTAGGACTCGTCCACCGAGGGTTCCGTAATTTTTAGTATTTGTCGTTATAGCGGCAACAGAAATAAATCATCTGTGAAAATTTCAACTGTCTATTACGGTTCATGAGATACAGCCTGGTGACAGACAGACGGACGGTGGAGTCTTAGTAATAGGGTCTCGTTTTTACCCTTTGGGTACGGAACCCTAACAACAATTATTCTGTTTGTTCAGGTGATCAACGCGGCCCGCGTGCTCGGCGCCCGGCCGCGCTCCCGCGTGGCGCAGGAGAACGCCACCGCCTTCGCGCGCGCCTGGGAGCAGGCGGTGAGGCTGCTCACCGAGGCCGTGGACGATATCACTACTATCGACGACTTCCTGGCCGTCAGCGGTGAGGGTCCTAACTTGTCTTATGTCATGCTTCGTGTATGGAGGTTTTTAGAAAAAATTGTACCATTTACTTGTTTTACGAAAATCATCAACTTTTGGGTTAATTTAGACTTAGAATCACGAGACAAAGAAAAATGTGTCCCCGGATTTTCATACTTTTGGGTGTCAGCTTTGTGACGGACCATACAAAATGTATGTGAAAATGCGTCTAAAAACAGTAATTTTTTTGGGACACATTTTTTTCTTTTCAAATCGATAGTCCTCGTGATTCTGAGTAGAAATAATCCAAATGTTAATGGATTTTCGAAAATAAAAAACAAATTGTACACTTTTAAGTGAAAATGCCCGTATTCCAAGAAGGTTACATATATAGGAATGGCGTTCAAACTATTTATAACCAGTATATTTTGTTCCCAGAGAACCACATCCTAGAGGACGTGAACAAATGTGTGGTCGCGCTGCAGGAGGGAGACCCGGACTCGCTCGAGCGCACCGCCGGCGCCATCCGCGGCCGCGCCGCCAGGTGAGACACAACTACCAGGTTGCCTAGCCAAGGTGACAATCGCTTGCGCTACGACAACGAAACGCTTTGTGTCTCTATCACTCTTCCACAGTGACAGTTACGTTTCGTTCGCTACAGAGCGTAAACTATTAGCATGTTGGCTACGCACCCTGTTACGTTTGCTCGGTGGAAACATGAAGGATATTTATCAATAGGCCCATACAGAACAAGCCACCGAAAATGCCTCGCGAAGTAACTGTGAAGACGTTCTCGCCCGGGGCATGGTGGCCGTCGTGCGTGCTTTTCTAAGCGAGGTCCCCACTGACCCAGCTGCCTCACGAGGCAATTTCCTCGCGAGGCAACTGGACCCACCTATTACTGATTTTCTTGGCAAAGGGAGCAAAAATTACCTAAAAAACAACACAATTGAAACTAACTAGATCAAAATCAGTCAATATCTGTTTTTTTAGTATCTAACCTCGTAAAGCTTCATTTACATATTCGTCACACGAATTAGAATCTGTCATGAACCAAATAAAGTAGCATTTATTTTGTTTTATTGCTTTTTAAAACAAACTATATTCATATTAGGTTCAATTTAAAAATAGGAAGACTTTGGTGGGCCTTACGAGGCTAAATATTCCCTTGTCTATGTCTATGCCCCAAAATACCAGTCTTTAATTCCACTTCCATTCGCCTCGCAAATTACGAGACCCTAAACTGTCGTTTTGCCAACAGGGTGTGCTCCGTGGTGACCCAAGAGATGGACAACTACGAGCCGTGCATCTACACCAAGCGCGTTCTAGAAGCGGTCACCGTGCTCAGAGACCAAGGTTAGTGCCTCATTTGTTACGTATAGGTCTCAACCGATTGGTAAACTTGTAAGATGCCCTAGTACAATGGTACTCAAACTTTTTTCGTGACGGAACTCTTTTGGAAAGCGAAATATTTGACGGAGCCCAAAATTAAAAACTTTCGTTTCTTCGCCATTAAGCTGTGGACCACAGACATAGAAGAGCTGGTTTTTAATTTTTTCTCGCGAGCCCCTACGGAGGCTTTGCCGAGCCCTAGGGCTCCGTGGAGCACACTTTGAGAATGGCTGCCCTAGTAGGAGGGAACTGACGTTTTCCACTGCATGTGTTTTTTGGTAACCCAAGAGATGGACAACTACGAACCGTGCATCTACACGAAGCGCGTGCTAGACGCCGTCACCGTGGTCAGAGACCAAGGTTAGTGCCTCATTTGTGACCTAGATCTTCGCTTCGGTCAAATATCACGTCCGATATTGAAATCTCAACCCCACATTTTTAATAAAAAGTGTACTTCTAAAACACATTCGTGCTTCGAGCAACACGGAAGGAAGGCGGCATTCGCACTATTTCCCCTCTGCCGAGGTACAAGATTAGCGCGTCAATCTAATCTAGCGCGGGTAATAAAACTAGTTGAACTTGGATTTTTCACTAGACCGAGTCCAGACGCGCGCGTGAACACTGCTGCACAAAAATGCCTGTTTGCTCTGTTTTTTGTTTTAAAAAGAGGTCGGGGACATCAAATTTACAAAAAGAAAGTGTTACATTTCACATGTAATATTTTTTTTTACATATCATACGTTTAATTACATTCAAACACAATTATTATATTTTAGTCTCATGTAATTGTTGGATTTATCGATTTTGCTCGCTCAGTACAAATTGCGGATCGGTCGAGCGACAAATCCGACTTCTCATCTCTCAGAATACAATAACATACTTCAACGAAAATGTGTTAGTGTGCGTGTTGTGACACTTGTCACTCGTCCGTACACAAAAAGAGATCGAGGTTTGCAAGATTTGTCTTTGACGTGTGTCATTTTCTATGTATTTGTGTCGTCATTACAGATTGGATTTTGTATGTAAGTGTGTGAGAAGTGCGACTGTGTGCACCTTTCCCCCCGCGAAAAATGGCAGAAAGATTTGTACGGTGAGATATCGCTTGGGCCCCTCCCTTCCGATGTGTCGGAAGCCGGTGTTGCTCGAAGCATTCGTGCTTCGAATTTGACAGATTACGGTGAATATATATAGATGGCGCCAGCATAGGTTTTACATGTCTCTAGTTTAATGAGATTTGGCTTAAAATAAATAATGATTTTACACTATTCGTAGGATTTACAGTACCGAGGGTAATTCGCCAGTAACTGGCCACCCTAAACTAAAAATGAATTCTATACACCTATAAACATAATTATTTTAGTATAAGGTGGCTACTTAGGGGCTATTCATAAATTACGTCATTTCAAATTAGGGGGGGGGGGTCTGGACATCGGATGACGGCAGCATGAAGTAGGAGGAAATGGGGTCATTTGAAGCATGATTTTTAGATGATTATAGGGGTGGGGGGGGGGGGGGTCAAAAATCGTCAAAAATCGATGACGTAATTTATGGACAGCCCCTATTGAAGGCTGGCCAGTTATTGATACTGGCGAATTACCCTATATACCTTAGGTAAATAATAGAAGATATTTATAAAATAAATTTATTAAAAAAAAATCCAGGTATCATCACTATGTACAAGGATCCAATGGCAGTTGAGTTGTATTATCTACATAGAAATGACCTTTCGTCTTAAAGATATAGAAGTGCAAAGAAAATATGTGCAATAGAAAAATATGACTAGAAGGTGAAATCAAGTTTGAGCATAAACTCAAACAAAAGCTAGAAAATCCAACCAAAAATCACTGGAAACTCTTCAAAATGTAGTAAAGACGTAGTGCTTAATTGTTTTCCATCGTATTTTCTCGGAAACGTTCGTATTTGTCATGCTACTTCAGTCAACGTCAGTACTTTTTGTACCACAATACGAAGGAAAATAAATATGCAGTACATCTGTATCTCAGTATTCATATCATACTGACATACGAGCTTTTAAAAGTGATTTTTAACTGTTAAGGCGGTTCGTTCAGGTTGCTTAAGCTGTTGCCTCGTTCGGTCCCCGCAAAGTAGCCTCACGAGGCAACCTCGCAGTAAGAGAGACGCGGTCACTTCACTTAGTTGTTAACTTAGTTTTCTGGTGCTGGGGGGTGCGCCCTGATGTACTCGAGGGCGCGGAGGATAGCCTCCGGGATTGGGGGAGGGGTGGGGAGGTGAGAGCCCTGTGAACAAAAGAGAATTATAAAAAAACGTTACAAGAGAGATATTAACTTTTACAAAAAAACAGTTTTAAATGACTGATAGAGATTGCTTTAAAGCATGAATTCGGCCATTTTTACTTAATTTTAAAAACAAGTATAATTTTTTTCTTATGTTGGTTCCCGAGACCATATATATTTTTCTTTCATTTATTCACGCAGTGGTTATTGTTAGCATACTTCTAAAAAGACTGATAGCAATATATCCGACCGGTCTGTTACTGAAGTCCCAAAATTGGTACAAAAACAAAATGATTGCATAGTAACGGCTCGGTCACGACACTGAGCGACTTGCGACGGCGGCAGCGATAACCATAGGTTAGAGTGAGACAGCGATTCGGACTTTTCGTTCCCACCTATGGTTGTCGCTGCCGCCGTCGCAAGTGCTCAATGTCGTGGTCGATTCAATCAATACAATTCAAAGTTAATTCAATCGCTCTGTAACATAAAAACAGTGAAGGAAACAGGGCAGGCCTTTACCCAGCAGTGGGACACAATAAATGCTATTAACCCTTTGAATGCACGACAATAGCAAAATTATCAGTCAAAAACCTAGAAATTCGTGTGATATAATTAATGGATGACCCATAATACTGGTCTATGCTTGGAACATACCTGAGGCTGGTAGCCGTTCTCGTTGGCGACGTACTGGAGCTGAACCTGCTCACCCTCGGGGGTCTTCCAGCCGTTCTCACCTTGGATCTCCAGGGCGGCGTCCTCCTGTCAATCAATTAATCAATCAATCAGTCGTTTATTGATAATACAGAACACCTAGTTTCAAAAGAAGTAGTATAGAGCAATTTTTTCATGAAACCGATGCTGCCAAAAATACAGGGGAGCGGGGACGAGGTGAGCGAGTCCCGTGCCGTGATTGGTCCATTCAAAGACGAGTGGAGTAAAACTACCGTATTTGTGGCAGAGGGGGTAACGCGAGTAGGTATTAGGCAATGCTATGTCTGGAGGATGTCTTGTCTGTGATTGATAACAAGCGTTACACATTTAACATTTTCTGTTTAGCACACTTTTAATTTCTATTTGATAATAAACTAATCGGCGATTGGCTCTAGTGACACCTGATGGAAAGTGAAGACAGAGCCTAAGATGGAGCTCACCGGTTCAGTAATAGCTCTTGCTTTAAAGAGACAGAGGTCATATTTCTCAGGGAATATAGATGACGGGAGCGCATTCCATTCCTTAGTCGTCTTTACCAAAAAAGACGAGGCAAATGGAATATTAACAACATATCAAGAAAGATTATAATTATAAATATGTTCATAAATAAATAAATACGAGTAATCTGTCTGTCATCAGTAATAAATATATCGGATGGAACAGAAGGAGGGACTTTTATGCAAACGGGGAATTGTTTAGGCTACGTAGTTTATTTTTCACTTATTAATCACATTAATAATTCTAACCGTTTTAGAGATACAGTTTGTTAAACATTCCTGCAAAAATCTGTTTGTTTCAACCCTAGCAAAAAGAGCCTATTAATGACATGACATGTGTCAACTTAAAATGTAAATAACTTTCTAGGGTTGTCACGGACATAACAATATTTCATTTTAATGATTTTGTTTTACTGTTTAATCCAGCTTTACTATTATAATCACTCGGTAGATCACTTAGATAACACTATCCTTTCAGCTCAGTCCCTAGAAATGTTCCACCCTGATGATACGATTGGAAGTTTCTGAACTGATGCAGTTTTCATTCGTACCAGAAGTTGTCCTCCTGCTATGGTATCTGCTGTGCTCACAAAACCACCTCTATCTGCGAGGACTTGCGAGGCATCTCGAACGAGGCAATCTCGCGAGGCAGCTCATTCTAGATTACTTACACCAGCGCCTTTGAGCTGTCCCTGCGCCTGCCCCTGAATGCCGTTGTCAGTCTCGTACGCGTACTGGAAGTTGCCTTCGGGGCTGATGTCGGACTCCTGTCTCAGGATCTGGGCGTCGGCCTCGCCGCCAGCCTGCTTGAGGTGGGACACGTCCGCCGCCGCGAGCGCCACTAGGCAGGATACGATTAGGAGTTTCTGTAACACGTAAAAAAAATATTATAGGACAATTTCAATTTGGTTTATACAAGCATTTAGCTGTATACAAGGTTGTTAACAAAAATTGCGACATTAAAACCTGTTCGGTTAAAGAGGCTCAATATAAAGTCAAAATATGGTTAAGCACTCTGAATTATAGTGAAACAGAAAAAATATTAACATATTAATAAACTCTCTCTCACACACACACACACACACACACACACACACACACCGACTCATAAGTACCTCCTCCTTCCTTGCCTAGTTCTTGTAGTTTATTAGCTTCAAGTTTTTAATTTTAATTTTATTAAAGTTGGTGTCATAGTAGACACAAAAATTGTAGTATACTTAGTACTCTTAGTAGTAGACTGTAGGGTAGCATGCATTTTGTTAATTTAGCTGATAGTAGTGAATTCTTTAGCGCCTAATGTAATCAATAAAAACTGGCAAACTAGGAAAAGTGCCATCCTGCGAGACAGGCATAGCCTAGTGCAGGTGTCACGGGCAATTTTCATATCTTGCAACAACTTTAGCAGTGTTTAACTAGAATAAGTTTACCTAACCTTGTTTAATCATAAGTTTCACTGTATCAATACTATTTTGATTTTTGAATTTTACACAGATCAATCTAGTCCCACGGTAAGCTCAATAAAGCTTGTGTTGTGGGTACTAGACGACGATATGTATAATGTATAATTGTATATAAATACTTATATACATAGAAAACATCCATAACTCAGGAACAAATATTTGTGGTAAACACACAAATAAATGCCCTTACCAGGATTCGAACCCGGGACCTCCTGCTTCGTAGGCAGGGTCACTACCGACTAGGCTAGGAGGCCATAAAAGTTAAGTTTTGGTATAAATTGACTTGATATTGATGTAAGTGCGCAAAATATGGCAATTAATCAGTGGGGAGACACTCCTGACTCGGCTCCGTTCGGCTCCGCATTGCTCCGAGCAATTATTAGGGTTGACACGATTGACGTCCCTTTGCACGACCATAGATAAGATAATGATTTTAATTTTGCCAACCCTAAATAGCGGAAAGGGATAGTGCCATATATTAGAAAGGGACAGCATGATTCGACCCTGAACCGCTGTCAAACTTCGGGT
Source organism: Cydia splendana (assembly GCF_910591565.1). Classification (NCBI taxonomy): domain Eukaryota; kingdom Metazoa; phylum Arthropoda; class Insecta; order Lepidoptera; family Tortricidae; genus Cydia; species Cydia splendana. Next base: position 10,134,716 of record NC_085983.1, read on the forward strand.
TTGTAGGAAGTGTCCTTTCTGTACGGTAGTATATACTATTACTTATTCTGTGATTTAATACGAAAGCTGAGATGAATATCACCGAGTTTCTAACCCTGAATGAAATTCTAAACATGCCTAACGGTCGCCTAACATTGTACTAATATATATACACTAATATTTTGATACAAATGCGGAAATTTTCCCTTTTAGTGTATTATAATAATCATGCGTAATAAAACGCGACCTTATACATCATAACCGTCACGTGACCTCACCGGGATCCGAACCCTGAAGGCCTACCGCGAACCACGTTCGACGTGTTGCCTCCCTGTCACACTTACGTACGAATTTACAAGTGCGAGAGAGAGGCCACACGTCGAACGTGGTTCGCGGTAGGCCCCCCGTAACATTTTGACGGAGAGCAGTCAGCCTCAACGATATTCATGAGTTAGGATTTACGGATCGCGTCGACTAGCAAGTGTGATGAAAAAATACATTACTGCCCTAGGTAGAAATTTAGGATTTACGGAGCGCGTCGCCTAGCAAGTGTGATGAAAAAATACATTACTGCCCTAGGTAGAAATTTAGGATTTACGGACCGCGTCGCCTACTCGTAATGCCTTTTAAAACTCATTCAATGAAGGACACTTTCGCTTTCAGTGTATTAAAATCATATCCAAATGCGTAATAAATAAATTAAAACCGGCCAAGTGCGAGTCGGACTCGCGCACGAAGGGTTCCGTACCATTACGCAAAAAATGGCATAAAAATCACGTTTGTTGTATGGGAGCCCCGCTTAAATATCTATTTTATTCTGTTTTTAGTATTTGTTCAATGTTCATCTGTGAAAATTTCAACTATCATGGTTCATGAGATACAGCCTGGTGACAGACGGACGGACGGACGGACAGCGGAGTCTTAGTAATAGGGTCCCGTTTTACCCTTTGGGTACGGAACCCTAAACACGGCCTTATACATCATAATACTCGTATTCATAATTGTCATGTGACCTCACCGGGATTCGAACCCCGTAACCTTTTGACGGAGAGCGGTCAGCCTCAGGCATATTCATGAGTTATCTTAATGCCGAGTTACGACACCGCTTCTGCGGATGAACTTAGGGTCGGGTTATGTTGACAGGCGGTAGCGAGAGCGATTTAAGTGAGCGGGCAATACGGAACCTTATAACATTCATCATCATCATGTCAGCCAGAGGACGTCCACTGCTGGACATAGGCCATAACATTCATGAAATTCATATATTTAATAGTAGTCGTAGCGTAACGATTTATTTTTTGCTTGAAGCTAGACTTAATTAAATTGATGGTCAAAAGCGATCGATATTTAATCACTACACCTTATAAAACAAAGTCCCCCCGCCTCGTCTGTCTGTTTGTATGTTCGCGATAAACTCAAAAACTCCTGATTTCATTTTCACGCGGTTGTCACCTATCGATAGAGTGATTTTTGAGGAAATATAATTAACGTATAATTACGTAACGTATTAGCGTATAATTTGTTAACCCGTGCGAAGCCGGGGCGGGTCGCTAGTAATAAATAGGAACTTACGTTTATTTATATCTAACTACCGAGTCTAGCGTCAAGTACTGGAAATATCAGTACCGCTACTTGACACCAGATGTCTCATGGCTCCACCTCACGTTGGGCCAACGCCAACGCCAACGAGGGACGCAGCCATGCGGTAGAATGAGATAGCAATATCACTTGCTCCCTCTAACGCATAAATGCGTCCCTCGTTGGCGTTGGCGTTGGCCCAACGTGAAGAGGAGCCATCAAATGGCGCTACTCACGCTACTGACGAAAAATATACAGCTAAAACAATTTACAACTAGTATTACAAGTAGAAGGAGTTGAAAATAGAGTTCCGATTAATCCGGTTATAGTTAATATTAGCTGAAAATTGTTGAGCATTATACTTTTCGGTCGTCGCGACATCTATTGTCAATTAGCAGTACTGATAAATTCCGCTACTTGCCGCTAGATGTCGACTACGAAATAACTCGCGTTTTGGTAAGAAAACTAACGTATGGAGTTACCACTCTTTCCTTAAGGGGCCCACTGATTAACAGTCAGCCGGACGGTATCGGCCTGTCAGTTGTTCGGAACTGTCAAAATTTTGTTCTAACTGACAGGCCGATACCGTCCGGCGGACTGTTAATCAGTGGGCCCCTTTATGACTGGCGAAAATGTGCCATGAATACATGTGGCTCTCAAGACCGACTTCTTGTATTTTAAGAGCAGTTCATTTGCCCTGGCCATCGAGAAATATAGTACGACAAAAGTGCTCACTCCATACATCAGTTTTGGTACCAAAAATATAAGTATTTTCATAGTCGACATCTAGCATCGAGTAGCGGAATTATCAGTACTTTAAGCAGCAGTAGTAGTACTGTCAAGTGACAATAGATGTAGCACCGACCGGAAACTCTAATCTCAACAACATAAGACTTTCCGGTCGGTGCTACATCTATTGTCACTTGACAGTACTACTACTGCTACTTACAGTACTGATAATTCCGCTACTCGATGCTAGATGTCGACTACGAAAATACTAATATTTTTGGTACCAAAACTGATGTATGGAGTGAGCACTCTTGTCTTACTATATTTCTCTATACCCTGGCTGACATTGAGGAATTCGGTAAGCAGACGTTTCTAAATCGCTTCCGCTCCGCTCGTCACAATATTACGGTCGCGCGCGGAGGCGTTTTGACCCGCCAGTTATGCGCTATGACGTCTCAAGGACTAGGTTTGATTCTCGGTGAAACTGTTACTATATTTACCGAACACGCTTTAAATAAACTGTTTAATTACCTAAATACTATGTAAAATCATTTTTTTTTAATGAAATCGCATAAAAAATAACAATCAACAAACAGATTAGATTTCTCTTCTTTCTACCGTACAAATGTTTTTAAATACGTTTAAAATTGTATTATTTAATGTAATAAATGTGTTATCATCAATAAACAATTAAATAAATTTAATGTCTGTTAAAATAGTCATCTTCGATACAATACTTTTTGGCGGTAGAGAATACTTTTTGGCATTAAGCTCGCCTGTGCATAATTGTATATCTTTTTGCAATAAATTTTAAATAAATAAAACCAAAATATTGTCTTCGGTTACCGCGATAGTTACTCATGAAATAAAACTATTGAATTGAAACGGATTATATCGCGTATATTGAATTCATACTACATCCCGACGTTTCGAGCCCTTTACAGCGTTCGTCACCCGTCACCCGTTGACCACGAACGCAGTAAAGGGTTCGAAACGTCGGGATGTAGTATGAATTCAATATACGCAATATGATCCGTTTCATTTATTTCATAAATAAATCAAATATCACACAGAACAACATTATTTCTTATTTGTTTAAAATCTAAAAATAAATTCGTATTCCGTCTAAAAATATAACATGTTGTTTGATTGCATAATCCTAATATATAATCAAATTAAAGATGTTTTGATGTCCGCGTCCTTGTCACGATCAAGGTTTCATAAATCGGTTATTTATTCTAAATAATACTGGTTTTAATAATGACGTGGAGTTGGTAGTGACCCTGTCAGAGTTAGAGGTCGATAGGTTCGATTCTAAGCATAGGTTTTTTAGGGATCCGTGACCCTATTATTAAGACTCCACTGACCGTCTGTCTGTCTGTATATCTGTCACCAGGCTGTATTTCAGGAACCGTGATAGCTAGACAGTTGAAATTTTCACAGATGATGTATTTCTGTTGCCGCTATAACAACAAATACTAAAATTTGTTTATTTTACAACTGTTTTGTATTAAAGGAAATTTATGTATGTTGTTTTGATTAAGATTATTACATTGATTACGTACCTAATTAAAATACTTAATTAATATCGAACAACACATTTATAATCAACTACTAAGTAAAAAACCGATTTTTAAAATCTTTAAACGTCCCATCACTTCAAAAAATTTTTTTTTACTTTTTCTACTAAAATTGTTTTTTATTTACTATTCTGCCCTGCTAAGCGAAATAGCGCTATCCCAAAAGAAAAATCATTGCAAACTTAAGTTTCGATTACTGAGAATTCCATTTGTTTTTGATATAGCTATTCGGCTTAGGAGGGCAGAATTAATATTGACCTCAATAAAGCGGTGCACTCACCATGTTTAAGCCGTGTGCACACTTGAACTGTGCCCCGTCGGTGTGCTTGCGCCTTATATAGCGGAGATGCGTACGCGCCGAGGTCACGGGCAATGAAGATTGGGATGGGACTTTGTCGGTGTGAACTTTATATGGATAGACACTATATACTCTGTATCTGAGCTTTTCTTTTATTTTTTGCCATTTTATATATTGTGACCTTTTTTGGCATTTTGTGTTATTTCTAGTCAGGATCGCGAGCCCTTTTCATCCTTATAGGAGAAAAAAGTGTCCTAAAATTTCCATACATTTCTCAAACTTTCAATTTTTTTTACCGCCATACAAAGTGTATGGGGAAATGGTAATATAGGGAAAAAACTCTGGGACATTTTTTTATCCCATTAGGATCGAAAGAGCTCGTGCTTCTAAGTAGAAATAACACAAAAGTGGCAAAAAAAACACAATTTATAAAAATGGCAAAAAATAAAAGAAACGCTCATCTTTAGGTACTTAAATAAAAGTAAACAAATAATTTGTACATTTTCGGGTAGTAATAACATTTATTGATTAACCAACCAAATACAAAACCACCTGGATCAGTCACTGAACGGCCTGACTTTAACCTACATTATTTGATCATGTAATGTTTTCATCTACCCTCAACTAGCTTAAGGAGCCATTTGAGGGTAGATTTTGTTTACTCTTTTTTAAATACCTAAAGATACAGACTATAGGATATAATACAAATAGGGTATTTGACTGTATTTAAAATGAATTATTTTACAACATGCATGAAATAAAGCATCAGAAGATTAATAGAGAAACGTAGACAGCAGTTATTTTTAGACACAATTTCTATTTTATAACCCGTATAAAACTATAAAGAGTAGGTAATTTGATTGTGACGTCACATGCTAGTGTTTCATATAAATTCCATAGTAGCAAAATCGTTTTGACAGTTCGAAAAAAGAGACTGATTTGACTATAGACTAGTAGTCAAATACCCTATTATGCTAATTGGGATTTTAATTTTCATTTCAAACATTAGACAGAGAGCATCATATGTGACGTTCCACGGGAAAAGGTACCTTATGAGGGTTTCTAGTTTCGGAGATATTAAATGTTTTGTAAAGAGGTGAAAAAATGCTCATTTTTTTTTTATTGTGTGATCTGAAACCTTAATGCGTAACGTTTGTTTACCTGTTTTTATTTTTGTTATAAGTTAGTTATAAGCCTAGTAATGTCGTCTCAGAGTTTAGTAGAAAAGGTACCTTATGGAAAAAAGATTGAAAATTCCCAAAAAAACTAGTCAATACGGGAAAAGAAGTTTGGTAGAGAACTGTATTAGCATTCTGCAAAACTAATTTGATAATTTCAGTTCTGGTTGGGGCGCCTCGCAAATATTATAACCGTACATAGACCGACATCACAAATCCAAGTAGACTGCTATTATACCAAAGTTACTCTCGTCAAGTCTTTCTTAACTAGAATAATCTTCATTTGGTTTGGTCGCATGCAGTAAATCAGCCATTGGTTTGCTGAAAAATGCCAATACCCGACGCATTACCTTATGGAATATCTGAGGTCATTGAACCTCAATGCCGCTTATCTTCAATAGCAACCGAAATATATTATTGATAAGAAATAGACGATTTATACCATCTTAACCCCAAAATATTATTAGTTTATCCTAACTGTTCCATCATCATCATGCCTCATCATGTAACTTGACCACAAGGTACCTTTTCATTACATACAAATTATTGGTCTTTTTTAAGATTATTATGACGAAGAACTAATTAAATTGGGGGCAGTTTAATGTAAATTAATATTTTCTATTCATAAAAGATAAACTATAATATGATTGATATTTTGTAGTGATGTATTATTAGATTTATTTTCATAAGGTACCTTTTCGTAAATGTATGGAGCAAATACTGTTATTGTTATGTAAGTTTAAAGTGGCATAAGGGGTTAAATATAGTATTTAGTTGGATTTATTTCATTTGAATGACAGAATTTCTTTCATATGTGCTCAGAAAAATTGATTCTGTGTCACATTAAAAGTAAAAATATTCAATTTTGTGATTTTATATGAAAAAGTCAGAAAATACATTTTCACCTCTAAATCGGTATTGTTTTTTGCTTAAACTGTCTGTCAGTGTCGTTTTCTAATAGATAAAATTTAAATCTTGAGAGCTCATTGCAATCAATCGTGAAAATGAAATAAAACTTTATTTTCAAGAGATTGGTTAGTATACACATAAATCAGTCGATATCAAAAGTTTCTATTTGCATTACAGAACAAGTCGCAATATTTTTTTAATCTCAGATATATAAGGCATTATTATTTGTAGTCAACTATGTAACTTACTTCAGGAACATAGTTTTTTAGGCGGCTAAACTTAAAACTTCTCTATCGTAAAGTTGCTCATTTCACAACATTATTTTCAAAAAATCATATCTCTGTAACTACGCAACCTAGAAGGTTGATCTTTTGTGTTATCGATAGCTTATTTATTGTAGATTACTGGGGTATACATAACTCCATACCCGCCATAAGGTACCTTTGACCGTGGGACGTCACATATTATCTTTGTTTTACGCTAGTACTAGCAAACAAGAGAAAGGGATGAGTATATAATTTTCCTGTTGTTACTGACTGAGATGTTGTGTTTGCCAGACTATACCTACAAATAAACTGAAATAAATGTCATATACCAAAAAAAAGTGACCAAGGCCTCCAGTGCCCCAGGCTGGAACCGAACTAGCGTCTTCTGCCATCGCGGCAGGTGCCTGTGCCATTCGGCCACCGGGCCACAGCGGCACAGGTCGAATTCTTCAATACAAATATTCAATAAAATAATAATAATAATATTCTTGCAATATTTCACCTAGCGTTTAGTGCTTTTTGAACTCACCTGTGGCAACTGTAACGAAAAACTAACATGAACCATGAGACCCCCCCATTCTTTCTTTCTTCACCGAGATGTAGGATAATAAATGTTAGGGGACACCTTAGGGGTTGTGCACAAATCACGCGAGGTGTTTTCGGCAATTTTTTGACCCCCCCTCCCCCCACACAACCTCACGTGTATTTTTTTGAATTTTTTTCATTCGACCTAATTTTAAGATAAATAGTATTGTATATAGAAAATCTAGTTTATTTCTCTATTTTCGTTAAATAGACTCGCTATTTTGAAGTGCAGAGTGAAAATTTATGTTTAACGAAACCGAGAAAAAGTATCTACTCATGTGGTAGGTTTTTTTTCTTAGTTTCGTTCATTGTAGAAAAATACACGTGTGGTTTCCTTATACCCCCTCCCCCAACGTGATTAATCGTGATTTTTTTTCCTTTTTCCCCCTGTTGAACATCGCGTGATTTGTGCACTAGCCCTTAGTCACCTTACACAGATCAACCTAACCCCAAAAAAAGCAAAGCTTGTACTAGGGGTTCTAGGCGACGATATACATACAGGGTGGCTAAAAAATAAGTGCATTCCCGTTGCCAGGGAGGTTTTTTCGGGATTTCGGGGTTGGTCCGATAGTAAAAGTTGTTAAATATAATCCCAAAACCTCCCTGGCAACGGGAAGGCAGTTATTTTTAAGCCATCCTGTATACAATATAAATACATCCTCATATAGGTACATAGAAAACACCCACGACACGGGAACAAATATTTGTATTCATCACACAAATAAATGCCCTTACCGGGATTCGAACCCGGGACCATCGGCTTCACAGGCAGGGTCACTACCCACTAGGCCAGACCGGTCGTCTGTCGTTGGGTAGTAAATGGGACACATAATATGAGTTATTAAGCAATGCTCCCTTATGGTGTGGTCTTTCGTCCTTGCCCATCTTTCTCGTTGGAGGAAAGTGGCCACTTTTGTATTGTTTACGGACTCATTGGGCCCGACCTTGGCCACCGTATAAGTGATTACCTAACCCGTCACCTGCCGATAAGGAATCAATTGTTCATCGGAGATAACCCGTTTTATGCTGATCCGATTGGCTGGCGAGTCGAGTGCTCAGCCACGCCAGCTTTCTAAGACGGGCATACGCAAAATTGTATAACACGGTCAAGTAATGTAGGTTAAAGTCAGGCCGTTCAGTGACTGATCCAGGCGGTTTTGTATTTGGTTGGTTAACCAATAAATGTTAGAACTACCCGAAAATGTACAAATTGTTTGTGTACTCTTATTTAAATACCTAACAAAACCTTAAAATTGAAAGTTAGCTCGATAAGAAAAAAAAACACGAAAACATGCCTATATAAGTTCAGTTGTACACCGTTACTTTGCATACCCAGCATACCATAGCAGTAATGATTTGGAAATTTTCTGTTTTTGGTCAAAAGTATGTAGTTCCTGGGGTCCTATTTTTGTGAAAGGGTTTCTGATGTTGGGATCCCTGAGGAATTAAAGGAACTTCAATCTTATTGGCAAGGCTCGGAACCGGTTTTTACTTCATACAAAAAATACCGGTATTATTACGTTCTTTCTTTATTTATTATTAAATTTTTTATGGGACAATCTAATAATACAAAGTTGTTAACTAAATACATGATTCAGTTTTGCGTAAAGAGCATAAAATAATTTAAAATATTGGGCTATTTCGGGTTTTACAAAACACCCGGTTCCGAGCCCCGCTTAGTGGCATACATATAGCGATTTTTGTACTTTCGCCAACAAATCAAGCATTTTCATTACAAAAGGTTTTATTTTTACAGGACTGTTATAGTGTTTATATTATAAGTTATGTTCTAGCTACACCGTTTCACCGAATCGTTGGACTCCATTCGCAACGAGAATATCATATCATTATACGGTTTCTTCATCGGCACGCTACCATAAATACGGCGGTTAAGGCGCTGTCGGTGCGAGTCTCTTTCGATGAGTTATGTTGCCATGACACAAGTAAACTCATCAACATATTCCAAGCGGTGTCCCGGCTTTTTGCCACAAAGTTTCCTAAAAGTTCTCGAAAATTTCACATGATATATTCCTGGAAATTTCGCAATCCACACAAAACTACTTACCTATTACTTAGAAGTTTCCGAAATTATAAAATGTAGAATTTTCTCAGTTTTGGAAACTTTCCCGACGGCACCTTATGATCCGCTTGGCAACTAATCCCAAAAATTGGCGTGGGCACTAGTTTTTACGAAACCGACTGCTATATGACCTTCCAACTCGGAGGGGAAACTCCCTCACCGAAAAATAGTACATACATAACTTCCTAACAAAATCATTGGTACGAGCCAGGGATTGAACCCGCGACCAACGGATCGAAAGTCGCACGAAACAATGTAACAAGTAAACTTTATTAATTTAAATATACATAATTATGATAACAGTCTTGAATGACTCACGGTTGGTATCAGTAGACTTATATCGATCGGGATATGAACCGTGATTATCTTTTGTATTGTTTTCAAGCTCCCGATATTTCGACGCAGTTACCTACTGCATCTTGTTCACGGGTAACTGATGATAGCGGGTGGGTGTCAAAGTTGTGTAGACCGCGCTCATCTACCCTCATTCGTGAACGTCGGCTGTTCGCTTTCAACGTTACCACCGGACGCGTTCACACTCGTTGGTCTGTCACATCAGGATTATGATGATGATGATCGTGTAGGTACTTTGGAAACCTATGCGCCTTAAACGGCATTTTCATCTCTCCTGTTCGGAAAGTTCACCTTTCATAGGCTGATAACCAAATTGCAAAAAATTGTGGAAAATTGCATTTCCCACCCTAGGGTAGAAAGTAATTTTTTTGTTAATTTTTACTTCGAGCAACGGCTAACAGCCATATATTATATGCCATATAATTCAGTTAAAAGCTCTCATATTAGCTTCCGCATGACTGAAATTGGCGCCGTTTACATTGTGATCGGAAAAAAAAAATTGTTCTAAATAAATATACTTACCAATCATTAACCTACATTTCTCGTGTTTGACTTTCCTCATAGTCGAAATGAAAAGTAGAGTGTTTAACTCGGGTAAAAATATGACATTTATGTATTTTTAAATGGTAGGGATTAATTTAGCGTATATTCTGACAGCCTTATGACTTATGAAGGGTTAAGCCGGTTAAAAACCGGGCAAGTGCGAGTCGGACTCGCGCACGAAGGGTTCCGTACCATAATGCAAAAAAAAAACGGTCACCCATCCAAGTACTGACCACTCCCGACGTTGCTTAACTTTGGTCAAAAATCACGTTTGTTGTATGGGAGCCCCATTTAAATCTTTATTTTATTCTGTTTTTAGTATTTGTTGTTATAGCGGCAACAGAAATACATCATCTGTGAAAATTTCAACTGTCTAGCTATCACGGTTCGTGAGATACAGTCTGGTGACAGACGGACGGACGGACGGACAGCGAAGTCTTAGTAATAGGGTCCCGTTTTACCCTTTGGGTACGGAACCCTAAAAATGCAACTTATAATCAGCATATGTAGACAATGAATGACTCATTTTATGCAATAAGTTGTCTCAAAACGCGACCTTTTAAAAATGACGGATGATACCTCGTTACATAACCGTTGCCAAAGAGGTAAACACGTTACGAGTACCTCATAACTCATGAGCCTGTGAGGCAATTGTAGGCCCTTAATAAACCTTGTGTTACATCCCAGAGACCACAACACAAGTATAGTACATTGTGCAACGAGGGGGGTAAGCGAGATTTTGTAAACGAGGTCTATAACTCCCGACAGCCGCAGGATTGTCATCCAATTTACGTATGCACATTTTAACTTCACCGGAAACCAGGAGGTGGGTCAAATTTAACTTGCAACATTTGACCCGTACAAACATACATAGTTACATGCATTGCAAGTTTAATAAAGGCTTGTAATAAAAACTGCATTCTAATCTTATCCATCCAAATAATGGAGACACGAACGAATAAGGACTTGTGCACAAATTACGCGAGGACCTCGCGGCGAGGTTCGATGGGGGGGAGGGAGGGGTTCACGAAAAAAATCACGACAGATCACGTTATGTATAAGGAGACCTCACGTGTATTTTTCTACAGTGAACGAAACTAAGAAAAAATACCTACCACATGCGTAGATATTTTTAGCGAGTCTATTTTACGAAATTTTGGAGCGCGTGGCCTTGCCTTGTCGGATGGAAATATTTCAAAAAAATACGTGTGAGGTTATGTGGGGGAGGAAGGGTAGCCAAAAACCTCACCAAATATCACCAAGGGGGAGGGGGGTTCAAAAAGTAGCCGAAAACACCTCGCGTGATTTGTGCACAACCCCTAAAGCATACAATAAAATGTGTATTTATTTATTTATTTAAAATTTAAGTCAGGAAATAAGGCCCATATTACAAATACCTTACAGACTAACATAAATATGTATTTTATAAACTTATAAACTAAACACTATTTATGCGACAAAACGGCGTGGCTCCGTTGAATGTGTGTGTGTCCGTTGTTGTGTGTTGAATGTGTATGATCCTATTACATAATGTACAATATTTAAAACATTACATTATGTAAAAATCCAGTTCTGAGATCACACGACAAGACATGTTTACTGGATCTGTTTGTCAACATTATTTATAAGGCCTTCCGCGCGCATTAATAATAATATTTGACCTTTTGTATCGAAATTGGTTTATTACTCGGATGTCAGTTTCCTGAGTGATGTAACTTTGTACAGTCACCTGCAATAGTATGTTACACAACGAAGGCAGCAAAAATATCTGACACGATCTTATTTGTAGAGCGATAGGAGCGCGTCACATATTTTTGCGGCCTTCGAAGAGTAACATATTATCGCAGGTGACTGTACACGTCTTGCCTAGATCCTAGTTTAAATAAGTTTTTGTCAAAATTTTCATTTTGAAGTTGAAGTATGCATCTCGCTTCGTACTCGCGTTTTAGTGCAAGCGAGATGTGTAGGAAGCAGTAGGTGTATATTGGGCATTCTAGATCATTTAACCCTTTCCTGCCTTAACGAGACAGAAACCAAGCTGTTCATAAGATCACTTTCAACAAAAACTTTCGTGTAACCGCATTTGGCCGCTCACTGCGTTCGCTCTATGCGTTTTACGAAAGTTTTTGTTGTAAGTGACCTTATAAACAGCTTGGTTTCTGTCTCGTTAAGGCAAGAAAGGGTTAAATGATCTAAAATACCCAATATGCACCACGAAAGATTTAGCAGTTTGCGTTTAGACACCTAGTGATCTCGATTCGTGTTTTAAAACACCCAATGCAACGTTATAAACAGTTATAATTGAATATCAGTTTCATTACACGAAAAAACGTTACATAGTGTAGACGTTACTAAATTGACAAGATATGAAGTTTATTAAGCAAGCACAGTCACTTGATTTACACAAAGACTATTTGATTTCTAATAAAACACATTTACGTCATGGTAAACTTTTACCAAGCACCATTCGTTGTCTCATTTGCGGTCCATCTAACTGTGGAAAAACTAATTTAGTTATAGGTCTTCTTATGCACGAAAACGGATTAAGATTTAGAAATGTGTATGTTTATTCCAAAACTTTATTCCAACCTAAATACTTATTTCTAGAAAAAGTACTTCGACAGGTGTCTGGAGTATCATTTTATAAATATAATGAAAACGAACAAGTCTTAAATCCAAATCAAGCAAAACCAGATTCAGTCATGGTATTTGATGATATAGCATGTGAAAAGCAAAACAACGTTAGAGATTACTTTTCTATGGGCCGACATTCCAAAATAGATTGTTTTTATCTTAACCAAACATACACAAAAATTCCCAAGCAATTAATAAGAGATAATGCTAATCTTATTATACTTTTTAAACAAGACGAACATAATTTACGTCATGTATATAACGAACATGTAAATACAGATATGTCTTGGCAGCAATTTAAAGAAATGTGCGCTAAAATTTGGTGTGCACCATATAATTATTTAGTAATAAATAAAGATTGTGAAAGAAATAAAGGATGCTACAGAAAGAACTTTGACACTTTTGTTATTCTTACTGAATAAAGACATATAAGAATAAACACAAAGTGTTGCTTATCATTTCAAATATTATCGTCTACAAAGTAAGGTCTTTATTCGCAGTAACTATGGAAAAAATGACTAAACAAGAAATTGTAAAATCAGCAAAGGCTGTTAAGCGAAAACTAAAATTGATGCGTGATATGACAAGTGAAAACCAAACATTCCTAGAGTCAGTTCTTAAGCCAATCACGCAGCCTCTCAATGAAATCGCAGAACGAAGCGGTATAAACGAAAAAACGAAAAATGAGTATGAAAAGAGTCCTGATTACCACAGTACACCAAAAAAACTGAAGTTGAATTATAGTGATACTAAACCAAGTTCATCTCATGATGAAACGGTTTTCGAACTAAATCGATCGAGCACAAAATCTAAAGAACATCGTTTAGAAGGAAAAGATGTAAAAAAAAATGAATCAGATTTTGAAGAAGAAAGTGAATTAGAGGAAGATTATTCCAACAGCGACAGTGTTGCAACAGATGAGGAGACTTTCGAGAGTGTTTCCAGTTTAGATAGAAACTTTTCGTCTCCACTATCATTTTCTGCAAAGGCATTTGAAGATGTACCTTATGGAGTCAGACTAGACAGAGGAAAACTTATGATGGGGTTGCAGAGGGTTTACGTGGCAGATAAAACTATTACTATTAATGGACATGCTTTTCAAAAAACTCAAGGGCTTGTTCAATTGTTATTTAAGAAAATTCCGAATTTAAATTTAGTAACCGAAGACGATAAAGAAAACTACAAATTAATGTTACATCAGACTAATGCACACCACCGAGATTTTGACTCCACAAAACCTATCAAAAGTAATAGAGGAAGCAAGTATTTGCAAGTAATCAAGCCGTTATTTAAACATACAAGAGTTAGCAACAGTACAGATAATCTTGCAGTTGGTGACGGCTTAAATTTATTAAAGAAAGTTCAGTCTAATACCGGTTACGTTTACTGGGATGATCCAAACGAGCTAGTTGATAGGCTAAAGTTACTAATCGCTTCTCGCGACGCTGGTAACACTGGTCTTGAAAATGAAATAATATCGATTGTTGAAGAATTACGTGAAGCTGGCATTATTCAATAAAACCATTCATCTCGTTTATAAGCACATCAGTTCACAGTGACAATTGAACAAATGCACACGGACAATGAATATTGACAAATTTGGTCACCACGTACATAAACGTTTACGTATTGATCAAAACTATGATGATGCACTACAAAAAACTGATAACGGTGATTACAATTTGAGGTCATCAAGGCTAAAAGGTTTAAAATCCCCTCTATCAAACGATGAAGCGGTTAATAAGGAGTATGTTGATCATATAAATAAAACAGTTCAGACTAATATGGCTAACATAATAATTCGTCTCCAACACATAAACTCAATCTTAGACGAATTTGACAAAAAGTTTTGCACCAAAGCAGATGTTATTAAAATCGCAAAGGAGAAATAAAAATGAGCAAACAAGAAATTGTAAACGAAATTCATAGGGATGCAAGAAAAAATTTTAAACGTTGCGCGGTTGTACTAAAAGGAATTAATGATTTATGGCAAGCTGATTTAATCGATATGATTAAATTTGGTTCAGTGAATAATGGATATAAATACATATTGGTTGTTATAGATTGTTTTTCTAAATATGCGTGGGCAATACCTTTAAAAACGAAAAATAAAATAGAAACCACCCAAGCATTCCAAAACATCTTGGATTCTAATCACGTACCTAGCAATTTACAAACAGATATGGGCAAAGAGTTTTATAACGATGTATTTCAACAGTTGATAAAACTAAAAAATATAAACCACTACTCTACATACTCTACCAAAAAAGCTTCTATAGTAGAAAGATTAATTAGAACACTTAAAGCAAAATTATATAAACATTTTAGTTTATATGGAAATTACAAATGGATTGGGAATCCTTTAAATAACATAATTAAAACATATAACGCAACTAAACATAGAACAACTAAATTTAGACCAACTGATGTTAATTCCACAAATGAGCAAATTGTGAGAAAGAATATCTTAAATAGTAAAAAAAAGCAATCTCTAAAGAAACCAAAGTTTAAAATAGGAGACTACGTACGAATTAGTAAGTATAAATCAGCTTTCAAGAAAGGTTTTACTCCGAATTGGTCTACAGAACTATTTTGTATTATCAAAGTGAAGAAAACCAATCCTGTAACGTATAACATTGAAGATTCTCATAAAAATATTATCCTCGGCTCGTTTTACGAACAAGAATTACAAAAAACAGTTTATCCAAATGTGTATCTTGTTGAAAAAGTTATAAAAAAAAGAGGTAACCTACTATTTGTCAAATGGTTAGGTCTGAGCGAAGCCGAAAATAGCTGGATACACAAAAAAGATATAGTTTAAATATAAATAATAGTCATACTATATTTCTTCACATAACATAACAAGTAATGCAAGGAAGAGGACTAGTTAATAGTGTGATAAATAACCTACCTTTTGAGTTACATTTGCCTGGTTATAATTATTGTGGTCCAGGTACAAAACTTAAGGAAAGGTTGTTAAGAGGAGACCGTGGTATTAATCCATTGGACGAAGCCTGCAAGCAACACGATATTGCATACAGCAATTATTCAGACATACCTCACCGTCATAAAGCTGATAGCGAGTTAATAAACATGGCCAAACAAAGAATTAAATCGACAAATGCTAGCAAAGGTGAAAAATTAGCTTCATGGTTAGTTAAGAAAGTTATGAAAGGTAAATTGCGAGCTGGCGCTGGAATGAAATCTTTTAAAACTGTTATTTCCAAGATTCGAAAACATATTAAAATGCGAAAACCTAAAGGTCGATCATCAACAATTAAATGTGCATATAAAGCAGCAAAAAAGTTACTTCATAAAAATATACCTATTCGTTTACCACGCATTATTCCAATTCCAAAAACTGGCGGTATTTTGCCCTTGATACCTATTTTTGCTGGTTTGTCAGCATTGGGCTCATTAGCTGGCGGAGCAGCTGGTATTGCAAAAGCTGTAAATGATTATAAATCAGCCCAAAAAAACCTGCAGGAGTCAGAACGTCATAATAAAATGATGGAATCGATTGCGATTGGCAAAGGCTTGTACATAAAACCTTATAAGAAGGGTAATGGTTTGTTTTTAAATGCATCAAAAAACTAAATAGAAGGCTGCCTAGAAGAGCTCTCACAAACTTAGATTTAATAAAATTCGGAGGTGATATACCATATTTCAGAGGTGTATTTATGCGCGACAATTTACCAAAGCGACCTCGACGGATGGAATGTGCAATTGTTAATTTAGATATTTCTAAGAATATGGGGACTCATTGGGTAGCCTATGTGAAATTGAACACGTATTGCGAGTATTTTAATAGTTACGGAGATATAAAACCTCCTGTAGAACTAATATCATATTTAAAGAAATATAACATTTTTTATAACTATTGTACCTATCAAAAAATGAATACTGTAAACTGCGGTCATCTATGTTTAAAATACTTACGAAACTTTTGGCAAAAAAAAAATATAAATTAAGACACAGTTCGTGAATATTACCAGTTCCCAAAATGTCGTTTACCATATCTGTTACCGGATTAACTTCTACGCTTACCACTAATTATACCCCTCCTTTGTAACTTGAAGGAAGTTATGAGTGTGGGCTTCTATATTTTTCTACGTTTAATTCAATACCTAATATTGATAGCAAAAATAACCAATTCTGCTATGGTAATAATGAGTGTATTGAAATACCTGAAGGATCCTATGAACTTGAAGATATTGGTGATTATATAAAAGAAAATGTGAAAGATTGTACATTTAAACTAATTTGTAATAACAATACCCTAAAAACTAAAATATACTGTTCAAAAGATATTCACTTTGAAAAGAAAAATTCTATTGCGAAAACTTTAGGCTTTGGAAATGAGATCTTAAAGGCGAATATAAAAAACTGTTCACAATTCCCTGTCAACATTATATCAACGACTGTTATCAGGATAGAATGTGATATTGTGAGCGGATCATTTGTTAACGGAAAACCTAGTCATATAATTCATGAATTTGTTCCTAACGTACCGCCTGGATATCGAATCATAGAAGTTCCAAGAAATCTTATATATTTTCCTGTAAATCAAGATACCATAAGTTCAATTAATGTACGGATACTTGACGCAAAAAATCAACTAATTAATTTAAGAGGAGAAGATATTCAGTTATATTTCCACCTCAGAAAAAAGGTATAATGATAGACTTTAATAAAAAGTCTATGCAACTTCCTAAAAAAATCAGTTTAGATACTACTGTGAAAAGGAAAACACCTATCAAATTAACAAAGGAAAACGTAAAGTTTTTAAAACTTGTAGGATTATTAAAATGAGTGAAATACTCAGTGTGACAGAGTCTTTTGCTGAAGACAATGCAATTGAAAGCTTTGAAGTTCATTCTTATAGACCATATGTAACAACGTTTAATAAAAACGATGAAATTCGAATACCCATTAATCAACAAGACCTATATATTTTACCGTCCGCTAGTACTTTATACTTAGAAGGCACCGTCAAGGTTATTAACAGGGAATCAAATTCAGAAGTGCAAAGCATTCAATTTACAAACAATTCATTTCTATTCCTGTTTCAAGATATTCGTTACGAATTGAATGGAGTTGAGATTGACAAAGTTAAAAATGTAGGTATCACTACCACTATTAAATCTTTGTTATCTATGAATAGTAATGAATCATCGATGTCAAAAGCATGGGGATGGGATTTGAACGGTACAAAAAATACTCAAGGTGGACGTTTTGCTGTATCTTTACCTTTAAACAAAATTTTAGGATTTGCTGAAGATTTCAACAAAATAATAATAAATTGTAAACATGAATTGATTTTATTGCGAAGCAATACTAATTTAAATGCAGTAAAACTGAATACAAACGAAGTGTTGGAAGATATTGTTATTGACAAAATCGTATGGAGAGTGCCACATATCAAGGTATCTGACCGTCAACGAATACAAATGTTAAAGTTGTTAGAAAAAGACCGTCCTCTGAACTTGGCTTTTAGAAATTGGGATTTATACGAGTATCCACTTCTACCTAAAACAACTAAACATACATGGGCAATCAAAACATCATCTCAGTTAGAAAAACCTCGGTTTGTAGTGTTAGCTTTGTCTACCGAAAGAAAAAATAAATCCGAAACCGATTTTTCTTGTTTTGATCATTGCAACTTGCGTGAAGTGCGTGTTTTTTTAAACTCCACTTATTTTCCATATGAAAGTTTAAACGTTAAATTCGATCACGACAATTATGCAATATTATATGAACAATATACAAGATTTCAACAGTCATATCATGGACGTCGTGCTGAACCAATGTTAAATATACACGACTTTAAAAAATGTACTTTATATGTCTTGGACACTTCTAGACAAAACGATCGTTTGAAGTCAGGACCTATAGACGTAAGAATAGAAATTGAGAGTGATAAAGAAATTCCTGACAATACATCTGCATTTTGTTTAATATTTAACGATTGTATTGTGGAATATAAACCTTTAAGTAGTATTGTAAAAAAAATATCATGAACTTAGATTATTATATTGCGGACATACAAGGCTTTAAAGATGCTCAGAATACATTCATTATTAAAGAGTTAGCTTTGGCTGCTGATGACTTTACTCTGGTATTTTCAATAAAGCCGCCATTTCCTTATTCACGATTATCGCATGAAGAACGTAAACATGTGCGCTGGATTGAAAATAACTTCGGTTTTCGTTGGAGTGATGGACATATAAGTTATAGTCATTTCCAGAATATTATAATTCCCTATCTCGAAAATAAAAAAATATATGTGAAAGGTCTAGAAAAAACGAAATGGGTGCAAAATTTATGTGAAAACTGTTACGTTACTGATATTACAGAAAATGGCTGTCCGAATTTTGTAATACTTTATAATAAGTTTCTTAAGGAAAAAAGTAAAAGTACTTTATATCATGTTATCAATAAACACTACTCATTAAGAAATGTCATTTGTATCAAGAAATGGTATGATAATAATTGTACAATTAACATGAACTAATTATATTGTTTTATGATTGTTGATATATTTATATATTTCTTAGTTTAAGGATTTAGTTATAATAAAACATTTTTTTCATAACATGCTTTTATTTATAAAATTGTTATTTGCGATTACAATCCCCGTTTATTAATTTCCTTAGATATCTTATTGATAATATTTTCCGTGGAGTCTAAAATTTCATCGACAGGGTTTTTAACAACATATTGTGCACTCATACTTAAAAACTCACTATCACTATCGTCCGATGAAAAATCAACTTGTTCTGTCATGCTCTCCATGAAGTCATAAATCTTGATTTTTATTAAACGCTGACCCCTTTGAAACTCTTTGCAAATTACGTACGATGTTCGAGCCTGGTCTTTAAGTTTTTTTTTAGATAATGATTCTCGTTTTTTGTTTTTGGGTTTAGTATTTTTTGAATCTGCATTTTTTAAATCTTCATTTTTCCAATCTTCCATTCGTTGTGTAAACCCTTCCAAAGGGTCTTGCGCGTACACATTCGTATCGATGTCCTAAAGAATAAGACGAAATATATTAATTTATTAGTTGCCTACTTGTTTTATACTATGTAAGAAAAGATAAATAATAAATGGTCATCATAATACATAAGTACAATATAAATAGTACAAAGATAAAGATTAAGAAAATAAATAAAAACAGGAAAGGCCTACCAGTACACGATAACTGTTACTATCAGTTACACAAAAAAAAAGTCAGATATAATTAAAACTTACATGATATAAAGGAAAACTATCCATTGCAACGACCAGCAGATTGAAGAATGTGGCTTCAAATGAAACTTCTAAACGGTAGTAGGAAATAGCACACCCATCATTTTTTGCGCTATGATGTTAATGATTTATTTAGGTAGTATTAATATATTATATACCTATGCGGTAACAAAAGTCGAGGTCAACGAAATAATGTACCTACTACTCATCTTTCAAAGAAATAAAAATAATAATGGTTCCGTCTGACATCTCCATTGTAAGCTGTTCAATATTATATCAAACTGAATTATTTAACAATTTGACATGATTTGATTTGCAAGGAAAAAATTGGTAAAAAAAAAATGTTTATCGTTTATTTTACCCTTTATTAAACCCTTTTATATTAATTACATACATACGGTAAACATAAAAACCTCACATACATTATTGTTTTACATATACACTTAAAAAAAAATTACAAATATTGATACATGTTATAAAATATATGTTGAAAGTTATTTACTTGCACAGTGCTGTATTATTACATTTGAAGCATCTTATGCCCCCATGATAAAGTAGACATTTTGTCTGTATTAATGAACCTTTTATCATCCTTGTTACATAATGCCACTTTATTTACAAACTGCGTAAATATTTCATGTTTAATTGACTTAAACAGCGCTTGTTTTTTGCGTATTATTTGATCTAAAAATAGTGCATCCGTATACTCAGAAATTTTAAGATCACGTACAACAGATTTTTTAACGCCTTTTGCCTTTTTCACCGTATAGGGTTTTTTGGTACAGTCGGTATCCTGGGGTGTTGTCGTGATACAATATAATTTTGATCGCAACCCAACAAAACTCGTTATAACTTTACCCTTGAGCTCGTCTTTAAATAACCCTGGAATCTTTTTATTAATTAATGGAATATTAAACTGGTTTTTTGGTTCCAAATTGCTGGTGTCAAAGTGGTCTAAAAAGCACAACCGCAAGTCTTTGTAAAAATCTTGCGTTTTGATGGAATAAACGAATGAATCGGTATCTGTATATAAAAGACTTACACGATCAGAATAATGTGGTTTAATAACCGAGTAGTGAAAGTCGTACATGTGGCTTTTCGATAGTTCTAGTACTGTGAAACCAATATAAATTGGTTTGTTAAGTTCTACACATTCTGGTTTCATCTGAATTGTAACTAAATTATCTGATAAAATTGAAATACGATGAAAATTAGGTTTGTTTATTAAATCACACGCTCCGGTTTTCTTTTTAGAAATATTATTACGATCAATCCAAGTATTGATAAATTTTACATTTACTCTATTTTCAGTATTTTCCAACGTTTTACCGAAAACACTATTATTTAGTAATTTAAAGAAGTCTTGTTCGAATTCGGACTCTGCTTTTTTTCTTAATTCTGTGTTTAAATCAATATATTCTTTAAGAAATTTGCTTTGCCGGAATTTGATAATACGATGGATTTTTTTTAATTTAAGACCATGACTAAGACAAGTTTTAAGGTGAACGTAATGTATGACATAATTGTATTTGTCATATAAGTTTGGTATCAATTTCTCCATCATTCCACCAGGAGGAATCATTTTCTCTGCACAAAACGGCAAGTCGTTGTGTGTGTCATGAAGATAATTAGGATACTGGATATCTACTTCTAAAATATAACCGAAAGTCCCTTCATCAGATAATTTCATAACTTCAAATGTCTCAATTTCATTTTTGTTCAACCACTGAAACTCAGCATAAGGCATGTACTGACACATACTATAACCATACAGGTTATTACAATCTATATACACAATATATGAGTCTTGTTTATTTTTGTCATAATTTTCAATATAAATATTATTAGCTTCAGCATATCTATTCGAACACAAACATATGCCTCCTCGAATACCGCTTTGAATCATTCGAATCATTTCAAAATCGTGTATAAGCTCTAGAGTGACTCCGGTTTTAAGCAACATTGCATCATATGATAGACTAGGCGCTGAGAAATAAAATGCTGGATCTAATCGATAATGTGTGTTGCTCGTTTTTCGGAAATGCTCAAATATGTCAGTAAGAAGCAGTACATCAGTTTTTAAGTAAAGATCGGTATATTGGCCCATATCCTTGATTTTAAACATCTCCCACACCAACTTAGCATGATTATATTGTTCATCTGTTACCGTTTGGTTAGTTAGTGAACTAAAAAACTCATTCTGTTGGGGTAACTCTTTTTCTTCATACGATTGCCATGTTTTCATATGTTCATAAGGATAAATTCCTTTTGTTAATAATAACTCAAATTTATTCATATCCGGAAAACTTTTTTGTAAATGATAAAAACAGGATCTATCCATGCTTTTTGCGAGGTCGTCCAAACTAGAGCTTAAAAATTTAAAAGAATCAACAAAGCGGAGCGGAAAACATTGTTCTTCATCTTTCAAGACGACATATTTTGTAAACGAAATGTATTTTTCCATAGACTTTGGAATCAATTTAACTTCACCAGGAGATTTACACAATTCTTTGATAAATAAGTGACAATCGTAACCTGACAGATTATGAAAGAAAACTGGTAGAAATCGAGGCACCTGAAGTTTCAAGTTACATTGCGAATGAGCTGCGCCGCGGTATTGACCGGATAAATGGCAATGATCACGAACTTTATTTTCGTCCCATAAGAGACCTTGACAAATATAGCAAACTATAGCGTTAGAAAATGCTTCGCGATCTGAATCTGTAAATACTATAGGCCTAGTTTTTCCTAGAATATTCGATATATCTTTAACTTTTTTGTAGAGTGACTCAACAAAAACTTGTACACAGTCGGGACCCCTATATGAAACATAATCATTTAAACTTTCATCATACGAGCACACAAGTTTAAAAGCAAATGCTACTGGTATGTGTTTTTGAAATACAAATGTATCTGATACTGTAGGATCATTGTCACACCCTTGATAAGTTTCTAATAATGTTTCGGCATCAGCGTAAACAACGAAAGGAACTGATTGTGTTCGTTCATAGTGATTAAACTTGATAGTACTACCTGATTTTGGTAACACTGTAGCTACACCTGCACAATTATGTTTACTTAACTGAGCATTACTATTGAAAAACAATAGGCAATCATCGCAAAAATGCAGTGCACTATGATGTTTCGTTATTTGATTCCTAACAAGTCGAGACAAGTTACTTATTAAGCAATAGTGTGTCTGGTCGTTTTTTTCTAGTAAGAGTAAGTTTATTTTATTTTCTCTTTTAAATGATGATTTGTAAAGAGGTCCAACCACATTTGTGCCTTTTAATCCGTAAACATTTATACTAATGTTATTATTGTTGCGTTCAAACACTGAAATGTCCTGAAAAGTTACCGGAGATGATAAATCTTCTACATTTAAAACATTTTTGAAATGTGGGTAAGAGGTAGTACGATTTACGTTTCGTTTAGCAGGATATAAACCTGCAACGACACTCCAAAGAAAACAAAAATCATCCTTATTTTTTATATTTATACAAGCTTTTTTGTTTTTAATAAATGCAGGTAACTCTATATAACAAGAACCTCGCATCGGTTCGTATTTATTTATGTTTACTTCGACATGAGAATTACTTAAAAACGACCAACCACTGTCTCTATGCTGGAAACTCTCTATTTTGCGCAACAAATTTGCGATGACTGTTGCATATATTGTTTCGAAATCAAAATGTGTATGTATTATTATATTTTTAGTACCAAATGATTTAATTTCTTGTGTGTCATTTTTGCATAAGTAAAATAAACTATAGAGTTCAAAATTGACTTTAACCGAAGTATGTGTTTGAATTGCTTCATTTATCAGGTGTCGCACTTTATTAGAAATTGATTTTAAAAAGTCTGCAGGTAACAAATTTATTTTATCATCATTGCTATAATTTTATATGTAGCAATTCTAGATCGAAACGCAGACGATATTCTAAAAACATCTTTTATATGTTCTTCGGAAGAATTTTTTTTATGAAGATTGCTGCGCAGATGGCCAACCCATTTACGATTTTCAATAGTAATCGAGCAACTTGAACAAAATGGCATTTTGATGTATTTTATTTGAATTTATTAGACCTTGATGTGTCTATAACATATACGACTCAAAAAAAAAATAAGGGTCACTGATATTTGTATCGTCACTAAAAATATATATATATATATATAAAATATTAAATTATGATGTGTATTTTGTTAAAAAATCGCAAAACATAACTTTCGTTATAATTTAGGTAAATATTCTAAAATAAAACTTGTTCCAAATGAAGTTATTAATTTTGTGCCCCTATTTTCATTTGATTTGTATAAAATTAGCCTTTCCACTGTGCAAATAAATTAACCTTATATTACATTATAAAAATTAACTAATTAAAATTAATTATTTTTATGTGCGTAAAACACTGATTCCGTATCATTAAACAGTTTACGAGCACTTTTGAAAAAACCTTGAAGCTTTTTCCACTCGTCTCCGTTGGCATTAATTTGGATTTTTAATGAATTTAGAGCTTTTTGCCAACGATCTTCGCGACCAACGGAAATCGCATCTGCCGTCTTATATACCTTTATTTCAACGTAAAAATCGCCGTCAAGGTGTTTCCGACGAATCACTGACCCATTGGCCACACGCGAACTCAGTACCGACGGCAGAACAACTGAAGCCTCCTTCTGTCCCGCTGTAGTTGCCTCCTCTTTTGTCAGCAGCCCGAACAAGTCGAAAGATTCATTCCACGGTGATGGCTCCTCATTTCGTTTCACAGATCTATGTAAGAAATAGTATAAAATAAATAAATTGTCCCAAAATAAAATAATGGGTTCTTGAATTGTAGTCCCAAACGACCTTCATAGCTCCATCATTTTTTTTTTAATAAAAAAGTGACTAGATAAAAACTAGGTACTTAACGCCAACCAATTTTTTGAGCAACAAAATTTCTCAAGAATCGAATGAAAAATGCTGAATTTTATACTAAATATTTCAAACAATGCTTACGTTTTAGAAGTAGACGCCTTCTGCTTTTTATTGTTAGAAGCTTTCGTGTCCCCCTCCGCAGATCTGAAAAATATAAATATTAGTTAATAATAGTTCGTGATAATTTAACTACCTTTGTATATCGAAATCAGATATATTATTTTTTCATTTACATGAAACACAAAGTTTAAATCACCTTTTCTGTGCAGGAGTCTTCTGTTTCTTTCCAGTCTGCTCGTTAAAAACCTCCTTTTCCTCTGAGTCCGATCTAAAGAATAAATAATATAAGAATTAATTATCACTCATAGAAAGAATATTTTTAATAGGAAACAAATGAAATTGTAACAATAATCATAATTACCTCTGTGCAAGGTCCTTAGTCTTGGAATTCTTCTTGCTTGTCATACAGGACATGTATTCGCAGGTTGAGTCATATTCTGAGTCCGACCTGATAAAAAAACAAAATTGTTATTTAAACTACCTATATTTGCATATACTTTGCAAAAATACAGTATTCAATAATTTAAAAAGAAGTTATGTAAAACTAAATGGTTAACTTACTTACATGGTTATTAAATTATTTGCACTGGAATAGTCTTCAAATTTAATCTTGATAGTTCTTCACCTCAGGATTGTCACAACAATAATGAATTATTTAAATTAAATTATAAAAAAATTAACCTTGCCGTCAAACGCTAGGGTTGTCACAGTTATTTTAAGCCTTAACTTTACTGCATTTAGTTTTCTTATTTCATACTTCTTTTAAAGTATTTTTAATTTATAAAGACTTGTTTGAAATTTTATGAAATGGTTTAATAGTCTTTGGAAGAAAAAAAAAATCATTTTTAAAATTAAAAAAAATCGGGCTTATTGCTAGATCGCCTGTTGTTTACCTCTAAGTTAATCAATTTTATTCTCTGTACTAGTTTATATAGAGTGTTCCGTAAAAAGTATTTGTATTGTATTGTATTGTAATAATAGGTGCTAATACTTTTGGACAAGGCTGTATAATTTACCTGTTGGTCCACTTCCCTGCTTGACCAAAATCTAGGTATAGCACGTAGATAATAACATCTCTGTAAGATCAAAATTGATGAAATATTGTGTTTAGTTTATAGTTCTAGTATTATTACGAGTTCAGTTTAACAATACAAAACCTTTTTTTTTTTTAATAGAAAAACATTATGGGTTTCAAATTTATAATTATAGACACTTTTTTTTTAAATTTATTATATAGACTTCCAGTTTGCATTCACAAAGGAAAGATAGACAAACATACATTCGTAATAAATGCTTCATGTACAACCCTATTCCCACATTGCATCACACTAAAGTTTCATGTTAACAACTCGTGTAAGTAATAAGAGTCTCAATCGCGGACCGACTCAAATGCATGCTCAGCGGTATGCACACCGGCAGGTTAAAGGTTCGAAATGTAATAGAGTAGAATTCCACTCACATATAATAATATAACTTTTTTTTTTACCTTTTACATTGAAATTAAATAGTATTCGATTTTCTTATTGTAATTTAATTAAATTAATATTATATTATAATAATATAACTTTTTTTTATTACTATTGTAATAAATTTTACTGTATAAATTCATATTAATATGTAATAATCTGTATCACTTAAAATGCAATAATCTAACTTTTTAATTCGAAAATCATCATCATCAGCAGTAGCATTATATTATCCTAAATGTCTTTATTATCAAAATAGAATAAAAATTATAAAAATATTGTTCAATTATTCTTTATATAATGTAATTTAGTTTTATACTTAATTACATAAAATATTATTTTATAGGGTAAGGTAAGCTCTACAAATTATAGAGAAATCGATGATGAAATTTTAAATAATGTTTTAAAATAAGTCTCTATTTGTTTTGTCAATTTTATTATTATTTATTTATAAAGGCTTCTAATAGTTTTTCATAAAATAATAGAGAAATGTAAGACCGTAAAGTAAATATTATATAGTTGTAATATCGACTCCATGGATCTAAACAACAATCTTTTACCGAGTAACTCAAATGCGTGCTCAGCAGACCTACAGGTTCGAAATGTAGAAGAGTAGACATTCCTCTCTCATAAATTTATTTTTACTCTTTGTATCTAAATAGAAAATAATATGGTATTCGATTTTCTTTATTTTTTAATAAATATGTTTTATTGCTAAAATAATCTGATTTAATTTTTTTAAATTCGAAAATGATAATTATCGTCTTATCATTTATATAATATGTTTATATTTATAATATAATAAAATCAAATTATAATGAGTGTAATCTACCATTGTAATTTGATTTTGTTTTATATTTCATTACATAAAAAAATATCTTCAAATCACAGAGAAATTAATTTTATAATTTGATATAGTGTTTGTTTTAAGTTTGTCTTTTAAATAGTGTTTTGTAGTAAATTCTTATCTATTTGTTGAAAACCTCTCTTTTTTCAAAAATTAAAGAAATATAAGTCTGTAAAAATATATACATATAATTGTAACGTCGACTCCATGGATCTAAACAACAATCCTTTATTGACGTCATACATAAATTAATTGAGTTTACCAATCAGAAGCTCTGTCCTACATCGCGCTTTTAAAGTTTTTGCAACTAACTGCATATATACATTTTTCAATTATGATTTGTCGGAGATCCCGCTGCTGTCAACCGGAGCTAGCTGGGTGATCCTAGCACACAAGTTTCTGCCGGGGACTACCTCCCTGGGACTTGCGTCTTGACATGAAGGCTGGCCACCTTTGTGTTGAGCTGTGCTATTAACCAAACATGCAATCGAACGAACAGGAGAATCCATCACTATGCCGGTTGATAGTGTAAGGAGGACCCTAAGCAAAGTACGTCAAACGCGGCTTTCTGCCGGGGACCGCCTCCCTGGGAGCTGCATCATGTCATGAGATTGGCCAACTCTATGATGTGTTGTACTTTATCACACACGGCAATCTAAAGTCTAATTTGTACTATAGACTGAAGAATGCTGTCAGATCCTCTGCCAGGGCTCATACGCCTTGGGGGTCTACGTGTTCACAGGGACTGATCAGCTCTGTGACATGGTGTGTTTTGTTGCTTTTAACAATTGGTAAGTCTTATTTAGAAATTAAGTTCAGTAAAAAAAAAAAAAATATCAATATCAAGATTTGTAATAATCACGTTTTATGATCATAGATTATTCTGATTCGGCTGTAATGCGTATTATCTAAGCATGTGACGTTTGTTTTCGTCAAAGTAAAGAGTGTTTTTGTTAAGTAACGTTAAAAATTGATAAGTGTAATTGAGAAATTAATTTCAGTAAGTAATAAATACATCAATTGAGATTTTATAAATAAAAATTATTTACACAGATCATACTGATTCGATTGTAAAGCGTATTCTGATTTAGTATCTAAGCGTTTGACGTTTGGTTTAGACAAACCATGTTAAGGCATTACAATTATAAAATATTTAATGTCAACGTTTAGGTTTTAAGCCTTCAGTACAACCTGTGTCCTTAAGGCTCATACCCTAGTCCAACAGAGGACTGATGTACCTTACATCCTGTACTTCGATTAAATATTTAAGTTTAAATGCTTTGACATTTTGTGTCTGTAAACTGCTACTTGACTTAAACATTCCTTATTTAAAACAATTTAAACGCGAATCGAGATCTCTAGGTGTCTAAGGGCAAACTGCTAAATCTTTCGTGGTGCATATTGGGTATTTTAGATCATTTAACCCTTTCTTGCCTTAACGAGACAGAAACCAAGCTGTTTATAAGGTCACTTACAACAAAAACTTTCGTAAAACGCATAGAGCGAACGCAGTGAGCGGCCAAATGCGGTTACACGAAAGTTTTTGTTGAAAGTGATCTTATGAACAGCTTGGTTTCTGTCTCGTTAAGGCAGGAAAGGGTTAAATGATCTAGAATGCCCAATATACACCTACTGGAAGCTTAGAGCATTTAATAACTGGAGTCGCCTTTAAGAGCTTACTCCTCTGCCGAAACAATTGTGCAAACTTTGGTATAGACTGACATGGCTATTTGTACGTTACGTACAAATCATGTAGAAATAGCAATACATTCGACGTCCCCTCCCCCGCGAAAATCGGCAGACTGTTTCGTACAGAAAAAAAGAATAGATAGTATAGAGGGGTCCTGTCATTGTAAATTTTGTAGTCACAGTAAATTTACTGCCATCTATCAACACACGACTAAAACTCAAAATGAAAACGTATAGAGTTATCAAAAAATGTATATATATGGATAAATGATTTTATTATTTTTATATCATTTTGATCCATGTTCATTCACTGATATCTATGTGTTAAAATTGTTAAATATGAAACGGTGTCGTCACGCCATCTAGCCGAGGATAGACTAAAGGTGTGTGCGCCATCTATTCGAGAATGACTTTTACTTGAATTCCGAGGCGTTTTTTCCTTAGACTTTATTCGTCTTATACGAAGTTACATATGTCTTTGGTACAGATAATGACAGCCATGACGTCTCCAGTTACTAAATGCTCTAAGGTAGAAAGTAAATTACGTAGACGTTAGCGTATAATGTCAGTTTTGACAGTCAGTGACTCATGTTACAGTCAACTGTAAAAATATGTGACGTTATCTATGAAAAGGGACCTTATTGTCGACGGCGCTTACGCCATTATTAGCGATGTTCCGATATAAATACAATGCCGCGCGACGCTATGTGGCGTAAGCGCCATCGACATAGATAATGCCCCATATGGGTGCACAAATCATCTCAAAAATATGTCCCATAGCTAATTTATGTCAGCGAATTAAGAACTATGGGACATAAACTGAAATAAATGTCATATACTAAGAAAAGGTGACCAAGGCCTCTTGAGGCCAGGGGGCGCCATAAGCCTTCAGTAAGAAGTGCATATACTTGGAAATATTTGACCTATGCCGCTGTGACCCGGTGGCCGAGTGGCTTAGGCAACTGCCGCGATAGCAGAGGACGCTGGTTCGATTCCAGCCTGGGGCACTAGAGGCCTTGGTCACTTTTTCTTAGTATGTGACATTTATTTCAGTTTATAATTTATATAGTAGTGTTTCTACTTGATAAAAACAAATTAAAATATTTTTCTGAAATAATTTAATTTGTTGAAATACTTTGTATGGGACATATTTTTGAACAAGTTGGCTACACCCATATTTTTACAGTTCACTGTACGGGTGCTTGTATTAAAAACAATTACCAATTCTTGCATAATTTTATTAACCAGATCATCGCTGCTTCATTCAAATTTTATTCATACAAATAAACCTGCATCCAAATTTCAGTATCCTGGGGGCTT
The DNA here is from genome assembly GCF_910591565.1 of Cydia splendana. Lineage (NCBI taxonomy): Eukaryota > Metazoa > Arthropoda > Insecta > Lepidoptera > Tortricidae > Cydia > Cydia splendana. The sequence continues at coordinate 10,164,974 of NC_085983.1, forward strand.
AGAGCATTTAGTAACTAAGCCCCCAGGACACAAAAGCTGTAAGCTTCGTTGCCTAAACACGTTACTCGACTGAAAAGCTCTCTATTATATCACGATTGTATAAAATACTAATTTATAAACAGCTTTTGTAAATAATCACTAAACTGACTATAGTATCCTTTTTCCGTTTTGTCTTCGTTCAATTGTTTTTTCATAGAGCAGGCATCGTCCATCCACGGGTACATGCTCGTCGCTGGTATCTCGGAGCACTTCACGATTTCATTTCTGTAATCAAAAGTTAATAACTGAGTCAGTGTAGCATGAAGTGTAGCCCGCATACCGCATGTAACACCCCTGGAAATATTCATAGGCTACGGTGACCGGTTATCCCTGCCCTTTCTACCTATGCCCTTTCTCGGGGCCAAAACTATCTCCATACCAAGTTTTGTCCAAATCGGTTCAGCGGTTTAAGCTTCAAGAGGTAACAGACAGACACACTTTTGCATTTATAATATTAGTAGGGATTCCGTGCAATAAAGTGTAAAAAAATAATATACCCTGGGCTTGGCACCAAGAAGGAGTACGGCTGTATACTGTCTACTCCCTCTCCGTGGTCGCATAGCAACCGCGACATCCGGGAGTTTCGGATTTCGAACAGTTGCTCTGAAACATCAACAATAGTTATTTGTTTTACAAGGGGGCCAAGTTGTTTTTTAACCGCTCGTGCTAAAATTGAAAACTGTTCTAAAACTGGAATCTTAGCGTTGCGAGGGTTTCATTTTCATTCAAGGCCCGAGGGTTAAACAAATTTTGCCACCGAGTGAAACACAACATTTTTCACCACACCAATGCGAGGAAAACAATAATTGTAAAACATCAAACGAAATCAAATCCAAATGAAATTAAATATTTATTATTCAAATTCATCATTTAAAAGTCACTTCTACCAGCCTACATAAAGGAATCAACTTAAAATTTGCATCAAAAATTACTTTACACATATGTGAATAAAATGCAACTTTCTGATCAGTTTTTGAACAATCAAGAGAGCCTTTAAAGGTGTGGTGAAAAAGAATTATAATTACTCATTTTTGTTCTGATTGTTAAAAATTGATGTCTGAGGATCCGAAAGACTCATTGATATGACACTGTAGTCAATTTTGTAAAATAAAACCGGCCAAGTGCGAGTCGCACTCGCAAACGAAGGGTTCCGTACCATTATCTATAAAAACGGTCACCCATCCAAGTACTGACCTCGCCCGACGTTGCTTAACTTCGGTCAAAAATCACGTTTGTTGTATGGGAGCCCCAGTTAAATCTTTATTTTATTCTGTTTTTAGTATTTGTTGTTATAGCGGCACCAGAAATACATCATCTGTGAAAATTTCAACTGTCTAGCTATCACGGTTCGTGAGATACAGCCTGGTGACAGACATACGGACGGACAGCGGAGTCTTAGTAATAGGGTACCGTTTTACCCTTTGGGTACGGAAACCTAAAAATGGCTGCCATCTTGATTTTCTTCAATTTTGACCCGAAATTAATATCTGAGGATCCGAAACGCTCTTTAACAGAAATAAATAAATGAAATTGAAAAAAAAAACTGCAGCCGTCTTGAATTTATATTTATACATTATTTATTCCATCGCATCTAAAATTTAATTAAATTTATATTATATTACTTAATGAGCATACCTTCTGTGAATGATCCGGGATGCACCGAGTTCTCGTACCAGAACCGGTCTGAAGTCCGCCACCGTTTCATCTATAAACAATTATTTTCTTAATACTACAGATAAACTTTATTACATAAGCTAGAAATCTGATTCTAGCGGGCAAAACTTAATGACAGGTAGGGAGTACCATTATAGCAAAAAGAATAGATAGTATAGAGGGGTCCTGTCATTGTAAATTTTGTAGTCACTGTAAATTTACTGCCATCTATCGACACACGACTAAAACTCAAAATGAAAACGTATAAAGTTATCAAAAAATGTATATATATGGATAAATGATTTTATCATTTTTATATCATTTTGATCCATGTTCATTCACTGATATCTATGTGTTAAAATTGTTAAATATGAAACGGTGTCGTCACGCCATCTAGCCGAGGATAGGCTAAAGGTGTGTGCGCCATCTATTCGAGAATGACTTTTGCTTCAATTCCGAGGCACGTTTTTTCCTTAGACTTTATTCGTCTTATACGAAGTTACATATGTCTTTGATTATAGGAACCGTGCGCGTTGGAGGGTCTGCCATCTTGTGGCCTGAATCGGAAACTATAGTCTGTATCTTTAGGTATTTAAATAAAAGTAAACAAACAATTTTTACATTTTAACATTTATAGGTCCTAGCGGTAAGAGCGTGCGACTTTCAATCCGGAGGTCGCGGGTCCAAACCCCGGCTCGTACCAATGAGGTTTTCGGAACTTATGTACGAAATATCATTTGATATTTGCCAGTCGCTTTTCGGTGAAGGAAAACATCGTGAGGAAACCGGACTAATTCCCAATAAGGCCTAGTTTCCCCTCTGGGTTGGAAGGTCAGATGGCAGTCGCTTTCGTAAAAACTAGTGCCTACGTCAAATCATGGGATTAGTTGTCAAGCGGACCCCAGGCTCCCATGAGCCGTGGCAAAATGCCGGGATAACGCGAGGAAGAAGAAGATAGGTTAACCAACCAAATACAATACCGCCTATACTGTGTATCTTTAGGTATTTAAATAAAAGTAAACAAATAATTTGTACATTTTCGGGTAGTTATAACATTTATTGGTTAACCAACCAAATACAAAACCGCCTGGATCTGTCACTGAACGACCTGACTTTAACCTACATTATTTGATCATGTAATGTTTTCATCTACCCTCAACTGGCTTAAGGAGCCATTTGAGGGTAGATTTTGTTTAATTTTATTTAAATACCTAAAGATACAGAGTATAGCTATGCCAATAACATAAAATACTAGACCTGTAACACCAGGATGCAGGCCAGAGTGGGCCCGACGGCGGCGCCAGGCATGGCCTGCTCTGCGATCATGCCCGCGTGCAGATCTATGTCATCCACGTCGCGGTACGATGTTTGTAGCGATGACACTTGCTGAAATATTACACTATATTGACACTTGCTCAAATACTAGACCTGCAAGACCAGGATGCAGGCCAGAGTGGGCCCGACGGCGGCGCCAGGCATGGCCTGCTCTGCGATCATGCCCGCGTGCAGATCTATGTCATCCACGTCGCGGTACGATGTTTGTAGCGATGACACTTGCTGAAATATTACACTATATTGACACTTGCTCAAATACTAGACCTGCAAGACCAGGATGCAGGCCAGAGTGGGCCCGACGGCGGCGCCAGGCATGGCCTGCTCTGCGATCATGCCCGCGTGCAGATCTATGTCATCCACGTCGCGGTACGATGTTTGTAGCGATGACACTTGCTGAAATATTACACTATATTGACACTTGCTCAAATACTAGACCTGCAAGACCAGGATGCAGGCCAGAGTGGGCCCGACGGCGGCGCCAGGCATGGCCTGCTCTGCGATCATGCCCGCGTGCAGATCTATGTCATCCACGTGGCGGTACGATGTTTGTAGCGATGACACTTGCTGAAATAAAAGCATCAATCATTCATTCAAATATTACATTATATGTTAGTACAGATGCAGTAAATAATTATTTTCCATCGTATTTTCACGAGAACGAACTAGAATGTCTAGAATACAGATGTAGTGTACAATAATTTTGCATCGTATTTTCACGGAAACGTACGAACGTGTCTCGCTATTTCAGTGCGTCTCGGTGCAAAAAGTGTTGAGGTTGACTGAAGTAGCATGACGTGATTGTTTTCCATCGTATTTTCTCGGAAACGTTCGTATTTTGTCGTGCTAATTCAGTCAACCTCGATACTTTTTGTACCGAAACCGACTGTAATAGCAAGACACGTTCGTACGTTTCCGTGAAAAAACGATGGAAAATAATTGTCCACTACATACATTCTAGTTCGTTCTCATGGGTTCGAACTCTGACTCGCACCGATGATTTTCTCGGAACTTGTCAGAAATGTACCTTCGTAGTTGAAAAGACCCATACATATGTATGTAATTGGATTATAATTATAATATCTGGGATACCGAGCTTTGCTCGGGAAACATATAAAAACTCAAAAATGCGCGTTTTCCCAGAGATAAGACCTAGCTAGATCGATAGCAAATTTCATCGAAATCATTAGAGCCGTTTCCGAGATCCCCGAAATATATAAATAAACAAGAATTGCTCGTTTAAAGGTATAAATAATATATATAAAGTATACCAAATTATATAAGCACACGTTAAGGTCAGCTATATTTACGGAAGCTGTCCCAATAAAATTGAACACTAGCAATTATGCGCCAGTAAGCAAATCACAATATTATGCTAATTGGGATAAGAGCGTTTTCACACTGTCCGATCCGATATCGGATGTAGTGTAGTGATCCTACACCCACAATGCCCTGGCGTGTACTTGCAATGGCGCCCCGCGCCTAGGGTTACCAGATGTCAGGAATTTTGGCCGTTTGTCAGGAATGCGGCCGGAATACGAAAATTTCAGGAATTTTAGTGAAAAGTCACAAAATACAAGCGTCACGGAGTGGTCAGAAACAAGACAACGAAAAGGATTTCACCCCTTTAAGCAGAGGTGTGGTCGAACCTTAAATGCCTTTACTGGGATTCGAAGACGGGACCTCCTGTTTCGTAGGCAGGGTCACTACCGACAACAATAGTCTGACCGTTAATTTATTTATAAAAATCACAAGTTCTTGCAGCATGGCGCCGTCGGTCGGCATTTCATAAACAAACCTGACATTTAAAAGACATCACGCGATTTCATACCAAATTAATATTGTTAGGTAGTTTTTTTGTGTACATATTTTTATTTTTTTGTTCTAAAAAGTCAAGGTGATTCTGAATCTATACCTTCTCTTAAGGGGCCCACTGATTAACAGTCCGCCGGACGGTATCGCCCTGTCAGTTAGAACAAAATTTTGACAGCTCCGAACAACTCACAGGCCGATACCGTCCGGCGGACTGTTAATCAGTGGGCCCCTTTAAACTTTATCTGTTAAAGCAGCTTTAGACATTACTAAAGATAAACTGAAATAAATGTCATATACTAAGAAAAAGTGACCAAGGCCTCCAAATATTTTCTGAAAAATAATTTAATTTGTTCAAATACTTCATAGTATTACTAAAGATGTAGTGCATAATTGTGTTCCATCGTATTTTCTCGGAAACGTTCGTATTTGTCATTCTACTTCAGTCAACGTCAGTACTTTTTGTACCGAGACCGACTGAAATAGCAAGACACGTTCGTACGTTTCCGTTAAAATACGATGGAAAATAATAATGCACTACGCTCATTTTGGCTCATTCATGTAACATGTGTCTTTGTTTGTTTGAAAAGCAAATTACTATTGTACAGTGCTCACAAATATCTGAACACGCCTCTATTGTCATGGCGTTAGAGTGCGCGTTCAGATGTTTTTGAGCACTTCGGCAGCTCCGATATATCCGATGGCAACTGTGCTATCGAGTGCGTTCACGGTGTTCCACATATGAACATTTTTGCCTCAATCCTTACAACGAGCTCAACTCCGCCCCCCTCATACAAATTCCCAATTACGATCATCATCATCATCCTGGCGTCAATCCCGGCTGTGCCCCCGCGCGGGGCGCGAGGACCCGGGGTCCGCCTAGGAATTCCCAATTACGATGCATTTAGAATAGAATAGAATAGAATAGAAATGTTTATTAGGTCTTAATCTTAACGTTACAGTTTTAGATTCAGTATTCAGTTCAGGTTTATTTAGCTTATTAATAAAGTACCTCCTCCTTCATCCAATGTCTCAAGTCATCGAAATCCTTAGCAGTGTGCAGCCCGCAAAGCCGGCGGTACTCGTTGTAAGGGTACTCTGGGTAGCCCCAAGGCGCGCGGCCTTTCATTATGTCGGTACACTACTAAATCTAACTTTAAACTGTCGTGAATCATACTGCCGATTACATTAAGCTGATTTTACGGTTTCATTCACTCACGCAACATGTTTCGGAGAACTTAGGTCTCCATTTTCGGTCAGTAACAGTCAGCAGCGGTCACGATAGTCGCGCGCCGCGTACTGTCGCTCGCCGCGCAGCACACTGGGCGCGCGATGTGATATCCGGCGACGACATAACGCGAGTGACTGAAAATACTTGCAATAAATCTTAAAATTAGCTTAATACCTACTACTAAATCTATATACCTCCTCATTCATCCAATGTCTCAAGTCATCGAAGTCCTTAGCAGTGTGCAGACCGCAAAGCCGACGGTACTCGTTGTAACTGGGTAGCCCCAAGGCGCGGCCTTTCATTACGTCGGAGGATACTACGTCGGACGCGAATTGGAGGTCCCCGAGGATTCTTTCACCCACCTTGAAATAAGTTAAAGTTGGTGTTTACAAACTTGGATAATATATTATTGATACAAGGACCGAGCCAAACGAAAACAAAAGTAAGTAAGCTTAACGGCCTGGTCACGACATTGCGCGACTGGCTTTGGCTAAGGCGACAACCATAGGAGCGAGACCCAGCGATCGGCCCTTTCGTTTCCACCTATGGCTTTCGCCTTAGTCGAAGCCAGTCGCGCAATGTCGTGGCCAGGCCGAAAGGATCGACCCAAATGAAAGCTTGCAGCGTATACCCAGTGACGTAGATAATGTCTTGCGATTTGTCATTCATCTTGCTGCGACAACAGTGTGTCAGTGATCATCGTTTTAAGCAGCAGTGTGACCTATCCTTTAATCGATAAGCTTAAAAAACGATTCAAGTTTCCTACGCTCTTAAAATTATTGTGATATTTTCTACTCACGGTCCTCCTATGTAGATTAAGGGACCCTTTCGTCTTTCTTTTTCTTTCGTTTTCGATTCGGCAACGAGAACCCGAATAGATTTCTAGCTTCCTTTTCGCGAGGCGGATCATAGGGCCAAAACATGCATCGTGCCAAGACACGACATAGCAAGTGTCGCAACATGACACGGCGTCGTATCGTATAATTGTGTTTTTGCTCTTGCATCCTTTGGGTCTCCCGCTTCTTTTCCGCCAGCGAAAAGTGTGTGTGTGTGTGTGTGTGTGTGTGTTTAGATAAAAAGGTTTTTATTTTAATGACCATAAATGCTAATCTTACATCAGGATCCACCATATAATCCGCGGCGGCGGCGGGCTGCCTGAAGGCACCCTGCGTGACCTTTTCTATAGTATCGTTCACCGGCAGAGCGCCCGTCCTCAGAGTATAGTCTACTATGTTCCTCTCGTCCACTATCCTCCCGTTGTTGTCGTACATCCTGTGAATAAGGGAAATGTGTATTCGAAACTATTTCTTGATAGAGTCTGTGCGGAAACAGAAGAGTCCTGGAATGTATGAGGCCCAATACATTTCACGACTATTCTCTTTCCGCACAGACTCTAGAAGAAAGATGCGATCGGTAGGGATTCGCTTAGACCAAGAACCTATAGATCAAACTAGACAGAATTAAACCAAGAAAAGTCTGCAGAGATTTTGACAGCACACGCAGTACCAGTGTTATTTATACGTCATAATTTCATAGAGCCCCCCTAGAAAGGCGCCCTGTGTGACCTTTTCTATAGTATCGTTCACCGGCAGAGCGCCCGTCCTCAAAGTATAGTCTACTATGTTCCTCTCGTCTACTATTCTCCCGTTGTTGTCGTACATTCTGTGAATAAGGGATGTAAGTGGCATTCCATCACAGAAGGCTTATGTATTGCTTAAATCCGTTGCTGTTAATATAATAAGCTACAAAAAACATTAGAAAACTAAGGGATTCAGATTGAAGGTCATTGGAGTGGGGTAGCCCATTATTACCTGAGCCTCCCCTCTTGCATGGTGTGGAACCATCGGTACGCCATCACAAACTCTATGCTCAATCCTGGTTCCAACTCCTCGTCATAGTCGTCAACATGTCCGTACGTGTTGAAGATCACACCCTGCTTCAGCAAGAAGTCGTATCCTGGAACATTAGGAATTGGGAATGTGTGTAATTCTTTTGGAGATGAGATGACGTTTTAATAGGATATCGCAAAACTTCTACAAAAAAATTGAGATTAAAATTTCGTCTTTGGAGGCCAAGACTCATTTTGGGTCATCGCGCCAACCAAGTAAGTAGAGTCGGACCAAGTAAAGTCTGCAGCGGATTTGATAGCCCACGCAGTGCAAGTGTTATTGTAAACGTCAAACTTTATGAAATTATGACGTATAAATAACACTTGCTCTGCGTGGGCTATCAAATCCGCTGCAGACTTTTCTTGGTCCGACTCTGAGTAAATTTCGTCTGATTTTCAAAGTAACACTTTCGCTTTCACAATTAATTATTGCACAATGTCATCATGCGTCCAGTTTTTTTGTAAACTACAGAAATAAGAGATTTTCTTTTCTTAATCTAAGGCTGCCTTTCCACTGAGAGGAGAGAAATGAAAGGAGGCATGCGGGAATCAGCCAATAGCACTGATTTTCTTTTCCGCTCCACTGGAATACAACCAGTGCCAGTCTCCCTCTCATCTCCGCTCATCTGTCTCAGCGATAAGGGAGTTTTTAGCAAATCATTCCGCAAAAGACAGCATTAGGCTCCAGGTGTAAACCACTCACCCATGAGAGAAGGCATGAGCTCATAGAAATTATCTGCTGCCATACAGCGATGTTCAGGTCTCTTGCTTCAGCGAACAGCTGGTCATCGCTCCAGCAGGGATTTAGCTGTTCCAGGCGTCTGCACTAGGCTCCAGGTGTAACCAACTCACCCAAAAGAGAAGGCATGAGCTCATAGAAAATGATCTGCTACCATACAGCTATGTTCACGTCGCTCGCTTCAGCAAATAGCTGGTCGTCGCTCCAGCAGGGATTTCTTTTCCAGGCTTTTGCATTAGGCTCCAGGTGTAACCAACTTACCCATGAGAGAAGGCATGAGCTCATAGAAAATGATCTGCTGCCATACAGCGATATTCACGTCTCTTGTTTCCGCAAACAGCGAGTCATTGCTTCAGCAGGGATTCAGCTGTTCCAGGCGCCTGCATTAGGCTCCAGGTGTAACCAACTTACCCAAGAGAGAAGGCATGAGCTCATACAAAATGATCTGCTGCCACACAGCGAACATCTCTGGTTTCCGCAAACAGCTGGTCATTGCTTCAGCACGGATTCAGCTGTTCCAGGCGTCTGCATTAGGCTCCAGGTGTAACCAACTTACCCATGAGAGAAGGCATGAGCTCATAGAAAATGATCTGCTGCCACACAGCGATGTTCACGTCTCTTGCTTCAGCGAACAGCTGGTCATCGCTCCAGCAGGGATTCAGCTTTTCCAGACGCCTGGCGATCTGATTGTGGTTGCGTATGAACCAGAGGCCGAAGAGATTCACGCCCAGGATCGCGTTGATGCCTAGGTTGGCTGGGATAAACAAATATTGTTATAGTATACCTGTAACTATATATTTAATATTTATTGCACAAAATAAAACTAGTGTCCAAACGAAGTTTCGGTGCCGATTTGGCCAGGTTTCGGTATAAAAATCATGTTTCGGTCGAAGGTCCGGTTTCGGCGATAGACAATAATGGTTTTCGTAAAGACTTGAGTAGTGGAAGACTTCTTTCATACCGAAGGTCGTGTTTTTTAACCCCGACCGACGTTACCATGTTCGAAATATCATTCGATATTTATCAGGCCTAGTTTCCCCTCAGGTCAGATATAATACCAGTCGCATCATATCTAGTGCCTGCGAAATCGTAGCAACAATTGTCCCGGAGATTAGATGGAAAATAAATACCCGAGTTATGGCACCTAGTCTCTCCCAGCTGTGGCTTGTTGAGCAAGCATACGGGGGCCCCGCTGGGGGGCCACTCCTTGCCCCTCAGGAGCTCCGTTTGTATTCGGCCCCCGACCCCCGCCTTGCCCTTGCGCATATCCGCTTCGTTGTTGCCATACATTATGGAGAGGTCTATCAATGGAGGGGATGTGTTGATCTGGAACATGTTACAATTGGAACATTATAACAGGTATTCACCATCAAACATACTACACACACATGCAATTCATTTTCACAGCCCCCCCTAAACTAAGCGTCTCCCGAGCGTCAGCGTTTAGTCGTCTCTATGGCTGCTGCTCGACGCAACGTTGGCGACGCCATTTTCCATAGCGCTGACTAGACGCCGACGGTCAAAAGTCACTAGCGTAAGGTGGCTCTTAGACTTCATAGTTCGTGAAGGATAGTGTGTTGTTCTCCTAACAACAGACCCATCCATACTTTCTCCAGTTGACGCCGTACACAAAACGTAATGACGTCAACAGGAGAGCAAGGATTTACCTAAACTCTGCATATCTTTATCTCTTTATTATGATGTCTCATCCCAGATGTTAAATACACGGTTCGATTAGCCTAATAGAAGACGAAGACACCCAGTTTATGGAATCTCAAAGAGCTGCAAATGCTGTTTTCAGTGATCGATATTAAACTTTCATGAGACATATTTTAAATTGTTTATATACGACAACGGTTTCACTCACTTGAATTTTTAGTCGCTATTGGCGACATGTTTCGGGCCCGTCGGGGGTCCTTCCTCAGGCTCGAGTGCTCGCGCAGTTTTCAGTGGTATAAGAACATTTAAGTATTAATCTTCTGGGTGGCTGGAAAAGCCGTAGTTGTACTATAAAAGCGGCGGATGCAGCTCGCAAGCCGTGGTTTACTGACTCCTGGATTAGCCCATCTACTACCAGATCGGTCTAGGTTTTAACAGCTGTATTGGACAGGTTGGGTAAAAACGGTGGGTAAATTTATACAAGAACATTGTAAACTTAAGTACCTACCCTAGAAGGTGGCAAGCTCGCTGGCGCACATCCTAACATCTGGTACGTGATGGGTGCGGTCAGATTCAGACAACGGACGTTGCTTCTTCGCAAATGTACGTCGTCGTTCGCCACTCTGAAATAACGAGTGATTACCAGACATCGGATTTACGGGGGCAAAAGAGTTCCTATATCGATACACTCAATGGGGTTGGCCGGTCGAAGTATTTAGCAGATGGCGCCAGCATATGTAGCTTGCCCTGTCAATCCCTAGAATTGCGTCCTATTCTTGTTTTATTAATAGAATGTTATGCCCTGGATGCCAGCCCTTTAAGCCAAATCTCATAGAACTCAACTAGAGAAAGGGGCAAGCTATGATGGCGCCATCTATGCAAACCTTTGACAGTTGCCAACCCCATTATGATACTTCTCTCATATGCTAGAGAGCAGAGACCAATCCAAAATTTATTTTAAAAATTGTATCTGTGGTATCCCCTTTGTTACCGGAACGGTATACACCTCGGATCAACTACTCCCGCTGCCGTACCTCCGTAAGTCCGTAGTGAATATAACTTAGTTGACGGTATAATACAGAGACGACACGTGTGCGTACCTGATCGGGATACACCTCGGGTCTACCGCTCCCGCTGGCGTACAACAGTCCGTAGTGAATATAACTTAGTTGACGGTATAATACAGAGACGACACGTATGCGTACCTGATCGGGATACACCTCGGGTCTACCGCTCCCGCTGGCGTACAACAGTCCGTAGTGAATATAACTTAGTTGACGGTATAATACAGAGACGACACGTATGCGTACCTGATCGGGATACACCTCGGGTCTACCGCTCCCGCTAGCGTACAACAGTCCGTAGTGAATATAACTTAGTTGACGGTATAATACAGAGACGACACGTATGCGTACCTGATCGGGATACACCTCGGGTCTACCGCTCCCGCTGGCGTACAACAGTCCGTAGTGAATATAACTTAGTTGACGGTATAATACAGAGACGACACGTATGCGTACCTGATCGGGATACACCTCGGGTCTACCGCTCCCGCTGGCGTACAACAGTCCGTAGTGAATATGACATAGTTGACGGTGTCGTGTAGAGAAGTCACGTCGCCGGTGAGGAATACGCCCAAATGCGAGGTGAGCTGCGTGTAGTGCTCGCTGGAGCGACGCCCGTCGGACATTATCGCCACCCTGAAAACAGAACATTCATCATCAGAGACTAGCTTAATATGTCAGGGTGAATGCTGGGTGTGATGTGGTCTCAGCCTGCTTATAGAAAACTGACAATGTTTATATTTCAGGGTGAATCAACTTTTATGTCACTAGTTCCTGTCTCCTGGGTCACTCTTAAAATACTAGTTATTTCGTATTTAAATGAACCAAACTTGAATTTTTAGGTAGTTATAAGGCCTTTTCATAATAGGACATCTACTAAGCACGTTTGTAGAACATGGTACAGCAGCTCTTCTAAGAAACTATGCTACTATTGTCTCCTGGCTGATGGGACAGAATAACAACAAGAAATAGCTGTTGATGATTCAACGTAACGTTCTTGGAATTCCAATTCAAGTTCAAGTGCACTAAAATATTCTTCACGCAAATGTTCCATTATGATTCCTATAACACTTTAAACTCTCGCGTTTTATTTATTTATTTATTTGTACACATATTTAATTACACAAACTGGTCTACCGCGATATCATTTCATTGTTTTTACCTTAGATTCCGACGTTTCAGCTGAGTTGCACCAGCTGTGGTCACGGAAAAACAATAAGTACTTATTGCTATATAAGCTGAAACGTCGGAATTTAAGGTAAAAACAATGAAATGATATCGTGGTAGACCAGTTTGTGTATTTAAATACATTATGATTCCTGCCGAATAAGAGCAATGTTCTTAGCGAGCTCATACTTTTAGAAAGGGCTCGTCCGGAAATCATGTGATCAAATTTGACCTACTTTTGACCCTGTGATGATATTTGGTGATTGTAACGGAGATAGCCGCCACCAGTGGGGAGACACTCCTGACTTCGGGCAAACTCGGTTCCGTTCGGCTCAGCATTGCTCCGAGCAATTATTAGGGTTGACACAACTTGACGTCCCTTTGCGTGCACGACCATAGATAAGATAATGACTTGGATTTTGACAACCCTAAATAGCCGAAAGGGATAGAGCCATAAGTTAGAAAGGGATATCATGGTTCGACCCTGAATCGCTGTCAAACTTCGGTTTTGTAGAACGTGTCCCTTCTTTACGGTAGTACTATTTCTTATTCTGTGGCGCCACTACACCCTCAACTGGATGAGGGGAGTAAGATGATGAGCTCACACGGAGTATGTGTGTCATACCTACTAAAGGTTTTATTATAACCTTACTAGCTTTTGCCCGCGACTTCGTCTGCGTGGAATTAGTGACAGCAGCTAAAGTAGGTATAGCGCCTGGATAATGCTAATAGCAATCATTCAATTCGCGCATTGCTTACTTCAATTATTAGGCAATTCATTAACTCTTTCAATTCCACCCCCTTTGCACTCTCTTCAGGGATGATTTCCGACATAAAAACTATCCTATGTCCTTCCCCGGGACTCGAACTATCTCTATACCAAATTTCAACTAAATCGGTTCAGCGGCTTAAGCGTGAAGAGGTAACAGACAGACAGACACACTTTCGCCTTTATAATATTAAATATGGATACCTGATGTCTCTAACATGAGGCAGATCTGCCCCGTCCTTCGCAGGACGGGCCGTATAGTTCCTCCCAAACACAGGGGGTAGTAGACGGTAGTAGGGGGTGAGGGTGGCCCCTCGAGGGGGGTAGCGGGGGTTGTTGCACGAATAATCCATGCGCCGGCGCTCGTCGGACTGACAGTCGGCTACTTCTAAGGCGCACCAACTGTAATAAAGATGTTAATACGTAATTTTATAACATAATAGACCTTGGTACATAGTAGGGCTTCCAATACCGGGATCCCGTCTGTTTAAGCGCATTTTTCATTACCGGTTTTTTTAATCCATTATCTGGCATCATGGGAGGGTTAAATGATAGTTATTGCAAATGGCGATTATTGTTTAATATGTTACAGTGAGCTTTTTTTATCATAAAACTCAAAAAATGTATGCGTTTTATAGTCAATACCGAGATCCCGGTATTGATGAAGACAGTTTCGGTATTAATACCGGTATTGAAAGAAGTCCGGTACTTGGAAGCCCTAGACTACATAGCCATCGCATTCTATAGTTCGTTTTTTTTTAGCATTAGAAAGAACTTGAAAGAAGGTAAGCGATCTTGACATGTCTTTTAATTGAAAAACGCATTTCAAAAATCAGTAACTATTACTTATGAAAGCAGAAGAATATAAATGATCGTATTAGATTCATAATTGTTACGTATTTGCCGTAACTTATTTTTAAAATGTGTTTTTCAATTAAAAGACTCATCAAGATTGTTTACCTTATTTCTAATGCTAAAAAAAACGAACTATAACGCCTTGACAATAGAGGCGTGTTCAGATATTTGTGAGCACGTTGGCCGCTCCGATATATCTGACGGCGACTGTACTAAATGCTTCATTTATATCTTACCATGCTCATAAGTTTGTAAAGAAAGCTGTTTGTAACTTTATAAACGTCAGCTGTCGCTCCGTTGATGGACTGAGGACCGGTCGGTCGGTTTAAATTTCAAGCTTTTGTATTGCTTTTGACATTTGGCCCTAATAATAGATAATAAATAAATAAATATTATAAGGGTATTCTTACACAAATTGACTAAGTCCCACGGTAAGCTCAAGAAGGCTTGTGTTGTGGGTACCCACTTAAATACATAGAACACATCCATGACTCAGGAACAAATATGTGTGCTCATCACACAAATAAATGCCCTTGCCGGGCTTGAACCCAGGACCATCGGCTTCACAGGCAGGCTCACTGCCCATTAGGTCAGTCACCGGTCGTCAGATAGACACTATAAAAATGTTTTCACCACACCAGCTCGGAAAGGCTTACTTTGCACTTCAAAAACTGATAGCAAAGTTGCATTTTGTTCACATGTGAGGCAAAGTAATCAAATGCAAATTTCGAGTTGTTTTCTTATGTTTGCTGGTAGAATTGACTTTTAAATGATGATTTTGGATGATAAATATTTAATAACATTCATTTGGATTTGATTTGGTTTGATTTTGTTTGATATTTTACATTTAATATTTGCTTTGGGTTGGTGTGGTGAAAAATTTTGTGTTTCACTCGGGGGCAAATTTTGTTTAACCCTCGTGCTTTGAAACCCTCGCAACGCTCAAGATTTTATTTTTCGAACCACTCGCTTCGCATTCAATTTTGGAATTTTTCGCTTGCTCGGGTATCAATATTAGCACGAGCGGTTAAACAACTTTGCCCCCTTGTAAAACAAATAACTATTAAGTTTCTTTTAAACCGACAAATATGATTACGGTTGATTCGCTATAACCTTTATTACTTACGGTATAAGGTTCAATCTCCTCACATCCGCCTCTCTCTGCGGCGTCACTCGCTCCCCAGTGAATGTGTCATACAACGCTCCTTCTATCACTCTCACTATCATTATGAATATTATCATTAATAACATCATCTTCAGTTAATTTGATGTTTCGATTACATACAATAATTGTATTAATTCATCTTGGCTAGGCCTATACTCTGTATCTTTAGGTATTTAAATAAAAGTAAACGAAATGTACCCTCAAATGGCTCCTTAAACCAGTTGAGGGTAGATGAAAACATTACACGGTCAAATAATGCATGGTATAATAATATACTCCGCCTGGTACTCCATTCCCGTCTTTTCTAGGTCACCTAACTGACACGGGCCTACGTCATCATGCGACAGCGCTATATGATAATATGCGATAGCGCTATATATAGCGGCCATGTTGTTGTGACGTAGGCCCGTGTCACTCTGGGAATGGAAGACCATGTTTTATTAGACTATGAATGTAGGTTAAAGTCAGGTCGTTCAGTGACAGATCCAGGCGGTTTTGTATTTGGTTGACGGTTGGTTAACCAATAAATGTTATAACTACCCGAAACCCACTGATCAGAGCAATCGAACAGGGCTATAACCGCGAAAATCGAAGTTCGCAAATTGCGGGGATTTTTCTCTGTCACTCTAATTACGCCTTCATTGGAGTAAAAGAGAAAGATCCCCGCAATTTGCGAATTTCGGTTTTCGCGGTGGCCGCTCAGGATGCGTAGCCAACGTAACAAGTGTTAACGCTCTGTAGCGAACGAAACGCAACTCTCACTGTAGGGTCAGACCAAGAAAAGTCTGCAACGATTTTGATAGCACACGCAGTGCAAGTGTTACTTATACGTCATAATTTCATTGAAGTTTGACGTTTAAAATAACACTTGCACTGCGTGTGCTATCAAAATCGTTGCAGACTTTTCTTGGTCTATCTCTAGCACTAGTGTGGAAGAGTGATAGAAAGAGGTGACTATATACGTAGCGCTAACGATTGGCACGTTGGCTACGCGCTCTGTTATTTTAAAAACAAAGTTTAAGTTTGATTATTCAATAAAGTCCGGTTACAGTAACAAAATAGCCTGTTCTGATCACTAGTAACGTCTTGCACGTACTGCATGACTGTAAAGGAAATCTCATCCAACGAAGGTTCCATAATTGCCCGCTGTTTCCTTTTCACAGAATGGTAATTAGGAGTTTATAATTGTAACTACATATTAGACTCGTTAGCGTTGGTAGCTTAGCGGTAAGAGCGTGCGACTTTCAATCCGGAGGTCGCATGTTCAAACCCCGGCTCCTACCAATGAGTTTTTTGGAACTTAATGTACGATATATCATTTCATATTTACCAGTCGCTTTTCGGTGAAGGAAAACATCGTGAGGAAGAAAAAGCCCCTTTCCGAATAGAAAAAAGGGTTTATTATTAGTAAACAAAAACAAGCTGACATTTCCTTGTATATCGTAAACCATTGATTAATAACCGTATTTCTAACTGATATTTAATATTTACACAATAAGTAGCCATTGTACGTAGTTAAATACAAATGTGCACCTTATTCAGTCGTAATAAGGTCACTTATATATTACACGCAACTATTGCCAAAGAAGTGAACGCGATGACAGCTATTCATTAGAACGTTTTACTTCTCTCTCGTTTATACGCGACGACACGGGGACGACACGATAAAAAAACGGACAAGTGCGAGCCGGACTCGCCCACCGAGGGTTCCGTACTTTTAGTACTTGTTATAGCGGCATCAGTAATACATAGGGTCCCGTTTTTACCCTTTGGGTACGAAACCCTATAAATGTGTACATATTTATGAACTCGACTGTACCATCGCCCACTGTTAACTGTACATCGCTGGACCTTATGCCTTTTTTAAAAAGGTCCACTGATGTACAGTTAGGAGTGTTAAGCTTAGAAAAAAAAAGTGGAATAATTACTGTCTTGGGTGAGACTTGAACTCACAGCCTCTGGATCGCTACTCCAGCGCTCTGCCATCTGAGCCACCAAGACCTCATCCATAGCCAGCAAATCTTTCCACCATATTGTGGGTCAAGGGGACTCTAGCGACATCTACCGTAAGAGATAATTTTAGAGGTAATTTATTCTAAGATCCGGTATCCGGCCTAACCGGCCATTAATTTAACATCCGGCCGGATACCGGGTAGTGACCTACTATCCGGCCGGATACCGGATAGTATCATTGCTCGATTTCGTAGTAAACAAAAAAATTGGAATAAGAAACAGTCACGGTCATAATCGTACTCGTTTATTATTTTAAATCCATTTAAACATTCCACTCACTTGCACGCGCACTCATTTCGAACCTAGAAATGAGTCCGCGCGAATTTTCACTACGAAACAGGTCAAAACCTGCATAATGCGGACCTGAAAAACCGAAATGTAGGTATAGTTCCGCCGGCCGAATATTCGGCGGCCGGATACCGAATATTCGGCCGATGGTCAGGCCGAATATCTGGTATCCGGTATCCGGCCAAACAACTATCCGTTGCATCTCTAGTTAGGAGTGTTGCTGGTTGTACAGGCCGGGGTTCGAACCCGCGATCTTTCCATTTCTATCGTATAGATACATATCTGTAAGTCAAAACAGCCTCGTGCTTATTACGTTCTTCGCTTATTTCGATTTGATAAATGTCAGAACATATTACACAATATGGCGTATGGCGTGTCAATGGTTACTCTTGACCACTAATTACTTATATTAATATATAATTATTTACAACATAATAATTATTTATAAGCGGTGGTGGCCGAGTGGATCTGACGTCAGACTTTCAATCCGGAGGTCGTGGGTTAAAAGCCTGGCTCGTACCAATGAGTTTTTCGGAACTTATGTACGGAATATCATTTGATATTTACCACTAGCTTTTCGATGAAAGAAAACATCGTGAGGAAACCTGCATACATCCGCGAAGAAATTCAAAGGTGTATGTGAAGTCTCCAACCCACATTGGGGCAGCGTGGGGTCAATAGCCTAAACCCTCTCGTACTTGAGAGGAGGCCGGTGCCCAGCAGTGCGGACGTATATGTATAGGCTAAATTATTATTATTATTTATTATTATTTACAACATACCAATAGTACATTATTGTCGAGGTTCGGAAGTAGCTACTTGCAGGCTGAGGATTCGTTTTAAACGGACGACCTTGGGAGTCCGTTTAATTGAATCCGAAGCCAGCAAGTAGCCTTCCAGCCGAGTCATATATAGTGCTTTTCTCAAAAATGGTGCAAGAAATATAAATATCATAGAAATATTTTACAAAAGCAACGTTCTTACGTATATATTTTCACAGAAAAAAGTAGAAACAATTGAAAAATTAGCTTTGCCGCCTTTTTATTTTTTTAATAAAAAAATAGAAGTGTATTTTTCTGCCGAAAATACGTCAACCTATTTGAGACAGCTAAATAGTCGCGGTACTAATCATCTGTTTGGCTGTTTAATGGGCCTGTGCCTTCATTTGATATGGCCATTTCAAGTTTTAAAAAGTTTGGAACTCTACAAATAATGGAATTTGTATGCAACATTGCAGTCCCAAAATCGAGACTGCAATGTTTTTAACTTTTTAATTTTTGACTGACCATAAACTACGCGCTTCGCGACCTATTTTTTAAACGGCAAAGTCGACTTTGCCGTCCATTTTTGAGAAAAGATAATTTAGTATGTAGGCGGATAGGTAGGATTGTCAAACTAATTTTGGGAGCCACAGTAAATTTACTGCCATCTTTCGACAGATGATTAAAACTTTTAGAACGCCATTTGACTTAGATCCTTGTTCTTTCACTGATACTGTGATTCTGTTAAATGTCTAAAAGTGTCGTAGTATACATTTAATTCGATAGCTTGACGAGCGTTCGCGTTTGCGTTAATATCTATTTTTGTATGGGATTTTGAACAGCGGCAGCGCGCCGAGCGCGTTTTGGAAACTCAAAATCCCATACAAAATGACACTTAATGCAAACGTGTACGTCACGTCACTCTACCAAATGAAGTACAGTCGCCATCAGATATATCGGAGCGGCCAAGGTGTTCATAATATCTGAACACGCGCCCTAATGCCTTGACAATAGAGGCGTGTTCAGATATTTGTGAGCGCCTTGGTCGTTCTGATATATCTGATGGCGACTGTACCTACTGAATTTCGACGCAAAGAGCAAGATTCGAACCTGCGATCCAGCAAAAGTATATGTCGGAAAATCGTGGGCGTATCATACTATCGGATGCACATCAGAACCTTCAATCGTGGATGACGAGGGCTTGCAATGAAATACGTTATTGAACTCACAGTCTACTGGACAAGACTGATTACAAATCATAGCACACGTTACATTTCTTATCTTAAGCAAACCAGTGGATTAGACCCAGGAACCGCTACAGACGTCATCTTCTCCCGTTCGTTCTCTCCTGAAGATTTATTGACAGCATAACTTCAATTGTTCTGGATTTCATTTGTTTTGACAGCGCACTCTATGACGCCTTGAGAGCGCTGGTGGCCTAGCGGTAAGAGCGTGCGACGTTCAATCGAGAGGTCGCGGGTTCAAACCCCGGCTCGTACCAATGAGTTCTTCGGAACTTATGTACGAAATATCATTTGATATTTACCAGTCGCTTTTCGGCGAAGGAAAACATCGTGAGGAAACCGGACTAATCCCAATAAGGCCTAGTTTACCCTCTGGGTTGGAAGGTCAGATGGCAATCGCTTTCGTAAAAACTAGTGCCTACGCCAATTCTTGGGATCAGTTGTCAAGCGGATTCCAGGCTCCCATGAGCCGTGGCATAATGCCGGGATAACGCGAGGAAGATGATTCAGAATGATAGTGAGAGTGATAGAACAGTTGCAATGCGTGGGCTATCAAAATCGCTGCAGACTTTTCTTGGTCTAACTCTATAAAATTACATAGCCACGGTCATTACTGTCATGTTACCCATAACGGATGTGAACTTTAGTGCTGCCTTGACCTGACAGTGGCATTTGTGCTGACCCCACACTGCGTGTAACAAATGCCTACTGACGTTTCACACTTGTATTTTATGCTTTAATAAAAATCTTTAGCCAAATATTTTTTTATCAAATGCTACGAGCTTTACAGGGTGGAACATTTCTAGGGACTGAGCTAAAAGGATAGTGTTATCTAAATGATCTACAATCGAGTTATTATAATCGTAAAGCTGGATTAGAATGTAAGTCAAAATCATTTAAATGAAATATTTTTATATCAGTGACAACCCTACAAAGTTATTTACATTTTAAATTGATACATGGCATGTTATTAATGGGATCTACTTGCTAGGGTTGAAACATGCAGATCTTTGCACTAATGTTTAACAAACTGTATCTCAAAAACGATTAGAAATATGAACGTAATGAATAAGTGAAAAATAAAGTACGTGGCCTAAACAATTCCCCGTTTGCGTAAAAGTCTCTCGTTCTGTACGGTTACCATCAGTACGGTTACCATCAGTTTGTCACTGACATAAACGCCGTCGAAAACGTAATTTACTTTGTATACATCCCGTTTGCACTAATATGCGAGTGCGAGCGAGATGTATAGAAAGTAAATTACGTTCTCGACAGCGTTTATGTCAGTGACAAACTGATGGTAACCGTACAGTTTGTCACTGACATAAACGCCGTCGAGAACGTAATTTACTTTCTATACATCTCGCTCGCACTCGCATATTAGTGCAAACGGGATGTATAGAAAGTAAATTACGTTCTCGACGGCGTTTATGTCAGTGAAAAACTGATGGTAACCGTACTGTTCCACCCGATATACTATTCACGAGTCCCTGTGGGTTTTAAAGGACATCTGGCAGTCGCTTTCAAAAAAAAATCGGGCAAGTGCGAGTCGGACTCGCGCACGAAGGGTTCCGTACCATATAAAAAAAAAAACATAAAAAAAAGCAAAAAAAAAAACGGTCACCCATCCAAGTACTGACCACTCCCGACGTTGCTTAACTTTGGTCAAAACTCACGTTTGTTGTATGGGAGCCCCATTTAAATCTTTATTTTATTCTGTTTTTAGTATTTGTTGTTATAGCGGCAACAGAAATACATCATCTGTGAAAATTTCAACTGTCTAGCTATCACGGTTCGTGAGATACAGCCTGGTGACAGACGGACGGACGGACGGACGGACGGACGGACGGACAGCGAAGTCTTAGTAATAGGGTCCCGTTTTACCCTTTGGGTACGGAACCCTAACTAGTGCTTTCTCCAGTACTTGAGCAAATTACAGTACTTGTACAGATAGTGCATAATTATTTTCCTTCGTATTTTCACGGAAACGTACGAACGTGTCTTGCTACTTCAGTCAGTCTCGGAACAAAAAGTACTGACGTTGACTGAAGCAGCATGCCAAATACGAACGTTTCCGAGAAAATACGATGGAAAACAATTATGCACTACATCTACAGTATTCATATTCATATTCATATTTATTATTAATAATGTACACATACATTACACGTCAAATAAGTACTAGTTGAGTTGAGTAAAGGACATACAGGGTGGCATATTGTTGATTATATTTTAACAAACGCAATTTATCAATGCCAAGGATGATATAATTGAAGATAACTAATACATTTAGTTTCAGTTCATGGTTATGTTGTGTTGATTATAGTTTTAATTTTTAGTGACATTTTGTAAAATAACGAAGAAAAATATTCCCGAAATGTTTTTTCATCCTTGTACAAAATATATTTTTTATAACCTCCTCCTTATTTGAAGTCGGTTAAAAAGGAAAAGTGAACGTTACATGAAGTATATTTTTTAAAAGGAAAATTGATGAATACATGAAAATACACAGGAAAAACTAGTTAGAACTGATTGAATACGCATCATTCTTGCGAAAATGGACCAAAGTCACGCAATGCGTCAATTATAACCTCGCGTGTATGTATGTGCGTCTGCCGTGTCACGGTTCAAGGACGAACAGCCTAAACAGAAGAAACTATTGAGAAAGGTCAGGTCAGGGCGAACGCTTTCCCGGCTACATTCTAAAGCAGGGGTCACTAATTAGTTTCTTCAGGGGTCCAATGTTTCAAAATAATATGACCATCGCGGTCCGTGTCTATTTCAGTTCATTAAATAAGTATTAAAATAATATAGGTCGGCGGTCCGCAGTCGGACCGCGGTCCGCCATTTGGTGACCCCTGTTCTAAAGGATACAGTACAGGCACAGAATAAGTAACAGTACTACCGTATAGAAAGGAAACTTTCTACAAAACCGAAGTTTGACAGCGGTTCAGGGACGAATCATGCTGTCCCTTTCTAATATATGGCACTATCCCGTTCGGTTATTTAGGGTTGTCAAAATTCAAGCCATTATCTTATCTGTGGTCGTGCACGCAAAGGGACGTCAAGTTGTGTCAACCCTAATAATTGGTCGGAGCAATGCTGAGCCGAACCACAGATTAATAAATAGTTACTACGTAACAGATACTTCATTCCCAAACAAAAGCGAAAATACCTACGCTATAATAGCCTACAAAACCTTAATAATAATACCTGCTGCTCAGGACAAGAAGAAATGTACCATAAGTACGCGCACAAAGAGTCGAGACTGTGTTGCCCGCCGTGCGAGTCACGTGCCAACGCGTCATCGTAAGAATGCGCTAGGGTTGTAGGTTTATACCTATGATGATTATTGTAATAAAACGAATGTTGCGGATCAACCATATTTTTTATTAGTCAATCAAATATGTTTTAGTTTTATATAATGATTTATATTTTTTTTCCTTCTCGGAATTCTCTGTTATTAAATTTTATAGTTGTAAATATCCTAAATTGCGTAAATAATTTTAATAAATACTCAGGAGCAAAGCAACGGAAAATCAACGGTTTTTAAAGTTGTAATACGGTGCTACCAGGCCGATTAATTATTACGTCGTCAAAATTATTTAAAAATACTTTTTCTAACCCTTCAATATAATTCTTAAACGTTTCAGGTGGGACCTTTAGCCCGCCATAAAAAGATCAATCTTTATTATAGGCTTTTTCCTTTGTTTTTTGACTTTTACACCCATTTACTGCACAATAATTACGTGGTTTCGGCATTTCGAAGCGTAAGCGCGGGAAACGTGCGGTGCGAGCGTTGAGGCGGGCGTTCGGCGGCCCTCTGTCGGTTGTATCGTCGACGATACGCCGAGCGGTAGGCATATAGCGCGTGGCCTTGAGCGTGTGACGGAGGCCTGGCCGAACGGAGCCGAGTTTGCCCGAAGTCAGCAGTTTCGCACCGCTGGGTGCTTTTGTTATCACTGGCCAAACTCATTTGCTTCGGAAATACTACGGAAAGTACTTCGAAAATACTCACAATATTCCTGAAAAATACTCTGGATATACAGGGTGGCTACAAAATAAGTGCATTCCCGTTGCGAGGGGGGTTTTGGGATTATACTGAGCAACTTTTACTATGGGACCAACCCCGACATCGTCGAAAGTTTTTTAAGCGCTGAGTCGCATTCAAATTTAGACTCAAAGACTCGAGGTCCTACCAACACTATCTCCGGCAGGAACCTTAGTCGATGTAAAAAAATATTGCTTGTTGAAAATGAAGTATTCTTTTGTGTAAATCAAACTATATCTAACCTAAAATCTTTGTTCTAGTGATGTCAAAGTTCGCCGTCCGCGTGGACGCGGCGGTGTCGGCGCTGGGCGGCGGCGCCGGGCTCGACGAGAATGAGTTCATCGACGCCTCGCGGCTCGTGTACGACGGCGTGCGCGAGATACGCCGCGCCGTGCTTATGAACCGGGTGAGTGGGGGGGATACTAGGAAATACTGGGTAAAAATACTTGGGGAATACTTGGGGAATACTCGGAGAAATACTGGGTAAAAATACTTGGGAAATACTAGTGAAAAATACTTCGGAAATACTATAAAAATGCTTAGGGAATACCAGGAAAAATACTCTGAGAAATACTGGGTAAAAATACTTAGGAAATACTAAGAAAAATTTAATAATACTAGAAGAAAAATACTTGGTACCAGGAATAACACTTACAGTATGGATTTCTGATTCAAAACGTTTTAATAGCTATTAAACCTGAGCGGAGTCATTTGATTATTACTTAGAGCATTTAATAATCGGGGTCGCCTTTAAGAGCTTAGCCCTCTGCCGAAAACCTTGCACAATTGTGCAAACTTTTGTATGGACTGACGATTATCTGACATGGCTATTTGTACGTTACGTACAAATCATGTAGAAATAGCAATATCTTTGACGTGCCCCTCCCCCACAAAAATCGGCAGACGGGCTGTCATTTTCTGTACAAAACAGTTTGTACAGAAAATGACAGCCCGTCTCCAGTTACTAAATGCCCTAAGGATTATAAGATTCGAAGTTATAGTGTTTAGCTTCTATCAGAAAGAAAAGAAATTACAGTTTCAAGACTTAAATTACTCTCAGTAATGTTATTGCTAAATATAGGAGGAGGAAGATCTAGACCCTGAGGACGTGGAGCTAGATGAGCATTACACTCTGGAGACTAGGAGCAAATGTAAGCTCGCCTGTTAGGTACTCTGTGTTAGAGCAAGTCATCATTTCATATCAATGTATTTGTGTGTGTTCACAGGGTCGGTCATTCAGAATTCATGAACAATGTGACGTTCCACGGCAACAGGTACCTTATGGCGGCTGGCGCTTATGTCGCATAGCGCCGCAATAATATTGGAGCGGCGTTAATAATAGAATAGCGTAAGCACCAACCGCCATAAGGTACCTTTACCCGTGGGACGTCACAAATATTTTTTTATAACATCTTGAGATTTTTAAAGCCACCCTACACTAGCGTCTCACGAGCGTCGGCGTCTATGCCTAGTTCGTTTTTTTTAGCATTAGAAAAATACTACGCGATCTTGACGTGTCTTTTATTTGAAAAACGCTTTTTAAAAATCAGTAACTATTACTTATGAAAGCAAAATAATGTAAATAATCGTATAGGTATGATTCATAATTGTTACATATTTGCCGTGACTTATTTTTCAAAAGTGTTTTTCAATAAAAAGACACGTCAAGATTGTTTACCTTTTTTCTTATGCTAAAAAAACCGGGCAAGTGCGAGTCGGACTCGCGCACGAAGGGTTCCGTACCATAATGCAAAAAACGGCAAAAAAAAAACGGTCACCCATCCAAGTACTGACCCCGCCCGACGTTGCTTAACTTCGGTCAAAAATCACGTTTGTTGTATGGGAGCCCCACTTAAATCTTTATTTTATTCTATTTATAGTATTTGTTGTTATAGCGGCAACAGAAATACATCATCTGTGTAAATTTCAACTGTCTAGCTATCACGGTTCGTGAGATACAGCCTGGTGACAGACGAACGGACGGACGGACGGACGGACGGACGGACGGACAGCGGAGTCTTAGTAATAGGGTCCCGTTTTACCCTTTGGGTACGGAACCCTAAAAACTAATTATAGTCAAGTCCTTGGCTGCTGCTCGACGCAACGTTGGCGCAACTGCGCAGCGACGCCATTTTCCATAGCGCTGACTAGACGCCTACGCTCAAAAGACGCTAGTATGTGGTGGCCCTAACATGCATTATCTTAAATACTAGCATTTACATTGCTGATCTCATGATTCCTGAATTCTGAATTACTATTTTTCATGAGTCATGTGTTGTGATTGGTATCATTGTGTTTGGATTGTTTCACACTTTACTTCAGTAGACTTTGAAAACGTGGACCTATTAGCAACTTCGTCGACAGGCAAACATTTGGAACGGGGACGCAAAATGGAACTCTAGTGCCCACGCCAAGCCAAGTAAACTTATAGGCACATTGGGACGGTTTTTGGAGTGAAAACTTCTTTAGTTGCGTTGGGCATTTTGTTGATATGGGATCCATTGAACTCGCGACACTGTAACGGTAACCAACACCGACAATTGTTCAAGTTTTCACTTCTGTTCCCTTCTGTCGGCACCCCCGGAGTGCCACTGCTTTTTTTTACTTTAACGCGCTAGGGCACGAAAATGGCAGGGTCGCCATGTAACGTCAGGACGTTCGTGTGACTTTTGAGCCAGTTACTGTTATCTTACACCTTATAAAACTAAAGTCCCTCGCCGCGTCTGTCTGTATGTTCGCGACAAACTCAAAAACTACTGAACGGATTTTCATGCGGTTTTCACCTATCAATAAAGGGATTTTTGTGGATTGTTTAGATGTATAATTTCAATAATTTGTTAAGGTTTTGTGTAGCCCGTGCGAAGCTAGCGCTAGTCATTATTAAAGTAAAGTGTGAAACGTCCAGTTAACATCATCGCATGCTTGTGCCATTGTCCATGTAACGCATGTTCTAGACGAGCGACGACCTTGACACAGACACCGAGTTTGAGCCGGTCGAAGACATGACCATGGAGACCAGGAGCCGATGTAAGTACCTTCCATTCTTAGGGCGTCCGCGGTCGCGTAGCTAGGCGTGGGCGAATGGGTCCTACGCCCACGGCGTCGTACTTAAGGGGGCCTCGCAAAACCAGAGCCAACCTTTTTATTACCTTGAGACACATTGAAAAGGGCCTAGCAGATGTGGTTTTCGCCCACGGCTAGATTGGTTGGTTCTGGTCCGCTAGCGTGGGCGGGTACACGGAGCAGGAGCACGTACGCGGGTGGGTCAAATTCTTTTCGTTGTCTTGTTTTTTGTCCCCCAAAAATATGACGGAGTGGAGCTTTTTGTATGATGTGAAATTTAGTTTTTAATTTCTCAAGAGAATTATAATCTACAGCTAGAAAGACATGCTATAGCACTCAACTTTTTTTATTTATTTGATAAAAGACAAAAATAGAAGCGTGTCAGAGTGGTCAGAGACAAGACAACGAAAATAATTTTTACTCGGGTGCCATATTGTAGGTAAAGTCCGTCGCACGCGTCCGCGCCAGTCAGCAACGCTCATACTATTCTTCGTTAACCCGCTCCGTGCAACCGCGCCATCTAGCGGACACCCTTAAGTTAATGTAAGCAACTCTTGCACACATGCCTACAATTAATGTCTACATTCTACAAAAGCACCAAAGTTGTTGCTACCAAAAATAAATAAATGATTTCTTCACGACGCTCTGCTAGCCAAAAGGTAGACGTCGCGGTCAGAAGACCTGATAGCCCGACAGTGTCCCTTAACCTTGAACTGGAATTTTAGTTACCAATTTAGCCGTAACAGATACAGCAGCGAACATATCGGGTCTCAAACTACTCAAACGGCGTGAGAAGGTATTGGCATGGGGTTGTCCGTTTGGTGTTTAATACTTGGTCATTGTTGGTTGTGATGACTTTTGTCTGTTTTGTGGTAGATTCATGTTGGTGGTTCTAACTTATACTCTGTATCTTTAGGTATTTAAATAAAAGTAAACAAAATCTACCCTCAAATAGCTGGCTCAAATTACACGATCAAAATAATGTAGGTTAAAGTCAGGTCGTTCAGTGACAGATCCAGGCGGGTTTGTATTTGGTTGGTTAACCAATAAATGTTATAACTACCCGAAAATGTACAAATTATTTGTTTACTTACTTTTATTGAAATACCCAAAGATACAGAGTTATAACTAATGCCATTTTCTTCACTGATCCATTGGCTGTATGTATATGTGGACTCACATTAGACTTAAGTATATTACCCGTTTAAAGGCAATAGTGTTGGACCAATCTAACTTTGCCAGATTTTGCAGTGACAGAAAGTGAAATACGCCACGTGTAAGAGAAGTGAGAAGTGCCATCAGAAAGATCAAATTCATATGAAAGTAATTATGGCAATTCCACACCTTGTTACTGCAAAGTCTGGACAAAAAATGGCTTCGTCTAACTACAAATTGGGTTTAGAGTTTTAGACCAAAAGAACCCGGATCAATTAGGAAATAGAATCTTAAGAATCGAAGGAATAACTAATACAATCCATCTAAGTCCTGATGTCCTTCGAAAAGGACACAATCAAATCGAATTTTTAACGATAATGGAACAAGTAACCGTCAAAAATATTTATTGATACACTCTTTTAATGCCGACTGTACTTTCTCTCCTTGGCATGTCTATCAAGTACTTCTCGAGACCTTTCAAATGAGCCTAAACTTAATGTGTTTATGTTTTTCCATCGAAGAGTTCCTTTGGCTACCTTCCTACTGCATCATCAGATCAGATCAGCTCCATGTCAGCGTATTATTGCATTGTCATCGGAAATATGGAAGTATGCGAAATTTCAGCTCAATCAGACACCCGGAAGTGGTTCAAATTTAAGTTACAAGATTTGAAGCACCATATACAGGGTGTCCCAAGACTATGGGACATCAAGGGAAAGTACCTTAAATATCGTAGATAGGATATTTTACTGAAAGAAGACATTATTTTAATTTCAAAAACAATTTAAACTGCATTCATAGATTTTTAAATAATTACACGGTTAAACAGGGAATCGAACCCGCTACACGAAAAAAAAAATTATCCTGTAGATTTATCATACCAATCGAAAGGCTTCATCATAAGGATTATTTTTTGCTAAATAACATAGTGTCAGAAATAAAAGGAATTAATTTATCAAATGCTCAAAATGAGTCCCATTCTGTTGAATACAAAGTCGCACTCTTTTGATTATTTCGCTAAATTTCACATGAAATGTTAAAATTCATTTTCTTCCTTTTATTTCTGACACTAGCTTTCGATCGGTATGATAAAGCTACAGGGTAATATTTTTTCTCGTGTAGCGGGTTCGATTCCCGGTTCAACCATGTAATTATTTAAAAATCTATGAATGCAGTTTAAATTGTTTTTTAAATTAAAATAATGTCTTCTTTCAGCAAAATATCCTATCTACGATATTTAAGGTACCTACTTTCCCTTGATGTGCCATAGACTTGGGACGCCCTGTATACAAAGAGATATAGGTAATACGCAGTGAAGCTAAATAAAAGTGTGTAAAAAAAAAGGTTCCAAATTCAAAACAACAATAATGACTCTGGGTATTAGGAGGATAGAGTATCGGTTCGTTTGGTCTAAACCCACTATTCCTGTCGACAAGCGTAATGTTGAAATGTATATGTTTTGTAGCGAGCGCGCACACCGGCGAACACGGTGTGGACGAGTACCCTGACATAAGCGGCATCACCAACGCCAGGGTGAGTACCATACTACCATTAGCTATTAGCTCTCCATGCCCATAGAGAAAAAAAACCGGACAAGTGCGAGTCGGACTCGCCCACCGAGGGTTCCGTACTTTTTAGTATTTGTTGTTATAGCGGCAACAGAAATACATCATCTGTGAAAATTTCAACTGCCTAGCTATCACGGTTCATGAGATACAGCCTGGTGACAGACGGACGGAAGGACGGACAGCGGAGTCTTAGTAATAGGGTCCCGTTTTTACCCTTTGGGTACGGAACCCTAAAAAATACATAGAGTGCTCACTCCATACATCAGTTTTAGTACCAAAACGACTATTATTTTCGTAGTCGACATCCAGCATGGAGTAGCGGAATTATCAATACTGCTACTTGACAACAGATGTTCCGACGACTGAAAAGTCTAATGCTCAACAATTTTCAGATAATATTATAACCGGATTAACCGGAACTCCATTTTCAACGACATCTGCTTTTAATATTAGTTGTACATTGTTGTTCAGTCAGCCGCAGAAGTTGCTAAGCGGGCGAGGTGTTCAAAATAACCTTGACACGCTCTTATTCTCTTCACAATAAAGTCACATCAAGATCATTTTGAACACCTCACCCGCTTAGCAACTTCTGCTGCTGACTGTTCAATACAATTTTCGTTAGTATCGACAATAGAGAATTCTAGCATCAAGTAGCGGTACTGATAATTCCGCTACTCGATGCTAGATGTCGACTGCGAAAATAATAGTCGTTTAGGTACTAAAACTGATGTATGGAGTGAGCACTCTATTCTTACTATATTTCTCTATGTCCATAACGGATCACGGCATTATATCTCTCTTGATAGAAATGCTTCATATTAAACAGCCGTTAACCGACCGGTCATTGACGACCGGTCTGGCCTAGCGGGTAGTGACTCTGCCTGCGAAGCCGATGGTCCTGATGGGTTCGAATCCCGGTAAGGGCATTTATTCGTGCGATGAACACGTTTGTTTCTGAATCATGGGTGTTTTCTATGTATTTAAGTATTTGTATATTATAGATGGTCAAGCAAATCTTGACGATATCCCTACGCGCCTACATTTTTCAAATTTGCCGCCTTTTTCTACTGACAAGATCTGCTTGACCAACTATATATATATCGTTGTCTGAGTAACCACAACACAAGCCTTCTTGAGCTTACCGTGGGACTTCGTCAAGTTTGTGTAAGAATGTCCCTATAATATTTATTTATTAACCACTAACATTATCTTACAGGAAGCCATGCGCAAGATGACAGAAGAGGACAAGCGCAAGATCCTGCAGCAGGTGGAGCTGTTCCGCCGCGAGAAGATGACGTTCGACAACGAGGTCGGCAAGTGGGACGACGCGGGCAACGACATCATCACGCTCGCCAAGCACATGTGCATGATCATGCTCGAGATGACGGACTTCACCAGGTGAGGGTGGGGAGGGGGGGATACTTGGGAAAATACTAGGTAGAATATTAGGGAAAATACTTGTAAAATACTGGGTAAAATACTTCATAAATACTTGGTAAAATACTTGCAAAATTCTAGGCAGAACATTAGGGAAAATACTTGTAAAATACTAGGTAAAGTACTCGTCGTATACTGGGTTCCCCTCTTCTGGCATAATATTGTTTGTCAGAAATACACTTCGCATAACATGTATCGCAGAAACACTTTTAGTAGAATGATAATTAGGCATAAATATTACTTTGCATTATTATTACTAAGCATAAAATACATTTTGCAGCATATTATTTAGCAGAAGATTACTTTTGCAGACTTTGGTTTAGCATAATTGTATGTACCATAATCATCCTGCAGCATACTTTCATTATGGCATAATGTTTTTGTACTTGCAGAAAAGTAGCAGTTAAGTAAGAACTGTGACCCCCAAACAAAATTGAACCTGTGCCAGATAAGAAGATTATGTTAGGTTGTAACTGCGGCTTCCTGTATAAAACGAACGGCTCCCAGAAAAGTGGGTTAGGTTAGGTTAGAACTGCGACCTCATACAAAACGAACGGCCGCCAGAAAAGTGGGTTAGGTTAGGTTAGAACTACGACCTCATACAATACGAACGGCCACCAGAAAAGTGGGTTAGGTTAGGTTAGAACTGCGACCTCATACAATACGAACGGCCACCAGAAAAGTGGGTTAGGTTAGGTTAGAACTGCGACCTCATACAATACGAACGGCCACCAGAAAAGTGGGTTAGGTTAGGTTATCTGGTTAACTTTAATGCATCTTGATAACTTTATGCTACCTAAATATTATGCAATACATTTATCTGCGAAATTAATACTCGTTTAAAAGACTATTATGATCATCAACAGTATGTCAAAATATGGTTCTGGATTTTAAAACTCTGCGAAATGATTGTATGCTAAATGATATATGGGAAAGGTAATTCTGCCAAACGACGTTTCTGCCAAGTAACATTATGCAATACAAAAATATGTCAAAAATCTTTCTGCAACACATTAGTAAACCTCGTATACTAGGTAAAGTACTCGTCGTATACTAGGTAAAATACTCTCGAAATATTAGAGCCAATATTCGTGGCACTCTTGCGTTGTTGGAACAACACGCTCACATAGTCCTACCAGCAGGTATGCTTGTTTACAATTTTACATGATAAGACACGTAAGGATGAATACACTTAATATCCTGATATCACCTGTAAACTGGCATGTTTGTTACAGAGGCCGCGGTCCTCTCAAGACCACGATGGACGTCATCAATGCCGCCAAGAAAATCTCCGAAGCCGGCACCAAGCTGGACAAACTCACGAGGGAGATCGCCGAACAGGTATACACTTGTAACACTCTCTCATTCACTCGCGTGTTTTGTACGGATATTTAGTAATTTAAAAATAAAAATAAACTCCTATGCCAATGAACTGAGCCAATATCATAATTAGATTTTTTTAAGCCTATAAAGTGTCCCACTGCTGGGCAAAGGCCTCCCCCTAGACTTCCAATCTTCCCGATTAACAGCAGCAATCCGTCCAGTTGCTGAAAAATGCGTGCTGCTCTAACAAAAGCTGTTAAAAAGGGACTTCCACTTGTATTACAAGTTACAACTACAAGCTTTTGATAAACAGGGCACAGGTCTTCCCACCATCTCCTCTTAGGCCGACCATGCCGGCGTTTACATTGTGGCACCCACACAAAATATGTATCTTGTGTGAATTACGCTACGTCTTACGTAAGCCAACAACTCGCGAACGCGACGCGGCGCGGCGGGCCCAAGGCGTTCGCGTTCGCAACGAGATCGCCCACGTGGGACACTTCTATTGGTATCAAAGGATTGATTCACCCCGCGCCGCATCGTTTCGTTTCGCGTTCGCGTGTTGTTCGCCTATGTAGTACGCTGCGTTAGAAATATGTAGCAAAAAATATATAATTCGTGCTACCAGCTGACGGTCTTTCCATCGCGGCACAACCGGCTGACGATATTTTTTGTTCATAATAACAAATGTCTTAACTATCATCTGACAAAGTTCCAATCGGGAGGCGATGACTAATTCTGTTTTACGTATTGGGGTGGCTACCGTACCATAACCCACCAACGGAGCGGCAGCTGACGTCTACTAGGGTTCATTGCACATCGCCTGACTGACTGGCAAAAGTTACGCCTGACCCGCGCTCTATAGCGTTTCTAATGAGTTTACTTTTAATTACAGTGTCCAGAATCTTCGACCAAGCAAGACTTGCTTGCATACCTCCAGCGCATCGCCCTGTACTGCCACCAGATACAGATCACCAGCAAAGTGAAGGCCGACGTCCAGAACATCTCCGGAGAGCTTATTGTCAGCGGGGTGAGTACTCGACCGTGTGTGTATAATTACAGTGTCCAGAACCAAGCAAGACTTGCTTGCATACCTCCAGCGCATCGCCCTGTACTGCCACCAGATACAGATCACCAGCAAAATGAAGGCCGACGTCCAGAACATCTCCGGAGAGCTTATTGTCAGCGGGGTGAGTAACTCATAGACTAGGAATACTCTAGACGGAGCTTAGAGCAATTATTTCATGAAACCGTAGCTGCCAAAAATACAGGGGTGTGGGGGACGAGGTGAGCGAGTCCCGTGCCGTGATTGGTCCGTTCCGTTTTCACCAAAGGTCGATCAACTACTGACGCCGGTGCGGTACTTCTAAAACACATCTTTGATGCCCGGGAAAAAGCTCAAGATGCTGTTGGAATTTTCTGTGATCTGTCAAAGGCATTTGATTGCGTTGATCACGAAAATTTAAAGAGAAAATTAAGCCGCTATGGGATAAAAGCTAGTGCCCTTGACCTGGTCTCATCGTACCTTTCGGATAGAACTCAGCGAGTAGTTATTAATGGAACTCAATCGGCGGGGTCCCCGGTAGCCCTCGGAGTGCCTCAAGGTTCAATTCTTGGTCCCTTCCTGTTTTTGGTATACATTAATGACTTACCAAAAGTTGTGCAAGATAGACATGATATAGTGTTATTTGCAGATGACACTTCCCTTATATTTAAAGTGGACAGAAAGGAAAATAGCTTCGAGAGCATTAATGACGCGCTATCAACCATAGTAAACTGGTTTACGGCAAACAATTTGCTTTTGAACGCCAAGAAAACCAAATGCATCAAGTTTACGCTACCTAACGTCAAGCAGGTAAATAACAGCAAGATTAAAATAAAAGGTGATACGCTGGAATTTGAGGATCGAACTGTTTTCCTGGGAGTCACTCTAGACTCCAAACTGCAATGGCATGCACATATAGGCACTCTAGCCGGAAAACTTAGTTCAGCAGCCTATGCAGTGAGGAGAATCAAACAGCTAACAAACGTAGAGACGGCCAGGCTGGTATACTTTAGTTACTTCCATAGTGTTATGTCTTATGGAATTCTGTTGTGGGGAAAAGCGGCAGATATTCAGACAATATTTGTGCTGCAAAAACGAGCTGTACGTTCCATCTATGGACTGGGCGCTCGAGTATCCCTAAGAGAGAAATTCAAAGAAGTTAACATTCTTACCGTTGCATCTCAATACATACTAGAGAATATTATGTATGTTCGGAAAAACATCCACGAATTCAAGGTTAACAGTGATATCCATAACTATAACACTAGAAACAAACATAAGCTTGCTGTGCCCGCCCACCGCCTCCGTAAGGTTAGTACGTCTTTCGTCGGGAACTGTACACGTTTTTATAACAAAGTCCCCACTGATGTAGTGAATTTACCACTTCACAAATTTAAGTCGCACATTAAGCGCTCCTTGTTAAGTAAGGCGTACTACACTGTAAATGATTTTATAAACGATAGAGATGCCTTTAAGCAGGTAGCTTAATTTCATTAGTATAATAAGAGCTAAATAAATATTGTTTTTTTTTACATTGTGAATTAAATATGCTAGTGTCCAGTAGAATTGACACATGAGACAATGATGTTCTCGCTTGATTAAATTGTTTAATTTAATTTTAGTTTTGGACACTTGGAGACCTTATACATCTCTAAGTATTTATTTATTTATTTTATTTTTATTTTTGATTGTACATACCTATATTTTTAATGTTTCTGACACTTAGAGACCTTTACATCTCTAAGTCAACTTAGGCTTGTAATTATGTGAAGCTATACTGTCTTTTTATGTAACATACGAGCACAAAATGCCGTGTCTTACTGTTACATGTTATTACTATTTTAATATTATTATAGGCCGGAAGCTTGAACATGTCATGCTCGCTTAAAAGTCTTTACTTACGGTGGCGTCGTTAATCGGGTCGCCACTTTCCCGAATGAAGGTTGAGGGAGGCGATGGCTGAGATACGCGTCATACTCGTGAACGGGTGCTGTTTGTGGAGACTGGTCTGTTTAAGCTAACACAAGCTATTATACTTAGTAACTTTATTTTTATTAATTAATTACAGTGAGACGCCTCATTCTGCTCTCGTATGTTTCTTTTCTCTTAATGAATGTATTAATTATACAGGATATTGACTCTTGGAGACCCTATACATCTCTAAGGATAACTTGATAAACTATATAATCTTATAGTTCTGACACCTAGAGACATTTACACCTCTAAATATTATAGATTTTTTTTTGTGTTTTGTATCTGTATTTTTTATGTAATTCGACATTAAGAGACCATATACATCTCTTAGTAATTGTAATACGTTAGATTGAATTGTTAGTTTTATTTTATAAAATTGTTGATGTTATTATTTTTGCTTATATGTAAATTCAATGATGACGTGTAAAAGTGCCCTTGTGGCCTATTTGCTGAATAAATGTTGATGTTTGATGTTTGATGTTTGACACGGACGTCACACAAAGACACTTTGACTCGAAAATGGAGTAAAACTACCGTATATTTGTGGCAGAGGGGGTAGAGCTACTATGCTCAGTCTGGAGGATGTCTTGTCTGTGGAGTATATCGACCATGAAGGGTTTATACTCGCTACGCTCGTGGTTCAATTTTGTAATCTTTCGCTTGCTCGGGTATCAACTTTGCCCCTTGTAAAACAAATAACTGTTTCGTTTTTTTTTGTATTGATGTTTACCGTCTCCAATTCTCCCTCAATTGCTCAAAGGTTAACTGGAAGTTACCTCTGAAAAGGATAAGTTCGCCTTTGTACTAATGACGAATAGTTTTCTTTAGCAGATGGCACTATTAACCTTTTCGACGCCGTGTCAAACACAAAAGCTGTCACTCGGACGCCACGTCACCCAAGTGTAAAACTGAAATTGAACTTTATGCATATGCACGTAGGTCCATGTTGCTCTGTGGTTTGAGGCCGATTAATCAGTCTTTAGCGTTGAACCTGCGGTGCGGATATATAGGTCATTGGCGTCCAAAAGGTTAAAAAATCATTTCCATATTTAAAATAAGGTTAAAATATTAAAGGTTAAATATTGTCCACGTTTTCTACTCTTTCATTGTTATTTTTCCTGTTATGTTTACATTTTTCTACAATAAAGTGTTTCACTATTACTTACTAGTATTCGTTTTCAGCTCGACAGCGCGACGTCGCTCATCCAAGCGGCCAAGAATCTTATGAACGCCGTGGTGCTCACGGTGAA
Organism: Cydia splendana; assembly: GCF_910591565.1. Lineage (NCBI taxonomy): Eukaryota > Metazoa > Arthropoda > Insecta > Lepidoptera > Tortricidae > Cydia > Cydia splendana. Next base: position 10,201,519 of record NC_085983.1, read on the forward strand.
GGCGTCCTATGTGGCCTCGACCAAGTACACCAGACAGGGAACCATTGCTGTAAGTACCGAGCATTTTATACCTTATTATGTTTAAGATCAAACAACTCATCTGATCCTTTAGCGTTAGTACAGTCACCTACAATAATATGTTACACAACGAAGGCCGCAAAAATATCTGACACGATCATATTTGTAGAGCCATAAGAGCGAGTCACACTTTTTGCGGCCTTCGGAGAGTAACATATTATTGCAGGTGACTGTACTTAGCGAGACGCAACTCATGCTAAGCTGTCTGAATGGCTAAGGCTGCCTTTCCACTAAGGCGGAAATGAGAGATATCAACCATTAGCATTGCATCTCATCTCCTCCTCAGTAGAAAGGCAACCTAAAGAACTGATCCGGAAAGAATTGTCGATCCAAAGAAGAATCTTCACAGACTTCGCAGTGAGAAAGTCAATTCGGTTTTAATTCTACAAAACTGATTTTCGTCCTGTTATCTGTAAAGAGACTGTTTCTCAACTATGCGGGTTCGACCCTGCAATAGGTACCTATACATAGTTATAAATCTCTTAAAACAACCCAACTATTATGCTCCAGAATCTCCCAATCCCAACTAAGGGGTCATCCATTAATTACATCACACGTTTAGGGGGAGGGAGGGGGTCAAGAAAATGTGACATGTTGTGACAAGGGGGAGGAGGAGTCACAAACTTTGTGACGTCACTTTAACTTCATCAGTAACCGAAAAAAAATTTAAATTATTTTATACGGTAATATACATTTAAATAACAAGTTTTTGAAACGATAACATTTTTATTCGTTTAATTTAATTTCTTAATCAGTTTTGGGTTATAAAATTACTAATATTTCTTTTGTCAAAAATATTTTGATAAAATATTAAATAAATATTTGCCGATTTCGTTGAAGAAATGTGACGTCACACCAGGGGGGGGGGGGGTTTGCCAAATGTGACCAAGTGTGACAAGGAGGGGGGGAGGGGTAAAAAACCTAGAAATTCGTGTGACGTAATTAATGGATGAAGGTCCAAAAATCCAAAATTAACTTGAATATCTTTGTGTAGGCGGGACTATTATTTAAACGATGCAGTTCCGAGCTTCTGAGGCAGGATATTAAAAAAAAACCGGACAAGTGCGAGTCGGACTCGCCCACCGAGGGTTCCGTACTTTTTAGTATTTGTTGTTATAGCGGCAACAGAAATACATCATCTGTGAAAATTTCAACTGTATAGCTATCACGGTTCATGGGATACAGCCTGCGGAACCCTAAAAATGAGAGAAAACTTCATAGTTGTTATTGTCACGACGGTACGATGTTACGACGGTAGATTAAGCATGATAAGGGATAAGGTGGTGGTACTAGTGCTCGACATGCTAATGCCCAATAGATGACACCCAGCTGTCACCTCTATTGACAATGACTTAAGTTTCAAGATGACATGTACTGGGACCGCATCGAGCACCAGTACATACGTGTACCAAATATTTTTATTGGCAATTTGAAATGATTGAAGCTTCAAGTTTTCGCAATGCGAGCTGAAATTAACAAATGTAACCAATGCTTTGGACGCTTTGATGAATGAAGCTTAAGAATGGTAAAAAAGGTCCTTGCAAACTTATGAAGAATTAATATTCTAATTAACCCGCTTAAGATATTAGTTATTTAAATGTACGGTGAAAGAGTAGAAAACGTCGACAGTATTTGATCTTTTTAACCACTGTTTATATTTTAACCTTATTTTAAAGAATGCAATGATTTTGTAACCACCCTGTGGGCGCGCTAGCGAAATTACATTTATGCATTTATTAGCTTTATGAATAAGGAGGGAGGGAGGGGGGGGGGGTACTAGTTTATTAATGGACACTAAGCGTTAGCGAAGGTCTCTGTTTCGGCTTGGGAAAAATGCGAGCAGATGCCAGGGTTAAATAGTTTTTTGTCGATTTAATTTTTTGGAAATTTGTCAAAATGGCGGAGAATTTCTTCAGTTTTAAGACTTTTAAGCTATACGCGCGAGGTTTAGAGGCCCTAGTAAAAAAAAATTACAAAGATTTTATTAATGAAAATGTACGTTTTCTACTCTTTTGACCTGTAAGTTTTAAGCGTACGCATACCTAAGTATCTAATGAATTGACGCTTCCCCGCCTCCGGAACAGAACTATGTAAGTCGTAGACGCTTTACACGTTTATCCGTTCATATCGTTTACACATTTCAATTTAAATCACACCCGCCGCCGAAAAGCCGCTTCCATACAATCGATATTACGTTTTCGTCTTAAAACGACACAATTCAATTAAATTTGGCATGAACTTACGTAACGTATGTCTATGTCTGGCACTTTAGTTCGTTTTTTTTTTAGCATTAGTAAGAACTGGAAAGAAGGTAAGCGATCTTGATAAGTCTTTTAATTGAAAAACGCTTTTCAAAAATCAGTAACTATTACTTATGAAAGCAGAAGAATATAAATGATCGTATTAGATTCATATTTGTTACATAAGTATTTGCCGTAACTTATTTTTTAAATGTGTTTTTCAATTAAAAGACACATCAAGATTGTTTACCTTATTTCTAATGCTAAAAAAACGAACTATAGTTATCGTTGGTAAAAATTGTTATACAAAGAAAATATTAAGTAGATATACAAAATAACATTTTCTTATTTTATTGCTGAATGCAATTGTTCTGCATGTTGTATCTTTGTCTTTTTTATTGATTGGTCAATTCACAAATAAGCTTACAATCTAGATCAAGGCGCTTAAAGAATAGTTACTGCATGGTTTTATCGAGTGTCCTTTTGTTTTAGAATGTATTTACATAGGGGACTATAGCCCAAGCCCTCTCGCACATGAGAGGAGGCCTGTGCCCAGCAGTGGGACGTATATAGGCTATTTTTTTACTGTCAATGATTGATTTTGTTCATAGTACAAAACAAATCATTTTAACGTTTTATTAACACAAGCCTATTCTTTGGGTCTATTGTTTTCCAAATAGTTTTAAGTCATAATGTATTGTTTGTCCGAATTTTCGTTAGTCATAATTGGTTTTTTCTCAGAAACGCGTATCTTTTCAGGATTGCAATAAAACAAACCTAACCTAACCTATCTCTATAGATAACCTTGCGAAAATCCTGTAAAGTTAACGGTTTCTGAATTATGACTAATGATAGTAATGATAATCAGACAATCATTATGACTTTCAATAATTATGTCAAACAAAGTGACCCCCACAAACCGTATTGTAAGTGAAACCTCGTTCCAGTCCCCGATAGTGGTGTGGCGCATGAAGGCGCCGGAGAAGAAGCCCCTCGTGCGGCCGGAGAAGCCCGAGGAGGTGCGCGCCAAGGTGCGCCGCGGCTCGCAGAAGAAGCAGCCCAGCCCCGTGCACGCGCTCGCAGAGTTCCAGTCCCCCGCCGACAGCGTCTAGTGTGAGCTCTTATCATTTAGTCGGGTGACAAGCAAAAGTCACTAACTAACATCATTGAACAATAAACCGTGTTACAAGTGTAATAAAGTGCATTGTTACTTTAATTTTTTGATAGTACTTAGTGAGTTTTGCTTGTCACCCGACGATTTAGAATAGAGATGGGCCGAATATTCGGTAACGGTATTCGGCATATTTTTCAATGTTCGTATTCGACCGAATAGTTTAGTCCGAACTGCCGAATATCTACCGATTTTGATAGGCCACACTGTGCAAGTGTTCTTTTAAACGTCATTCTATGAGATTATGACGTTTAAATAACACTTGCACCGTCTGGGTTATCAGAATCGTTGCCAACTTAGCTTGGTCTAACTCTATTGGATTGTATTAGCCACGCGGGTCAATTTCTTTGGTGGTCAAAAGGTTAAAATCTATTGGACTGTAGCAGCGCGCGTCAATTTCTTTGGTGGTCAAAAGGTTAAAATCTATTGGCCTGTAGCAGCGCACGTCAATTTACTTGGTAGTCAAAAGGTTAAAATCTATTGGACTGTAGCAACGCGCGACAATTTCTTTGGTGGTCAAAAGGTTAAAATCTATTGGACTGCAGCAGCGCGCGTCAATTTATTTGGTGGTCAAAAGGTTAAAATCTATTGGACTGTAGCAGAGCGCGGCAATTTCTTTGGTGGTCTTTTGACCACCGGTGGTTTTTTGACTGTAGTCAAATTCTTTGGTGGTCTTTTGACCACCGGTGGTTTTTTTGATAGATTTTAACCTTTTGGTTAAAATCTATTGTACTGTAGCCGCGCGCGTCAATTTCTTTGGTGGTCTAAAGGTTAAAATCTATTGGACTGTAGTCGCGCGCGTCAGTTTCTTTGGTGTTCAAAAGGTTAATCATTGAGAATTTGTGTCTAATTACTACAATTTCGTCTATTCTAGGTGGAGAAGCTGATAACCAGCACACATCAGCATCACGAAGTAGAGAATTATAAGCATTTGTTCAATTCTAAGCTCATATTTATATTCCAAAAGTGTGATTTTCTTTTAATGTATTGGAAAGATATTTTTTATAATTTTTATTCAAATTATTTAATCTTATTTCGATGAGAAATATGTAATCACATAGTGTGTGACTTTTATATATGTTGTCTATTAAGACCACATATAGCCAATGCGAATTATACGACTTGCTATTTTAAATGACTATTATATATAACAAGATTTACAAGCATCACATATCCAGCTAAAAAAAAACGCCGGTAGCCTAGCGATTCGAGCGTGCGACTTTCAATCCGAAGGTCGCGGGTTCAAACCCCGGCTCGTACCAATGAGTTTTTCGGAACTTATGTATCATTTGATATTTACCAGTTGCTTTTCGGTGAAGGAAAACATCGTGAGGAAACCGGACTAATCCCAATAAAGCCTAGTTTCCCCTCTGGGCTGGAAGGTCAGACGGCAGTCGCCTTCGTAAAAACTAGTGCCTACGTCAATCCTTGGGATTAGTTGCCAAGCGGACCCCAGGCTTCCATGAGCCGTGGCAAAATGCCGGGATAACACGAGGAAGAAGGCATATGCAGCTTAATCTAAAAATATATAAAATGGTACTAGTTTTAACAGTATTATTTGACAATAATATGACTTACTATTAATATTATACTTTATTGACATTTGTATCGGCCATCTGTGCCTGAATCATTAAAAAATAAAAACAATAATACAGCAAACAAATCAGGATGACTTTAACATTAGGTTAAAAGGTTAAATAGTATTAAAGTTTATGTTTTTCAATCCGATTAATTTTGTATTAAGCAGAGGCGTCTACTAACGATACCACAACGAGGAAAATAAATACTACCTCGGGCGAGACACGAACCCGCGACTGCGGGATAAAAGCCCGCTCTACCAACTATGCTACCGAGACTCGCCTTTAAGTATTTTTGTAATTTTTACTTTTATGCCTACATTTTCATATAGATTTGGTTATATATTTCTCATCCTTTAGTTTAAGTATGATTTGCGTTTTGGTGTAACAAATACAAGGAAGCTATCAATGATTGTGTGACGCCTAACGTACAATAAGGCAGCCAAATTTTGTATCCGTAGGTAAAATTATACTTTACACCGTCACATCAAACACTATAAAGGGGGTAATTTATTACCACACAATTAAATAAACATAGAACACTAATTAAGTTTAAAAATAATAATAATATCTATAAATAAACTTAAAATAAAGGCCCAATAAATAAAACACATCCTCCAAGTCACTGCCGATTAGGGTTACCAGATACAAATTTAGATTTCCTGACAAAATTCCTGATTTCCGAATATTTTTCCTGACATTCATTATACATTTAAGTTTTATAAAAAAAAAATATTTGTATTAATTTAAGTAAATAAAAAGGTCTATCAATTCAAATAATTCCTGACATTTTCGTGTTCCGTCCCCATTCCTGACAAAAGGCCACAATTTCTGACATGTCAGGAAAATTCCTGTCATCTGATAACCCTACTGCCGATGGGCAGTGTGCCCAGAAGGCTGGCCACGTTGTATGGCAATGCTAATGCGTTGAGCAAAATACTGACCAGCCCTCTGGTCCCTTGTGGCGTCTATACAATCTATAAATCATAGTTATACATTCTATAAAGTGGAAAAGTTGAGGTTGAGGCCAAAATAGCAAACGAATTTTTAGAATTTTTAATTATAGTTAAATTCAAATAAATTTTAAATTAATATTTGGGGACAATCTTACACAGATCGACCTAGCCCCAAACTAGGCAAAGCTGGTCCTATGAGTACTAGGCGACGATATACTTACGTATATAAATAAATACATACTTATATACAAAGAAAATAGCCATGACGCCCATGACTCAGGAACAAATATCTGTGTTCATCACAAAAATAAATGCCCTTACCGGGATTCGAACCCGGGACCATCGGCTTCATAGACAGGGTCAAGATAATACTCGTAAAAATAACTTTATTTACGACTAAAAAACAATGTAAACCCTGAAAACGGGACAGTTTTTATTGAAATAGCCATACATGGTGATCCGTTTCGAATGCTTTTACGTGTAGTTTGTTTTAACGGTGTAAAGTTTGTAGCATATTTAACATAACTATGAATTAACGAATGTAACGAAAAGTATTAAAATTTATATTAAGGTTAAAAAAGAGCTGTTCGTTTAATTGTTATTACAATTTATTTATATTTTATGGTTAAGTTACTTAAGCAATATTACTAAATGTTTAATTTTTCTTTTAATTTCACGTTTATTATTTCAAGCAGAACACTTAACACTTTTGCTGCGGCAATTTGTTATGTAAAAAATGATTTTGTTCGGGTTTTTTTTCTGACATGAAGGTTTAGTATGTTTTCTATGGAAATAGGTTAGTGTTGACTTCTTAAACCAATTTTCATTTTTGAACAGTTGGTAACGTTTATTATGGAAGGCCCCTAAACTCAGTTAAACATACTGCATCGGACAGAATCGGCCCGTCGCAGCAAACGTGTTAACCTAGGCTTAACTAGCTTAGTGGTCTGTGCCCTAAAGTATTTTTTTGTACTGGTAACTATGGTAACTCTAGGTTTAACCGGTTAACCCCGGGTTAGTGGAATGGTGCAAGTAGCCCTTAGTTTAACCCTTTTCCAGGCATAGTGCACCTAGCGACCACATACTCGCCAATAGAATTTCAACCTTAGGAATCCGATTTAAGGTTCATATTCGATTATTCTTCCGGGAAAAGTTACTTAGTTACTTATCATTAAATGAATAATTAAAGCTGCATACATTTTAATATACATATTTGCATTTTTTGGAAAAACCTTGTAGTTTGGTGCGGCCTGGAAAAGGGTTAATAAAACTCCCAAAACCCGATTTGAATATAAAGTTTTTTATAACGAATCCGAAATTTTAGAAGGAAGGAAGGAGAGCGTCAAATACATGACAAAGAATTGAAAAGTTTACCGGTATGTTTATTAATGCATTGCATTAACAACTTACATTGACAGCTGATGTAGATGGCGCTATACGACTCCGTACATAATGCGGTAACTGGCTTTCAAAAGTTGACTGGTTGACAATCCAGTGACACACAGCCCACAAAACATGACGCAGTACAGCGCCATTTATTTCAGCTGATAAACTAGGGGCACGATATTTTCTTAGACTCTTAACTCAATAATGTAGATGGAAAGAGACAGGATATATTTCTGTACTTTACCACACACTTTTTTATATAACTGTCTCATTTCAAACATAGACAAAGATAATCATACTATCTTTGTCTTACACTAGTACTAGCACCCAAAAGAAAAGGATGAGTATAGTTTTTTTTGTTCTTATTTACTGACAAATTTGGTTTGACAGATTATATTTCATGAGATTTTTCATTGACAATACTCTAATAATAATGCTACACATTTAAGTAGTGATATAATCATTTTTAATTGTTTAGTTCTAAGAGCAGCTCTCAAAATTCACTATCAGAATTTAGATATATGTATTATTAAGATATACATAGCAATACTTTATATTGACCGTGTACTTTATGTAACCGCATATTGTTTTATGTTTTGAAGTCATTGACTAGCTTTACGGGCAATAATAATGAGGCATGAATGGCGCCAGTACAGCGGTGTGACACCGCTACAACGCGATTGGTTGATGAGTTCGCATCACGCGCGCTATTGGTCGCAAATAAGTTGCGTTAGACTACACGATTGGCTGGAATTCATAAGTGACACCGCTTAACTAGTACCATTTTTAGTGCCCGTAAGGCCATTCCTTAGATATATACGTCAATGTTTGAAGTACATTTTTAACCTTTTTTTAAAGAAAAACATAGGTGTAAGTAGTTAAAATCAGTACTTACCGGGAGACTAAATAATGAAATGCCTATTTTTATTTTTCTTAAATATAATATTCAATTTGTGTTTCATACCATAATGATCCAAAAAACTTCATACATTATAATTTACAAAAAGGTTAAATTTGTACATTAATCAATAGTTTTTGTAATTTTTACTCAAAAGACGTCCGAATATATAACCGAAATAATATTTTTTGCCATTTTGTTAGTTATTCCTTACAATAGCTCACTCACAGTTTATTATGAAAACAGTATTAAATATGTATTCTTGCCACAATATTGAAATGTGTGACGTTCTACGACGAAAGGTACCTTATTGCGGTCTGCGCCCCAATACTAATGTAAGCGCCGACCAAGGTATCTTTCGTCGTGGAACGTCACATCACATAATTATCTTTATCGGACGTCATCATAAAAATATTGTGATTATTTAAAATACTTTAACAATAGATTATTATCACTATTAGATATAAACAATATACTCTCTGTATTTTATCCCAAAAACAAGTACGTGCGAGTTTTGAAGAGATATTTTTTTATGATATATGTCGCAAACAAGCATACGAATCGCCTGATGGTAAGCGACAACAATTTTTTTTTCATACAAATTTTGGGTGTCAGTTTGTTACGGTCCATACAAAATATATGTGAAAATGCGTTACAAAACTGACATATTCTTTGGGACACATTTTTTCGTTTTAAATCGATAGTGCTCGTGATTCTGAGTAGAAATAACCCAAAAGTTAATGGATTTTCGGAAAAAAAGTAAATAGTACACTTTTAAGTGAAAATGCCCATAAGTAGGTATATTTATTGTTCAGAGAGTTAAACATCGGATCAAAACTCGCATGTATAATTAAAGGCCAATAATTCACATGGCGCGAGTTTCTCGTAAGATTTGTGGGTGAAAAATCGTGTCACATTATTGTAAACGATTAAACGGTATCCAGACGGGATGATCAAATCGACCGATCTGGTCAGAAATGAAATTGGCGTCAATCTCCAATTTAATCACCGATTTTAGATTTATGGTGATATTAGAGCCCTCGAAATTGAAAAAATGCCCCAGAACGAAAATACTGACGTCACAAATTGGTATTCTTGCGTCCTCACCTCATTTTATCGGTAATTATCGGCGGTTGAATTCGGCGAGCCAAATTGGCGTTTGCGTCCGCACGTCCTGATTCGATCGGGCAATTTAATCAGATTGGCGAAAAAATTACTAGTCTGGATACGCCTTTATCTTACAAAACTCCGTGCGAGAAATAAAAGTTATGGCTAAAATCGCCTTCGATTATATCTTACACTTATAAGGCGAATATAAATAATTGGGGGTCAGAATTCTTTTTGTTGTCTTGTTTCTTACCACTCTGTCACGCTTCTTTTTTTGTTTTAATCAAATAAATAAAAAAAGATGCGTGGTATCGCATGTTTTTTAGCTGTAGATTATAATTTTCTTGGGAAAATTAATACCTAAACTTCACCCCATACAAAAATCTCCACTCCGTCACATGCATTTTTGGGGACAATAAAAAAATTTTGCTCTTCTATTTTACATATTACTTGTGTTAAGATAACTGCTCAAAGCGAGAAACTCGTATCTTGTGCATGGGCCTAGGGCTAATTTAGACGATGCGAGAACTCGCATGCGAGTTTTATTACATTGCGGGTTTTGATCGGTCGGTTAAATTGGACGTAACCCACAGTCCGTAATGTAACTAAAATCGCATGCGAGTTCGCGCGCCGTCTAAATCAGCCCTACTCTGTATCTTCAGGTATTTAAATAAAAGTAAACAAAATCTACCCTCAAATGGCTCCTTAAGTCAGTTGAGGGTAGATGAAAACATTACATGATCAAATAATGTAGGTTAAAGTCAGGTCGTTCAGTGACTGATCCAAGCGGTTTTGTATTTGGTTGGTTAACCAATAAATGTTATAACTACCCGAAAATGTAAAATATGTTTGTTTACTTTTATTTAAATACCTAAACAGAGTATAGTGTTTTGACAGCAATATACATGTCATTAAATATAATCACATTAAGATAACTGTCTCAGTAGCGGTAATCAATGAATTAGATGATATTACTTTTGAAAAGTCATACTCTGGAGGCCACTGCCACAGAGTAAGTAATAGTACTACCGTACAGAAAGGACACTTCCTACAAAACCGAAGTTTGACAGCGGTTCAGGGACGAATCATGCTGTCCCTTATGTATAGTATACTATCCCTTTCGGCTATTTAGAGTTGTTAAAATTCAAGTGATTATCTTATCTGTGGTCGTGCACGCAAAGGGACGTCAAGTTGTGGCAACCCTAATAATTGCTCGAGGAGCAATGCTGGGCCGAACGGAGCCGAATTTACCCGAAGTCAGAATTGTCTCCCCACTGCCGGTACTGGATGAAAGTGCCCGTTCCCGGGAATTCTCGGAGCATGCCTTAACTGTTACGCTAGGTATGAACGCAGATTTCATTGGAATATCAGATTCCACATTGTCGCTGCTGAGACAGGAGCCTAATAAGATAAGAAATGCATTAAAATATAAATAGTGTTAACGTTTTACCCGACATTTTGTAAGGTTTTGCAGTTTTTACCATTTTTCTACAACATTTTACGATTGAACTAGTAGTACAATAAAATATGTAATCTGAAACTTGTTTTATTTGAAATATCTTTAAATCCTTATGTGTACAGCCACAGAATAAATGGATGCTGTTAAGCAATAATGTGTCAACCCACATTAAATTTTCAATAAGATGTGAACTCAAAAAATTGACGCTTAAAGTTGACATTTTATTGCAAAATGGATGTGGGATGACTCATTTTTGCTAATAGTAGAAGAGCTGACCGCAAATTTTCTAACCGACTTGGTACTACGATGAAATGCACAATGGTTTCCCATAAAAGTGATGCTAAGTCCGAATTCGATAGTCTGCCACGGCGGAACTTGCCGAAAGTACGAAAAAGAAGGCCACTTCCGGTGCGAAAAAAGGGCTGATTAAACCCATCTGATACCGAAATAATAGTTATGGCAGCAGTTAGAAATTTACATGTAGACACAGAAAAGCCCTGGCAGACATATATTCCTGAAATGAGGGTTCATACCTACCGACTGGAATTGATTTCATCGTGGTATCAGATGGGTTAGTGTACGGTAACCGATGGTCATCTTGCTTATAATCCCGTCTGCCAAGGTGTTTCGGCAGGAAAAGCCCTGGCAGACTTATATATTCCTGAAATGAGGGTTCATACCTACCGACTGGAATTGGTTTCATGGTGGTATCAGATGGGTTAAATTAGGGGTCCCGGTGGCCACCATTGAGAGCGTCTGCCAAGCACTTACGGCAAAAAAAATACTGGCAGACTTCGCTTTTGTGTCTACATGTAAATTTCTAACTGCTGCCATAACTATTATTTCGGTATCAGATGGGTTAAATCAGCCCCCTTTTTTCGCACCGGGAGTGGCCTTCTTTTTCGTACTTTCGGAAAGTTCCGCCGTGGCAGACTATCGAATTCGGACTTAGCATCACTTTTATGGGAAACCATTGTGCATTTCATCGTGGTATCAAGTCGGTTAGAAAATTTGCGGCCGGCTCTTCTACTATAAACACCATCACCATCCAAATTATAGTACTAGGTGTAGGTACAGAAGGTTCACTCTCTAACAAAATGCGTCTATCACGACACATATGACCGCTAGGTGGCGCAAGCGCGAGCGGGCGTCCGTTCCGTAGCGGTGCGCGGCAACTACTATGGCGAGTGGCGAGACATTAAAATTGGTGTGGGCCGCATGTACTTGTAGCGACGCGACGAAATCTCGGAGTGAGCCACGCCTGGTATAGCATAGTATACTACACGGTTCCAGGCTACACAACTCTGGTCTGGTTGTAATGTATGGTACTGTATGTCAGCTGTCACATCGCTTGCGTTGCCTGTAGAGCTGAAGCAATGCTGCATTATGTTCTAGTGTGGTTTGGCCTTTATCTTGGTTAGAAATAAAACTACATATACTGGAAGTTCATACATTTTATTTCGTACATTTCAGTCCATATGTGAAACTTAACAAAAGTAAGCAAGTTAATAATAGTTTCTTATATAATCAATCACTTAGAATTACGGTAATTAAATCTAATTATAGTACTAAAATAAAAAAATGAAATAAACAAAGGTCCTTAGGTAATACAGTTAGACCAAGAAAAGTCTGCAACGATTTTGATAGCATACGCAGTGCAAGTGTTATTTATACGTCATAATTTCATAGAAGTTTGACGTTTAAAATAACACATGCACTGCATGTGCTATCAAAATCGTTGCACACTTGCCTTGGTCTAGCTCTATGTATTATATTTTGTACTGCACCAGTCAGATTTTGTTAAATTATAACTATCCTATCAATTAACTTTAACCCTTTTGCTAGCATGTTCCGACTCCTCCCCAAAAGTAATTTCTTCCAGTTCCCGTTTAGCTGAGTTTCGTCTCTCTACATTGCTGTCAATATTCTCTTTGCCCTTAGTTTTCTTGCCCTTACCCTTGCCCTTTGGCCCTGTGGGGTAATATTCCTCTATTTTGTGGCTGTCTTCCCCTGTAACAATTATGCACACATAATTAGTCAGGTCCACACAGAGCGCGAGGCAATTTGCTTGCTGTGTAGACCCGACGAATGTACCGTTTTCAACCCCAAAAGGGTACTCATTGTCGGTTGTCAATATCCCTATTAGCTTCAATTTGAAATTCAACCTTATCGACAACCGACAATGCGGTACCTTTTAGTTGAAATCGTCACAAATATTGAATTAATTACGTAAAAAACCGGACATTTGCGAGTGGGACTCGCCCACGGAGGGCTCCGTACTTTTTAGTGTTTGTCATAGCGGCAACAGAAACACATTATCTGTGAAAATTTCAACTTTCTAGCTATCGCGGTTCATGAGATACAGCCTGGTGACAGACAGACAGGCATAATAATACGGACGGGTAATGGGGTCCCGTTTTTACCCTTTCACGGAACCATAAAAAAGAGGTATGTATGTCGTGGCCAGATTTAAAATTGATCATTTCACGATGTGGCAATCATTTTGTTAAATCATCATTAAAAAGTGAAACCTAACTTAAGCATATCATGAAGCAATCAATCCTAAAATGGCATTTCACGACATGTACAAAACAAATAGAAGACTTGAATTCTTATCCATGTCTCTGTCTACCATATGTATTTATTTATTTATTTATTTATTTATTCATTGTATAATCATGTACATAAACGCAAACAGGTGTAAATAATTAAATAAAGTCAGCCCATGATGCCCTGCTAGGGCACACAACATAGGTACTTAAAACTAATTTATATGAATTTTTTATTTTTTTTTATTTAGATGAATGAATGGACAGAGACGGATGGAGAGATGTCTTAGATGTAATAAAGTAAGTTCTAAAATAAGTATGAGTATTTAGTACGAGTACCTAGTACTATTATTTATTATGGTTTTATTTACATACCTGTTAAGGGCTCCAGTTCAATACTCTCGTCCAGTTCTTTGTTTTTCGGTTTCTCCTCAACCTGCTGTTCCTCATCCGACTCTACAATTGGTTTCCGAGCTCCTGGCTTAGAACTAGATGCTAAAAAAATATATGGAATTTGAAATCATGTAGGAAATATTTTTGATTCTAATATAGCCAAAAATATCAATATACCAATATTTTTTTAACCTTGTGTGTAGATTAGGGTGACTTTTGTTTGTTTTAGAAAACAAAGGAAATGCTACCTTATGTAGTTCCAGAAAGGTTCAAATTAGATTGAATCAGAGTGTACATTGTAATGCACATTGGGCCTTACGAGGTTAAATAAAATTAAATAGTTTTTTTTCTAATAGAAAAGAAAGAAAAGAAATACATTTATTTAACACAACATACACATGCAGAAAATGAAAAACAACATATAAACAAAAAAACGCTGGATGCAAAATTAGGATTCGTACTACTAATAAGCATACCTTCAACCCCTTCATCCTCATTATCAGAGCTCCGATCAGGTTCTTTGCATATGAAGAAATTAGTGATGGGTCTCTGCCACTTGGGGGTCTCCCGTGGACACACCGAATTGCCTCCACCGCCGCCGCCACTCCGTCCTGCCCGCTCACTGCTGCCTGCACAATAATACCATATTAGTAACCTCAAACTTCTAAAAACGGCAATATTTGTAAATAAATTTGGACCAACCTGAAGATCCTGACGAGCTAGCGGGTATTGCTACGCTACATCTTGCTTTACTACTTTTTCCGGACGCCACTAAAACAATACAGATTACATTATGGGCATCACAAGATAAATAAGAAAATTGATCGAAATTACAAGTGAAAAAGCAGAGTAGTGTTACCTTTGGCACCGGCAGATGCTTTTGTTCTCGCCATGTTTCAATAGTAGGAAATAAGATAGAAAGTAATGTAATATGGAACACACTAGTCACTAAATGACTTTTATAAACAAATTATCAATCCATTAGTTTTCTACGAATACTGTAAACAACTGTAAATATTAAATAATAAAAAAAGTTTGATACGATTGACAAAGACAAACCAATATGTGACATTAGAAAAGGCGCCAAAAGCCAATATGTTTGAGATCATCTTTTGAACGCGTCCAACTATAAAATCTTACTAGTTATACTAAATTAATTTTGATGAAATTTTTCACTTAGACTCATATCCCTAAAATAAAAATAACATAGGTATGGCTAAGACTTTGTTTAAATGTTAAGTAATAAAGCGTTTAATTTTGCGAGCCTTTATTGGACATCAATACGGACATCAACGTCAATCAACCCTTAAAAAAAACTTGTGTGTGTACCCTTCTCGGATTTTTCGGAACCTTTTTCATGATAATTATTTCGGTTAAATTGAATAGCGGGGCTTTTATCATTGAAATATCCTTAACATAGATACGTGATGGTGCCCGTGTTACTAACGTCGTTAGTACCATAACATCAACAGCTAATTTACTAGTGTGAGTTTATCAGTTTATATTATAACCAAACTTTCGTTAGGATCGGAAGATATCAACAATTGGTTTTATTAGAAACCCTGATTAGTAATTCAACTCCTACAGCTTGATAAAGCATGGGAGAACTCCATACCAAGACCGGATTTAACAAACAAAAATTGTCAATACGACGTATGATGTTCGAAACAAGAACTCTTATCGAAAACAGTCAGTAAACGCTTAATAATTCATTTTGCAAGCTAGGTAATGTAACAGGATCCGTGTATTATTTAAAGAATTTGTCAAAGCAGTAATTTTAATTAGGACACGGTGGGTATACACCGTGATACTCGAGAATGTGTAATGTTAAGCAATGAGGACACTTTCGCTATCGCTGTTATGTTTACTAAACTCGCTTGAGCGGTGAGCGTAAGTAATATTTTTAAGAAGATTAGTGCTAAAGTTAGGTACCTAATATTTTTGTTCTAGTTTGGTTGAGATGTAATTCAATTTTAAACTCTTTACTGTATTTACCTCTTGTATGATAAGGATATTTTAAACATCTTTTTTTTTATTGGAAAAAGGTAAACATTTGACCAGAGTCTCACCTGCCAATGCCAATGCAGTCTAGGATGATTTTGAATTTGTTTCAAGACTGATTTTTTCTTCTCTATGCAGCACTGCCAAGGAACCCTTGATTTTTCACCACCACAAACATATGAATTTATTTTGATTTTACGGGATTTCATTAGTTAAAAAACTATTTTTACCACCAGGGACTGAATACCAGTATATTTTTCATATGAATTAACCGGTACTCAATTTCGGTGTCATGGCTGTTTATGTATATTTTTGCACTTAATTTAGCTAATGTGATCAATCATTATGCTTACCTAATTACTATTCTACATATAATATCAAAAAAATACTGTGAATGCTATGAGATATTTTGATTTTTAGTTATACCCGTAATTATGTGTTTACTGATTACCAATGTGCTTGTTATGTCAAGTAACAATTACAACATCTAAAGCAGAATGAACATTATTTAGGGCATACTGAAAATTGCTGAACTGGCCACTTAGAAAAGATAAGTTGTCTCATATATCAGAATCCAGAAACTTTCAGTATGGCCCACTCTTTTACACCTCGCCCATCCAATGATGGTCCATATGACATTTCATTTTTATATGCGGCAACTGTCATGTAATAATTTTTGTAGACATGTTTTGGAAGTAAAACACATTCATCATCTTCATCATCTTCCTCGCGTTATCCCGGCATATTGCCACGGCTCATGGGAGCCTGGGGTCCGCTTGACAACTAATC
The DNA here is from genome assembly GCF_910591565.1 of Cydia splendana. NCBI lineage: Eukaryota > Metazoa > Arthropoda > Insecta > Lepidoptera > Tortricidae > Cydia > Cydia splendana. The sequence continues at coordinate 10,218,123 of NC_085983.1, forward strand.
CCAAGAATTGACATAGGCACTAGTTTTTACGAAAGCGACTGCCATCTGACCTTCCAACCCAGAGGGGAAACTAGGCCTTATTAGGATTAGTCCGGTTTCCTCACAATGTTTTCCTTCATCGAAAAGCGACTGGTAAATATCAAATGATATTTCGTACATAAGTTCCGAAAAATCATTGGTACGAGCCGAGGTTTGAACCCGCGACCTCCGGATTTAAAGTCGCACGGGTATTTAAAAATGTAATATTTAAGCAATAAAAATATGGTGAAAACATATTTCTTCAATTATTAATTAAATTAAGCCTATTAAGCATGGCCTCGTGCAGTTTGAATTGCATAGATTCATTTAAGCACACCATCTAGTAGTAAATGTTCACATAGGCTCTTGATAAAATGATCTTTCATTTTGACAGTTAACAACAATGGCGGACGACATAGACATCGAGGAGCATGACGTGCTGGAGAGTCTGCGCCGGCGCCACGAGCTGCCAGACGCCTCCGTCCAGCCTGACTCCTTCATCGTCAAGTCTGAGCCTCTGGAGGTTGAGTATGAAGGTATGCATTAGTAGTCCATCTAAGCGCCACTTGCACCATTCCACTAATCCGGGGTTAACCAGTTAAACCGTTAACTCAGTGTCAAATTGTACTGGTAACCATGGTAAGTCCAGGTTTAACCGGTTTACCGCTACTTAGTGATTGGTGCAAGTGGCCCTAGGCTGACACTGCACAAACTGCATTTGCACCTATAGAGGATGGAAGTGCCGCTGTTAATGGCATATTATGATTTTTTTTGTTTATGGTGTGCCACTCCAGTCTGTCACTGTCAAAACAAAATCGAACTATCGGAAAGTTTCATCGTTTAAATTGCTTTTTATTGAGATGAGTATGTATGTTTTTTAACTTGAGGAAACTGATTTAAATAAATTAACCGCATTGATACAGTAACAATCTGATAATATCGATAAAAAGCATTGCTCTCTCCCTAAAATCTGTCAATAGCCCAAGATAATTATCTTTTGCTGACTTTGACTGATGACATGTAATGTACCTTATGACTTTCAATTATGTATGTACTGACTGCGTTTTTTCGCGATTTAAAATATGTCCCACAGTGGATGTTCAGAGTGGCCGAATTGGTCAAATCTTGAAAGACCAATAATTATATTGCATTTTTCAATAAGTAATAGCAAAGTTAATTATGTTCCAGAGTCAAATTATGAAGACCCCAACCACGAGAACCAGTGGACGTGGGACCAAGACAAAGTGGAAATAAAGATAGAACCCCAAGAAGAGATAGTCAATGCAGACGAGTTCAGATTCGGCAAAATTATACTCGGCAGCAAACCGGCCCAGCTACCTCAAGAGGACCAGGAAACTCCGAGCGGCAGCCAAGTAAGGGAAGTGGAATATAATTACAATATGTCACTAGTTTTGGACGATTGGGGACCCATCCTGGGCAGAAGCGATTGCTATTGCAAAATATGTGAAACTCTCTTCGCTACGGTTAACGCATTAGATGCCCATAAAATGATCGCCCATTCCTTCCTTGTAGTTACGGATAAACAGCCAAGTCCAGAGAGAAATAAGGCATTCAAGAGCACAGCTAAACCTAGTAACATAGTAATAGTAACTAATGATAGCACTTGTAAAATATGCCATTTCCAATTCAAAGGTACTGTTGGCAAATCTAACCTATTAAGACATTACAGAAACATCCATCGGGTTGATCCGAAAACTATGAACTCTAGTGACTTCAAAAGTTGGAGAGTCTGCAACCATTGCAATATGTATTTTCCGAATGATACATCTTTAGTAAAACATTTGTATGAATTGCTGCCGTTGAATGATAAAACGCCAACTAAAGATGACAGGACTATTGTACCGGCAGCGAAACCTAAACCGGTGTTAAATGTTGTCAAAAATATACCAAAAGCTGTCAAATCTACTAGTAAGAATTCAAATGTTACACTTGGTAAAGCTGTCAAATCTACAACTAGTAAAATTTCAAATGTTACTGTTAACTCTCCAAATAAAGTGGTAACATCAGTTCCAGTACCAAACCGAATTATATTAGGATCAAAACCTGCCATTAAAAGTGAAAACCTGAAGCAGCCTAATAAGATCAAGTTGACGGATACAAAAGTTAGGTTCAAATGTTTGTTGTGTAATGAGATTTTCACAACTGAGTGGGGAGTAAAGAAACATAGGCAGAAACATCCAACCAGGATGAAAAGGAAACGGATTTTCGTCAAATTAGTTAACAAAACAAACAAAGTTATAGTAAATCCTGACTTGGAGAAGATACCTGTAACAGTGAAGCAATACTTGATAAAATCGAAAGCTATCGTTAAAAAAGAGATTGTTGATGAAGACAGACCTGTATTAGTTTCCAAGTCAACATTATTTAAATGCAATAGATGTTCCGTGCACTTTTTGACTTGCACCGGGGCTTGCAAACACTCCATCGTGTGTGAAACATCCTCAAACATTCGGGACTGGGCCTGCCCGCTCTGCCAGCGAGTTTTCAAGAGTGCAGAGAAATCAGCACACGAGTATCAACACAAAATGCTAAATGCCCACAACTTTAAAGTGTATGTAGTGTATTTAGAAATGATTGTCCGGATCCTTTGCCAGTGTCCGAATTGCTTTGTCTGTTTTGAGGAAGACAAATTCTGGAGGCATGTTAACGGTGGATGCAGTGATGCCGCTTCATATTATTGCAATGAATGTAGATTGCCAATTGACATACAGTCCAAAGCCAATCACGACAGCAAACACAAGCAAGGAGACTTCACTAGAGATGACTTTATCAAAATAGATTATATCTCTTCCAAGGCAGTCGGTCCGAAGAAAATCAAAACTGAAGTTGTTGAAGAAATAAGAAGCCCCGTGAAAGTTAAGATTGAGAGTGAGACCCCGAGAAAAGGATTGAAAAGAAAATTGGAATTGCCAGCGGTTCCACTAAAGAGAAGGAAGGGAAATTGGGATAATCTCATATTGTACTATTGTCAGTTTTGCAAAGCATATTTGGGGAACAAATCTGTAGTACACACAAGTGGAAGCTGCAAAGAAAGGTCAAAAGGGAGTATCGCATTTTGTAAAATTTGTGGAATATATTTGAAAGCAGCATATCATACAACCCATATGTCCTTGCACGTTAAAATTCCAAATCTGTCAATTGCCGACATCACTTTTGTTAAGCTCTCGGACTCGAAGAAAATAAAACCAGTGCAGACACTCCATCCGTGCAAGACTTGCAAAGTGAACTTCTTGACTAAGGTGGCCAAGCGTGTTCATAAATGCAAAGAAACAGACAGCACTACCTGTCAGTCATGTCAGAAGAAAATACAGACAGATCTGTTTGACACACATTTACGAATACATGACTACGTTATCCCCCGTCAGGTTAAAAATATCAGTGATATGTTACAGGTACCAAGTACATCTCAAAATGACACAAAGTCACCAATGCAAAAATTTACCAAAAAGGAGGCTAAATCACCTCTAACCAAGTTACCAGATTTGCTGATGAAATACCAGTCGCTCACTGCTCTATGGAATATACTCTACCTCTGCGCTATTTGCGACACGTTTACAGATTCATACGATAAAGTCGTGGAGCACTGTCAAAACCACCTCACCAACATGGAAAACTACGGTGTGGTCATAAGGAAATGCGAGAAATGCGACATGAAATTCGACAGCGAGTGTTACAAGCGCCATTTAGAACTGCACGCCGAAAACAAGGTCAGCAAGAAAACCTTCCAGGTCTTGAAATACGAACATTACAACCTGTTTTCCGATAAGTGGTTTGACTTTATAGATTTGCCCGAAGAGCGGAAGTCACAGATTGTCAACCGGAGTATATACGGCGGTAATAGATGCGTAAAAATGAAGCTGATCCAACAAGGACCACCGGAATACACCCTGTATAAATGCGAGAAGTGTCAAAATTGTGTGGTTGCTGATACTATAGTCTACCACGTCAAACTCGCAAACTGCTGTAAAGCGCACAAAATCCCTTGCTCCGTTTGTGAGATGACTTTTGCTATAAGACGCGATTGCGAAGAACATGAAAGGATCCATGAGACTACTGGTCTCGGAGTACAATCCTTCAGAATCGTCTCTTTCAATGACGCAAATGACGCTGAAGCGAATAAAACGATCATGTCATATGACACTGAAAACCATGGGAGTAAGAATAAGATATCATTCATAGATGACGAAATTGCACCTACAGCTCCTAAATTGAGTCAGAATAGTGCGCCTCTTAAGTCGTTTGTGTTCTATAAGTGCGCTGAATGTCAGGTGTGTGTTGCCCATATGAGAAATTTTCCGAAACACGCGTGCAATAACTTACCTAAGAGACAGTGCACCGAATGTGGCGTCTTTCATAGTGCAAGGCATTTTGCAAACCATAAAATGCTTCATAACAAGTACACGTTCTCGAGAAATAATGTGATAACTAAAACTGTCAATAAAGATGGTAAAGTGATTAATATCAAAAAGCAAAGTCCAGTGAAGAAAGGAAAAGGTGTTGTAGACAATACGCAAAACAAAAACGATAGTACAGATCTAAGACCGAAACTGTATAAATGCTTTTGCGGTTTACATTTCACATCCCTGAAAGCTATCGAGAGACATTACAAAGCTAAAAATTGCAGCACCGTTATACGGGAGAAATGCAGCCAATGCGCTTTGGTTTTCGACCCCATAGAGGTCGTCAACCATCTTTGCAAGCACCACGCTCAAAATCTTGATATCAATACCGGAACATTCAACATTATCACGCCGAACAAAAAGACATTGTACAAGTGCGGTTTATGTCACGTTTTGTTCTACCACAAGACAGCAGCGTTCCCCCACAAAGCCAAATGTACCGGGACATTCTGTGGGAAGAAATGTGTCAAGTGCGGCCTGGCCTTCGACACAACTAGCCTGGCGACCCACATGGTCGACCACGAGCGCAACAATAAGCTTAAAACCGACTGCTACGTAATAGTTAAAATTCCTGATGAGACAATTCCTGAAACCGAACACGGTCTACATCCGAATATTCTTTACAAGTGTAAGTCGTGCGACATTCATTTCTTAAGACGATCTAGTGCTCGAAATCATATAACGAAGCGCACAGACTGCGGCACTACGGTAACGGAGACTTGCAAGATATGTAAACGTAAGTTCCCGGTTAAATCCATCATGAGACACGTGGCCTGGCAGCATAAGAAACTGAAGATCAAGGAATTTAACATTAGAGAACTAATTTTTGGTGTTAACAGTAAATTTCCTAAACCCGTTCAAAAAGAAGAAATGGTAAAACCTAAAGTGAAGAAAGAAGAAGTGGTGATTCCGAAAGTGCCGGTGGCAGTTACAGTATATAGGTGCGTAAAGTGTATGGTACTTTTTACTGATGAGAGTACCCTGCTAACGCACCTTGAAGACAGATGCAGTAAGGAGCTTACTGAAGAATGTGAGGAATGCAATGTTAAATTCGCTTCTAAAAATTTCAGGGAACATAATAGACAACATGGTCATGGGGTGGCTTTGTCCATGACTATCGTAGAAGATGTACAAGCACCTCAAACCCCTGACAATAAAACAGAAAGAAAATTAAGCCCAACTCCATTTGATCCAAAGGAACACCCATTGTACAAATGCACAAGCTGCAATTTGCATTACTTAAATAGGAAAACGCTACTGAGCCATGACTGCAAACCTACCGAGGCATTCAAATGTGAGATATGTGATCTTAGCTTCACCAAAAAAAGTCTGTGTCGTCACAAGGCAATCCACGAGAAACATAATTTCAAAAAAGAAGATGTCGTCATTTTAACTTTGTCTGACTGTGTCAAAAAACCTGAAAGTCCTGACACTATAACAATTTTAGACAATAGAACAGAAACCCCAGACTACGAAACTCCGCCTAAACCGAAGAATCCGAAGAAACATATACTAGATAGATATGATAATAAACTGTACAAATGTACAGTTTGCAATGTGCATTACCTAACCCAGGCCACCTTGGAGAAACATAAAGAATGCATTCCTGACGCCGATTCGAAATGCGAAGTATGCGACATTGCTTTCACCAGTTACAGTCTGAAACGTCACAAATTAATTCACGAGAAATACAATTTCAAAAAGGAAGATTTTGTTATTTTAACCCTGACTGATTTAGACCCCAATTGGATTCAACGCAAAGTACAAATCAAAAAGGAAATTAAGAAAGATACTTCTTTAGAGTCTAGTTCTAAACTAGTACCTAAAGAAGTACTAGATTCTAGTTCTAAACTAGAACCTGAGGAAGTACTAGATGCTAGTTCTAAACTAGAACCCAAGGAAGTACTAGATTCTAGTTCTAAAGTTGAACCTAAAGAATTACTAGATTCTAACTCTAAACTAGAATCTAAAGAAGCAACTGGGTCTACAGAAAAGATCGAACCTAAAAAAGCTCACAAGGAAGAACCGAAAAAAGACACACACGCTTCAAATATCACACACGCATTATACAAATGTGCTGAATGCAATGTATACTTTAATACACGAATAACATGCCACAAACATATAGTAAAACACACTCCGTTAGACCCAAAAGAATATATCGAGTGCAAACTCTGTGGCTTTCAATTTACGTTAATGGGTTTACCGTCTCACATTAAGAAAAACCACGCAAAGTCGTTTAATTTACAAGAAGTGCTAGTAGAAGAATATCAACCCAACGATGTCAAAACGCACGAAACTTATTACGCCAGCGAAAAAGATCAGTCTACATTGGTGAGCACGAGTGAGGATGTAAAAAATGATTCTAATTTAAGAAAAGAAAATGATTGTGAGGTTTCAAGCTGTAATGAAATAGCGGAGAATGTTGACTCTTCAAATAACAGTAGTAAACAAGATAATATAGATATTACAAGCCAAAGTCAAAGCAGCAATGATTTGGAAGAAATGACTGAACCAAATTCAAGTAAAGTTAATGTAACAGTCGATTCATCAGATACAATGATGAATACAGATCTTGTCGATGACAAAACTAAAGTAAATGGTCGAGTTGGCAATAATTTTAAAGACATTATTGAACCTAATTCGAAAAGTAATGGACGAGTTGAATCTTCTGACAGTAATAGCACACAAAAGTTGGATGCTGACGATGAGACAAAAGTTATTGAAATTAGTAATGATTTAAACGAAATTACTGAATCTAACGCAATTGAAGACAAACTTACAGTTGATTCGTCAGATAAAAATATTGTACAAGTCGAATCTTCAGACAATAATAGCACTCAAGTCAATATAGACGCTGAAGATAAGACAAAAGTTATTGATCGAGATAGTGATTTTAAAGATATTACTGGATCTAATTCAAGTGAAGGCAAAGTAACTGTTGATTCATCTGATAAAAATAATGTACTTGTTAATACTAGAGATGATAACACGATAAATAAAGTAAATAATCAATGCGGTGACGAAAGTGAAATTGCTGAATCCATTTCATGATGGTAATATTAAAACATTTTGCGCACTGCACATTTTGTGGTTTAGCAGGACACTGTATTGAATCGCACTTGTTTCGAATGATACAGGCCAATTCGAGTTTTAGTTATGCGATTTGTTTCCGATATGATACTGATTTGATTGACGTTTCTTCAACCGAACACGTCACTTGACCAAGTAATAAGTAATAGTACTACCGTACAGAAAGGACCCTTCCTATAAAACCGAAGTTTGACAGCGATTCAGGGTCGAATCATGATATCCCTTTCTAACTTATGGCGTTGTCCCTTTCGACTATTTAGGGTTGTCAAAATACAAGTAATTATCTTATCTGTGGTCGTGCACGCAAAGGGACGTCAAGTTGAGACAACCCTAATAATTGCTCGGAGCAATGCTGAGCCGAACGCAGCCGAGTTTGCCCGAAGTCAGGAGTGTCTCCCCACTGACTTCACACTAACAGATCAGTTAGATCAGTATCATATCGGAATCAGATCGAATAATTAAACTCAAATAGGCCTGTAAATGATGTCTAAATGTTGAAGACTGAACGTTTTTATAAAAAAATGTTTAATAAAAGTATGTGATGAATGATGATGAATAATGATGAATGATTACCTCATCAACTTTTGTTAAGTATAGATAATTAATCTGTATAATAATTGTAATTAATTATTTATATTAATTTACGATTTCACGATACAATGTTCACAGATATCTGAACACGCCTCTATTGTTAAGGCGTTAGAGTGCATATTCCGATATTTTTGATCACCTCAGCCTCTTTGATATATCTACGACTGTACTCTTATCTTAAGTCCCAAAGTCATTTTTGCAGTTCTGAATTTGGAAACTTTCATTCCATTATAGTTTAAAATCCGATTTTTGTTCTTTTAATACGACATCGGGACTGAGAAGGATTAAACACTGTATTTTATACCGACTATTCACTTTCTCAAGACCTTATTCGTACAAAGATATTGTTGAGTTAGACCAAGATAAGTCTGCAGCGATTTCGATAGCTAACGCAGTGCAAGTGTTATTTTAAACGTCAAACTTCTACGAAATTATTACGTATAAATTACAATATCTTGGTCTAACTCTATTTTAATGGGGCCTGTACAATGCGAGTTTGTGAAAATAATACTTTTCTGGTTTTTTTTTAAACAAAAATAAGAAACTTTTGGGTTAAGCGTTTGTTTACAGAATCAGGAATGCTCTTGATTTAAAAAAGAAAGTGGTGTCTAAACTTTTCTTACTAATTTGATTCGTTTTGGTGACGACGTGAGAAAGCCTCACCAAATTTAAACAATAGAAACAAAAGTATTCCTGAGTTCCAAAAGAAAATGTACAGAATGTAGTGCATAATTATTTTCCATCGTATTTTCACGGAAACGTACGAACGTGAACTGTTTCAGTCAGTCTCGGTACAAAAAATCCTGACGTTGACTGAAGTAGCATGACAAATACGAACGTTTCCGAGAACATACGATGGAAAACAATTATGCACTATATCTCATGTAATGTGTATTTTAATATTTTCTAAAAACCAGATTTCAGAATGACTTCTGCTACTCTGCTAGTCAGATTTTGATACAGATCGCATAAGAGGGCCTACCGCGAACCACGACGTGTGGCCTCTCTGTCCCACTTGTAAATCTTTACTTAAGTGTGACAGGGAGGCAACACGTCCAACGTGGTTCCCGGTAGGCCCTTTTCTCAGTTTCGTTTGATCTACTGTTTGAAGTGTTATAAAATTAAGAATAATTGTAGGTTTTAATTGTTGCTTACTAAGAGTATTGATAAATTTAATTTAAGGATGCAGTTTGTTAATTGTTTAATAAACGGATGATTTTTCTATTTTTGTATTTGATTTACCAGGGGTGCGAAACTCCTCCGTTCGGACCCAAAACGTCCCGCTTGGCGCGCTGTTCAAAATCCCATACAAAATGAGACGCAAACTCGTACGTCACGTCACGTTATCTGCCAGACTCGATAGGCGAGTGCGGACACGAAGCTGTGAAAGGATCGATACATTGGTGCGCATGGCGGTCCAGGGTATCCTCAACATACGCCTCCAGCACCACATCTCGAATGCATCGATCCTTTGCCTTTCTCGGGCTCGTATCGTCCACTTTGGGGCTATCCATAAATTACGTCATTTCAAATTAGGGAGGGGGAGTCTGGACATTGGTAGCATGACGTAGGAGGAAACGGGGTCATTCGAAGCATGATTTTTGGATGATTGGGGGGGGGGGGGGTCAAATATCGTAAAAAAATCGATGACGTAATTTATGGACAGCTCCTTTAAGGCTGATTTAGACGGCGCGCGAACTCGCATGCGATTTCAGTTACATTGCGGACTGTTGGTTACGTCCAATTCAACCGACCGATCAAAACCCGCAATGTAATGAAACTCGCATGCGAGTTCTCGTATCGTCTAAATGGTCAGTCTTTTTAGGCTGCGTTCCCACCAGAGATGTGCGAAGTATGTGTTTGTTAATTCTTCATTTGCCTATTTATTTGTATTTTTCGCTCAGCGCAGCTCTAATGGTCAATATTCTGGAGTTAGACCACTTACTCGTACTCTATTGGTTTTTAACAAGCACATTTCTCGTTCCTTAGCCCACCAATGAAGCGGCAACTGACTTTCACTAGGGATCATGATATGTCTCCTTTAACCCTTTTCCAGGCCGCACCAATCTACAAGGTTTCCCCAAAAAATCCAGCTTTGATGATTCATTTGAAGGCAATTCACAATTCCCGAGAGCGCAATCTAATTTGAACCTTAAATCGGAATGCTAAAGTTTAAATTCTTATGGCGCGAATGTGGTCGATATATCGTACTATGCCTGGAAAAGGGACCACCACACACACACTTCGGAGTTATCGTCCGGAAAGAAATAACTATTATAACGCAATTTGTACCTACCTGGCGTGTGATGGACGTAGAGGTAGAGGTATACCTACTAGCGCCCATGTTAAATAATGGGTAATGTCCCAAAGTTTTCCCAAAGATCAAAAAATAAAAAATAAAATCAGTTATTATTTTTATTAGAGTCAAAAGTGTGCTTATGTTACAACGTGTGTGCTTTACATTGAATTAGTATCTTACTATCACAAATATGTTCGTCTGTCTACTTATTATGCATAAGTACAGTGTACAATCAGCTTCAAATAGATAGTAACGGCGAAAGTGGCCAAATATGTCGGGAGACATCCTTATTTCTACGGCAACAAGTTGTCTTACGATCTTAAGGCACTCCAGACGGGGGCAATTTTTCGCCAATCTGATTAAATTGTCCGATCAAATCAGGCCGTGCGACGCAAACGCCAATTTGGCTCGCCGAGTTCTGCCGCCGATTATGACCGATATTACCGATAAAATGTGGTGCACACCACCAATTTGTGGCGCTAGTATTCGCGTTTGGGGGCATTTTTTTTTTATTTAGAGCGCTCAAATATCACCATAAATTTAAAATTGGTGAGTGGCCAAATTTGCGCTTTTGTCCGCACGACCCGATTTGATCGGACAATTGTCCGATTGTCAATTGATGTTTGTTATTGTGTGGTTGCATGAATTGTCTGACTAAATTTAGTCAGATTGGCGAAAAATTGTTCCCGTCTGGACAGGCCTTTACGACATATTTGGCCACTCGTGTGTGGTAAGTCTTTTATTTATAAAATAATCCACCATCCGCTGTAGACATTGTTTTGCGCTCCATCTCTTAGGGCCGGTACAGACGCGCGAACGGACTGCAACTTGTATGGAAACGGAGGTTCTACCGCGAACGTTCGACGTGTTGCCTCCCTGTCACACTTACGTACGAATTTACAAGTGCGACAGAAAGGCAACACGTCGAACGTGATTCGCGGTAGGTGCAGTCGGCGTGCAGTTCCCATACAAATTGCGGTCAGGTTGCAGTGCGTCTCTATCGCCCTTAATTTGTTGCTAATAATTAAAAAACCTATATTTTTGATAGTTAATTACCTATTGGGTTGCACAGTCAGCGTCATAGTAGGTAGCAATAGGTAGGTGGTAGGTAGGATGATACAAATTGGGTCTTTATTGTTTCGCAAATAGTTTTAAGTCATAATGTATCGTTTGTCCGAATTTTCGTTAGTCATAATTGGTTTTTCTCAGAAACGCGTAACTTTTCAGGATTGCCATAAAACAAACCTAACCTAATCTATCTATAGAATAACCTCACGAAAAGTTAACGGTTTCAGTTTTATGACAAACAATACATTATGACTTAAAACTTTATGGGAAACAAAGGGACCCCTACAAATTATATGGTGTACCGAACTATTTGAATACTTTGGATGCTACCTACTATACGACGCTGAATGTACATAGGTTTAGGTATAATCAGATTATTTAATACAATAAATCACATACAAACACAAATAATCATGCTAACGAGTCATTGAATCGCGTTTTCGACTCTGAATCATAGAAATTAAAGACCTACTATAAGCATAGAGAAATAGTAAGCATAGAGTGCTCACTCCATACATCAGTTTTGTTACTTATGGACATCGGATGGTAGCATGACGTAGGAGGAAACGGAAAATCGTCAAAAATCGATGACGTAATTTATTGACAGCCCCTTAACCCGTCGAACGTCCATCATACAACAAATTGATGCGAAGCAATTTGACCCATATTGAGCTGTAGCAACACACTGATACTGACTCGCTACGACCCAAATTTAGTTAGTATCACATGTGTGATACTAGGGCGCTCCGCGGGTTAACCTGGTAAGACCCAGGGCAATATTGGCGCTTTTGTATTTGGAACTTTCTTTTATTTCTATCTGAGTTCAAACCTCGAATTTAATTTGTACTTGTTCAAATACACGGCGGCGACTTATGAGGTTAATATTAAGTTGTATGGGAGGTATGATAAAACGTATTGCTAATAAGTTTAAAACTTGCTTAAAACTTAATACTTATTAACCTTATATTTTAATATTAAATAAGTTTTCGCAAAGCTCACTTAAAACTTCTTATTAATAGGTTTTTATCTTTGTATGGAGTGAGCACTGTAGTCTATGCTATAAGGTAGTATTGTAAAAACCCTATTATCAAGGAGATATATTAAATTATTTACTCCTGTCTAGTATTTTAAGTGTATGTATGAACGAGGTAGGTATACCGGGTGTGGCCTGTAATATGAGCAAAAAATTAAACTGTAGACTGTACTCCTCATACTGACCAACATTCGTTCAGCGACTTTTAAAAATAACTTGTGGTTTGATTTTTAATACACTTTAAAGTTTATTTTAAGACGCAATGTATTGCGAATTTTGTTATGTTTAAGGCGTGACAAGCAACGGCAATCACAATGATAATATGGCGTGGCGATGGCGTCCATTGAAGATAATATTTATTTTGTATGCAAAATAGGTAGTCTAAATACTTCATAATTTTTAAAAGTTGTTGAACAAAAGTGTCACCGTTTGAGGAGTACAATCTATGTTTCAATTATTTGCTCGTGTTACAGGCCACACCCGGTAAACATATGAATTTTGGCTAAGCTAAAACTTCTGTTGACTAGGTAGAGTTAGACCAAGCTAAGTCGCCAGCGATTTTGATAGCCCAGACTGCAAATGTCATTTACTTTTTTCAATAACCATCAACTTCTGGGTTATTTAGACTCAGAAATCTCAGCATCACGAGTACTATTGAATGAGACAAAGAAAAAAAGTGTCCCCTGTTTTTCATACAAATTTTGGGTGTCAGTTTTGTAACGGTCTATACAAAATGTACGTGAAAATGCGTTACAAAACTGACATTTTTTTGTGACACATTTTTTTTCTTTTTAAATTCGATAGTCCTCGTGCTTCTGAGTAGAAAGAACCCAAAAGTTGATGGATTTTCGAAAAAAAGTAAAATTGGTACACTTTTAACTCAAGATGCCCTTAAACGGGGTGTGTAATGCTTAATATAATTATAAAAAAACTATCATACATTTGTTATAACGCTACTTGATATATTATTATATGTTATAATGTAATTTTTACTATACGTTTCCTTTATTATATTGTGATTTCATCTAAACTGTCATTGATATAATGCCTAAAGTAATATAATTTTCAAATAGTATATAGACATATTTTATAATGACATTTGTTATATTATATTTTTGTATAACGTAATACTTCATACAATTTTATCAAGTATAATTACATATGTTGTATAACATTTTTTGTCATATTTCATTTACTGATAACGTAAAGTTTTACATACTTTTTATAACTAGTACGCAGACCTACTGCTTTTGCTAGCTATTTTATTCTAGGGAGGTCGCAGTTCTAACCTAACCTAACCAATTTTTTCACGGTTTTCGTTCTGCGGGGGCCGCAGTTCAAACCTAACCTAAACCACTTTTTTTCCTAGAGTATTTTATTCTACGGAGGGTCAAAGTTCTAACCTAACCTAACCCTCCTTTTGTTAGGTAGTTATTCGTTTATGCGGAGTCACAGTTCCAACCTAACCTAACCCATTTATGTCATGCAACTATTATGCCACATAAATAATTATGTGATGTCACTTGTTATAACAAATAATATGCTTTAGAGTATGTAATAATTATGGCAATGTTTATTAGACGAAGTGTAAATATACCTTATGACCATTATACCAATAATAACATTATGAAAACCGTTAATTAGGTATTACGGCAGTATGCCATTTATTACGTTATTCAAAATAACGATATATCAAACTATAATATATGAAAAGTAATTATAACAAATGTAATGCACCCCCTTAAACGTCATAATTTCATAGAAGTTTGACGTTCACAATAACACTTGCACAGTCAGGGCCAGTGGTGGGCAAACTTTCTTCATAAGGGACCAAAACTTGAAGGAATTTCAGAGGAGGGCCAGATTTACAGCAAAAATGTATTTTTATTATATTGCCGGCCATATTATACATTTTTTAAATAACCTGCGGCGGGCCGGACCTGGCCCGCGGGCCGTACTTTGCCCACCACTGGTCTGGGCTATCATAATCGCTGACAACTTAGCTTGGTCTAACTCTTTATGAAAGTATTGGAAGACATTCCATGTGATTTATACATATATACAAAAGAAAACTAACAAATAGACAAGTTTCTATTCTCGTTTTAAGGAAAAGGTACCTTTTCGGTTACAATTATAAATATGTGCCATTCTCAAACAAAAGGGTACTTATTATCGGTTGTCAACAAGGCGCTATTTCCATATAGCTTCAATTTGAAATCAACCTTATCGTCAACCGACAATGTGGTACCTTTTGGTTGAAAACGTCGCATATTATGTTATTACTTATTAGAAAAGATATAACAAAAAAAATGTAAATCATCTTTAAATATATTAAAATGAGTCACTCATTTATTTTAAGGTCGACTTTAAAATATGGGGGTGACTCGTTTTAATAAATGTGTTTCACGGAGAAGTGGTACCTTTAGCTTAACAACGTCACATTTATTCAGTAGGCGATTTAGATTAACTCTTAATGGTCCTTTGGAAAAAAAATGTCCAAACGCGTATGCATTTATGTAATACATACAAATACATAGGGTGATTCGCCAGTAACTGGCCACTTTTAGTAACTGGCCAGTTATTGAAACCTTATACTAAAATGAATTCTGTTTATAGGCGAACAGAATTTATTTTTAGTTTAGGGCGGCCAGTTACTGGCGATTTACCCTACATGCCAATATATATGTAGATATTTCGATTTCTTACCTACTGAGGTAAATACGAGTAATTGTCACTACAAATATAAATTTGAAATAAGTATTCTAGTGCTCAAAATCAATTTTAACCTTCTCACCACAGCCACGCATCACAGTCAAAAGGTTAAAACAAGAAATCACTACCTAGCGACTAGAAAAAAAAACTATTTTTCTAATAAATTCAAGCATCGAACTCTTTATAACTAAAAATTACTTATACAATTATTTGTTATAATATTCTAATGATTAATTAATAATTAAGAATTAAGTATCAATTTAAAAAAAAATCAGCAAAGATCTTTAGTTGTATGTTTAAAGCGAAATATACCTTAATATATAAAATGAAAATGAAATTTAATTTAATTTGATAATTTAATTTTTATGTGAAATTAAATTAACTCTATAAGCGGTATCGTCTTGGGTAGTCCCATTCGTTTTTCGTCAAGTTCTTAAATAAGTCCTATTCTGCTTTCGTCACCCATTCTACATTCGTCACAATCGTCGGTGGCTTTCAATGTAGAATGAGTGACGAAAGCAGAATAGGACTAATTTAAGAACTTGACGAAAAACGAATGGGACGACCCAAGACGATACCCTATAAGCGCCACTTGCACCATTTCACCAACCCGGGGTTAACCGCTTAAACCTGGAGTTGCCATGGTTACCAGTAATGGTACCATGGTTAACGGTTTAACCGCTTAACCTCGGGGTAGTGGAATGGTGCAAGTGGGCTTAAGTAATGTTTATAGGAACTAGCATATACAGGGTGGCCAAAAACTAAGTGCATTCCCGTGGCCAGGGAGGTTTTGGGATTATACTGAGCAACCTTTACTATGGGACCAACCCCGAAATCGCAAAAAAAAAATTGTCTGTTTCATACATTTTGGCTGGTCCATTTTCTATGGGAGGGTAAATTTTTCTTCGCGTTTTCGGGGTTGGTCCCATAATAAAAGTTGCTCATTATAATCCCAAAACCTCCCTGGCAACGGGAATG
Source organism: Cydia splendana (assembly GCF_910591565.1). Classification (NCBI taxonomy): domain Eukaryota; kingdom Metazoa; phylum Arthropoda; class Insecta; order Lepidoptera; family Tortricidae; genus Cydia; species Cydia splendana. The sequence continues at coordinate 10,234,336 of NC_085983.1, forward strand.
TACTTAGTTTTTGGCCACCGTGTAATTATAGGGGAGACTGGAGAACTTGAACCTAGGGGAGACTTGGTATGAGTTGACATTTGACACTCTCCCCTACATTGTTACAAATCTATATTGTACTAAACTAATACATTTAAAATACTGCCTTTGTAAACTGACAAACGTGACTACACCTAAACAAAGGTCACGTCTAAAAATATCGATACGGAAAAACTTCCAAACATATGTATACACCGCCTCAATATATGGGCAATAAGGTCGTGTATACATATTTTTATCCTCTGGCTGATATGATGATGATGATACATATTTTTGGCACTTATTCCGTGTCGATATTTTTAGACGTGACTGTACAACAGCGAATGTATTTAATCTTAAAAGCAAACATTATTAAAATCTACTTATGTAACATTAATATAGTGAGTTATGTACTTTTTACTATGGCCTATAACTAAAAATCAGAAAAAAAAGTTTTTTACCACTTATAATACAATCACTGGTTTCTATGAAATCAAACAAATAATCTTAAATTCTCTTCCTATCGATTATTAATCTAAAATAAATTTATACCTTGGACGGTACTTGTAGAACCCTTAGCTACGCTCTGGGTTCCATAATCCGCAAACATATAACATTTTAATGTAGTCATGTTAGTTACACGAGTATTTATAAGTAACTGTCACATTATTAAGCAACTAAAATATAGATTAATTAGTAAAAAAAATATTAAACAAAATTCAACCTTATTTGATTACTAATATGATTCACTGTGGCTATGAACATGTGGTGGTAATTAGTGACTTTTGGTTTCCATCTGACGAAATTTTGTTTGACATAATGTAAATGTCAAATTAACTCATTTTGCCAATTGATAACTACGTAATCTTCACGTTTTCATGTGTTTTTGTTTTTGGAGGTTTTCAGAATAAACGGGTTACTTAGAACTGGGTTATTTAGACTCAGAATCACGGATATATTGAATGAGACAAAGAAAAAAGTGTCCCCAGTTTTTCATAAAAATTTTGGGTGTCAGTTTTGTAACGGTCCATACAAAATGTATGTTACAAAACTGACATTTTTTGGGACACATTTTTTTTTCTTTTTAAATTGATGGTCCTAGTGAGTGAGATTTAGTGAAGTAGAAATAACCCAAAAGTTGATGGATTTTAGAAAAAAGTAAATGGTACACTTTTAAGTGAACGTCCTTTTATGTTTCGCTTTTCACTGGGTTATTAGTAAAGCCAATGTGGCTAATTCCGTCATAGGGACTATTCCGTCTACGAGAGTATGTTTCTTTGATTTTCAATCGTAGGAAAAAAAAACCGGGCAAGTGCGAGTCGGACTCGCGCACGAAGGGTTCCGTACCATAATGCAAAAAAAAAACAAAAAAAAAATACGCAAAAAAAAAACGGTCACCCATCCAAGTACTGACCACTCCCGACGTTGCTTAACTTTGGTCAAAAATCACGTTTGTTGTATGGGAGCCCCATTTAAATCTTTATTTTATTCTGTTTTTAGTATTTGTTGTTATAGCGGCAACAGAAATACATCATCTGTGAAAATTTCAACTGTCTAGCTATCACGGTTCGTGAGATACAGCCTGGTGACAGACGGACGGACGGACGGACGGACGGACGGACGGACGGACGGACGGACGGACGGACAGCGAAGTCTTAGTAATAGGGTCCCGTTTTACCCTTTGGGTACGGAACCCTAAAAATTGCCTTTGACAGCTGAAACTAAGAGCAATCACTGCTTTGTCGACGAAATTATCAATGTTATTCATTGTTCGAGAAAAACTCTAGTGGACGGAATAAATAGTCCCTATGACGGAATTAGCCATACTGACCTTATAGTGACATTAGTGACCGATGTTTTTTATTTAATAAACAACAAACTAGTTTTTTAACACTAATGTATATGTCTGTATCTTTAGGTATTTAAATAAAAGTAAACAAAATCAAATGGCTCCTCAAGCCAGTTGAGGGTAGATGAAAACATTACACGATCAAATAATGTAGGTTAAAGTCAGGTCGTTCAGTGACTGATCCAGGCGGTTTTGTATTTGGTTGGTTAACCAATAAATGTTATAACTACCCGAAAATGTACAAATTATTTGTTAACTTTTATTTAAATACCTATAAATATAGTTGTAGTAGTATAAGCACATAGTTCGTGTCTAGGCCAATAGGAATAGGGTGGTTTACTCTAAGATTCCTTTTAAAAGGTTTTAGGCCAGTGCACACCGGCTGCGTGTGCGCAGACGTGCACACGCAAGCGGTGTGCCGTCTCTTATACTAAACTGTATATTACAACGCGCACGTGGACATATACGCGCACGCACCCGGTGTGCACAGGACTTTAATATTTTCACTAGTAACCAAGGCTCGGAACCGGTTTTTTTCAAAACCCGAAAAAAAAATATTTTATGCTTTTTACGTAGGAATGAATCATGTACTTAGGTAACAACTACCTATTATTAAATTGTTCCATTAAAAATGAAATAATAAAACAAAGAACGAAAAAGAACGTAATAATATCGGTATTTTTTGTATGAAGAAAGAACCGGTTCCGAGCAATGCTAGTAACAAAACTGAGATACAGTCTGTCAAGCCATTTCCGTCAGTAGAAAAGAGCGGTAAAATTTAAGAAAATTTAATTTTAATTATTTTTTTAATTTAATTTAAGAAATGTAGGCGCGAATGGTTATCGTTCCATATAATGAATTTCGCGCCTTTTTCTACTGACAAAGTTGTTTGACGGACTATAATTTAAGTGTCATCACTGAATGGTCATATTTATTAACCACTTGGATTATATCCGAATAAGGAGAGATGTAGTTCACGGTACGTAGGGGAAGATCTGCGTGACGCGACCGATCGCCCTGAAATAGAAAAATCTATGTTAAACACTTATACAAACTCTACATTCTAACCCCAATTCATAAACGTTTACTAAAGTTGACAAGCCGATAATAATCGTTTGTCCCTTTCCGACGTATTGGTATGATGGAAAGGGACAAAGGGACTCTAGCGGTTTGTACACAACGCTGCGCTGAAACGTCGGAATTTGAGGTAAATACAATGAAATTATATCGCGGTAGACCCGTTTGTGTTATTAAAATCTACATTCTACTCTCACTTGTTCTTCCTCGCGTTATCCCGGTATTTTTACCACGGCTTATGGGAGCCTAGGGTCCGCTTGACAACTAATTCCAAGAATTGACATAGGCACTAGTTTTTACGAAAGCGTCTGCCGTCTGTCCTCCCAACCCAGAGGGTAAACTAGACCTTATTGGGATTTGTCCGGTTTCCTCGCGATGTTTTCCTTCACCGAAAAACGTAAAATATACCAAAAAATAAGTTCCGAATAACTCATTGGTACAAGCCGGGGTTTGAACCCGCGACATCCACACCTGAAAGTCGCACGCTCTTACCGCTAGGCCACCAGCGCTTTAGACGTGACTGTACAAAATTAATACAAAAACGGTTGGGTTAGGCGGTAATTTGGCCAATATAATTATAATTTAAATATCTAGGATTATAGAGCCACAGGGCGGGTGTCACACCTGGTGCCGCCGCCGGCCGCCAGCAACAGCCGCCGACCGCGCACGAGGTGCTCCGGGCAGCGCAGGAACCGGAACAGCGCCGGCGCAGACTCGCCGCAGCGGAGCGCCGCGTCGTGCGACATTATGCCCTGAACACACAACAAATAGGTATTAATTTCGTGGACCATAGTCACAGTGTAAAAAGTAACAGTGGACCGACGCCTCTAATGTTTGCGTAAATGCCGACACCGCACAAGAACACAGTAGGATTGTCACAAACTTTTACACAACTGCCCAAGACTTACACTTGACTTACTATAGGACACGCTAGCCCTGTAAGTAGCAAGGCTCGGAACCGGTTTTTTCTTCATACAAAAAATACCGGTATTATTACGTTCTTTTTCGTTCTTTGCTTTATTATTTCACTTTGAATGGGACAATCTAATAATACGAAGTTGTTACCTAAATACATGATTCAGGCCTACGTAAAAAAACATAAAATAATTAAAAAAAAATTGGGCTATTTTGGGATTAAAAAAAACCGGTTCCGAGCCCTGGTAAGTAGTACTGAGCTACTAACAATGGCGATATATGCAGCTCAGGTGCGCGCGATCCACCCCTCGCCCCTCGCACGATTGTCCTGTCTAGGCGGCTTCGTCAAATGACTGTATTATTTTATAGACTGTATCATAGTTGTCATATAATTTTTCTCAAAAATGGACGGCAAAGTCGACTTTGCCGTTTAAAAAATAGGTCGCGATGCGCGTAGTTTATGGTCAGTCAAAAATTAAAAAGTAAAAAACATTGCAGTCTCGATTTTGGGACTGCAATGTTGCATACAAATTCCATTATTTGTCGAGTTCCAAACTTTTTAAAAGTTGAAATGGCCATATCAAATGAAGTCACAGGCCCATTAAACAGCCAAACAGATGATTAGTACCGCGACTATTTAGCTGCCTCAAATAGGTTGGCGTATTTTCGGCAGAAAAATTCACTTCTATTTTTTTATTAAAAAAATAAAATGGCGGCAAAGCTAATTTTTTCAATTGTTTCTACTTTTTTCTGTGAAAATATATACGTAAGAAAGTTGCTTTTGTAAAATATATCTATGATATTTATATTTCTTGCACCATTTTTGAGAAAAGCACTATATATGACTCGGCTGGAAGGCTACTTGCTGGCTTCGGATTCAATTAAACGGACTCCCAAGGTCGTCCGTTTAAAACGAATCCTCAGCCTGCAAGTAGCTACTTCCGAGCCTCGACAATAATGTACTAATAATTACTATCATAGTTGTACCTGCAATAATATGTGTAGCGAAACGCTACTGGCCGTTTGTAAAAAAATAAAATGCATATTTGCGCTTATTATGAATTTAAATTTTGATGGAATGTTCGAGAAAGAAAAGATTGAATTTGTTTTTAGGCAGATGGTTGGTGAATTTTGAAGGGAAATGTCCTTTGAGAGTCCGGGTTATTTTTTTAACCAGTTTGATATTTAATACAAAGTTTTTAAAGTGCGCGTAAATCCGCGGGCGGAAAGGCTCCTCGTAAACAGTTGGCCACCAAGGCCGTGCGTGGATCGGCGTCAGGGAGGAGACTCTCCTCGTAGACAGTTGGCCACCAAGGCCGTGCGTGTATCGGCGCCGGGCACTGATGAAGTGAGGTGGCCCCATCGTTACCGCCCCGTCTACTGCCGCCATCAGCGCTCTCCAGGAGGCGAGTGAGGTTCGCCTCGTCAGGCCCCTTTGAGGACACCAACTTGTGCGCCATCCATGCTATATGCAACTGGATTTGGATCCAGCTGCCGGCACCCTTGCGTGTGCTTCCACGTTTGTCCCCTTTACCCTTTATCCCCTTTCCTAACTGAAATTCAAGACCGCATTATCTTAAAATTTTAGCGATAGTTTTTCCAATCCCAAATTTTTTATAACCTGCTAATTATTTGTTGTGTTTTGTGCCGTATTTTTGTTTTGCCATTTATCATTTGTTGAATATCTGTTATCCGCATAATACAAATCCTCAAAATTCATATAACCTCATTTGACGGGCGGTATAAATATCCGGTTTAAAATGTAGGTATCGTTCACCCAACATGTCAACCATCATCGTCCATACTATCCGCCACATTAACCTGTCCTCTCCCACGGGCTCAAATATGGGTCAAAAAGGATAGGCCAATACATACATTATTAAAGCAACTTTCATTTAAGTCAATGCTCGTGGGACAGGACAGGTTAATACATTTTTCTTTCCAGCTAAATTTTCAACCGTATTATTTTTTTTACCTTCATGTTTACCCCTGAATGCCCCTTATGCGGAAGGCAGACTAATAATACCGTGTTTTAAATAAGTTTAAACAATCAAAATAGTGTTTTTGGTGAATTTTATAAATTTAAAAATGTATACAGGGTGTGACCGCTAACTCATTTTTTTTGTAAAAAGTTGATAAAAGTTTTTTGCATAGTAAAATTTTTCGAGGCGACTAAAGCATAGTGATCTAAATTCTTGCGGAACCCCTGTAGGGGTGTCGCGGAACCCTAGGGTTCCGCGGAACACACTTAGAGTATGGCTGTAATAATTAAACTAAATGAGCCCCGATGTATATGTTTTCGTCTAGTCAGACCGTTTTTTGAGGTTCTCGCGTTTGTACAAATAATAATGTTTTAGTTTAAAAATCACTAATATTTAATGCTTATACTAATGTAGTTTAATTTTATATGGTAATATTCTACAATAACTAAAACCAAATACAAGAAATACCGTTTGTACTGAAAAAAAAAAAATAACGACTTTTTATTTTTTACTTGACGGGTAGGAATATAACAGATGTGTGCTGTAGGAGAGGACAATATGATTTGGACAACGTTTTTGAAAAGTACATTTCTTCAGCAATAAAAGTCTCATGCAATTATATTATACGATCAATATAAACTAGATTAAATATTACTATTATGGTTCCCTTTACTGGGTCACTTTATGTTCATGTGGAAAAATTATTAGAATAAACATAATTGTTCTGTGGAACTAGGCGAACTAATTTGCATCGGGGCTCGTAGTTGGGTGGTTATACGGTACCTCGATGATGGCGGTCTGGCGCACGTTCCCGACGTGCACGGTGCACTGGAACCCGGGCGAGATGGCTGTAGAGTGCCGCAGCACGTGTATGGTGGCCTGGGAACAATATACACTCAAGTAAAGTGCAGGAGTCTCTATTGTTTCCCAGAAAGTTTTAACTTTTAAGTCATAACGTATTGTTTGTCCGAATTTTCGTTAGTCATAATTTGGTTTTTCTCAGAAACGCGTAATCTTTCAGGATTGCCATAAAACAAACCTAACCGAACCTATCTATAGGATAACCTTGCGAAAATCCTGTAAAGTTTACTGTTTCAGAATTATGACTAATGATAATCTGACAATCATTACATTATGACTTTCAATAATTATGTCAAACAAAGGGATCCGAAAGTCCAGTTCCACCAATCACAAGTGACAGACTTATTAAGGCCACTCAGCAGTGAACCATGAAATTTCTCATATTATAAAATTAAGAAAACGCTTCAATCCTGACGGACTGTTTTGGTGCTATCGACCCTAAAACTCAGTTTGATGTAGGTAGAGTTAGACCAAGAAAAGTCTGCAGCGATTTTGATACCATACGCAGTGCAAGTGTTATTTTAAACGTCAAACTTCTATGAAATTATGACGTATAAATAACATTTGCACTGCGTATGGTATCAAAATCGCTGCAGACTTTTCTTGGTCTAACAATACTTAAGATTTAGGTTTGATTGCAATCGCTTTTAGAATAAGAATTAAGACACTTATTCGTGACAATCACAAACATGTACGAACACGTATAGACAACAAAAGATATCACTACACCTTATAAAACAGTCCCCCACCGCGTCTGTCTGTTGTCTGTCTGTATGTCTATCTGTCTGGTCTGTTTGTTCTGTTTGTGTGTATTCGCGATAAACTCAAAAACCGGCCAAGTGCGAGTCGGACTCGAGCACGAAGGGTTCCGTACCATAATGAAAAAAAAAAACGGAAAAAAATGCAAAAAAAAAACGGTCACCCATCCAAGTACTGACCACGCCCGACGTTGCTTAACTTTGGTCAAAAATCACGTTTGTTGTATGGCCCCATTTAAATCTTTATTTTATTCTCTTTTTAGTATTTGTTGTTATAGCGGCAACAGAAATACATCATCTGTGAAAATTTCAACTGTCTAGCTATCACGGTTCGTGAGATACAGCCTGGTGACAGACAGACGGACGGACGGACAGCGAAGTCTTAGTAATAGGGTCCCGTTTTACCTTTTGGGTACGGAACCCTAAAAATTAAAGACACTTATTCGTGACAATCACAAACATGTACGAACATGAACAACAAAAGATATCACTTCCCTTACAAAACAGTCCCCCCCCCCCCCGCGTCTGTCTGTATGTTCTGTTTGTGTGTATTCGCGATAAAGTCAAAAACTACTTTTACAGTACATATGGTCCTATTTTCCCGCACTAGTGCGTAAAATAGCACTTTTCGTGCGTATGTCAAAAGTTTAAAGGGCCATATGTACTGTAAAACGTTGTACGATACACGTGCGAATAGGTAATTTGAATTTCCTCTTTTCCGCACTTGTATCGTAAATAACTATTCGGAACTAAAAACGGATTTTCATGCAGTTTTCACCTATCAATAGAGTGATTCTTGAGGGTTTAAGTGTATAATTTGCTAACCCGTGCGAAGCCGGGTCGCTAGTTTGATATAATACGGAAATACAAGCGTGACAGTGGTCAGAAACAAGACAACGAAACCACACCATAATCATAATTTTGACCCACAGGTCCTCAGTATAGGCCTCACCTGGAAGTACATGCAGCCCCGGGGGTCGCTGGGGTCCTCGAGCAGCACCTCATCGCGGCACGTGCACTCCTCGTCGGACACGTACATGTCCTGTGTATAGGACATATTGTCCTGTGTGTAGGACGCGTCCTTCGTGAGGGACAGCTCGACGTTGGCGAGCTCTTGGTAGAGGTTGCGGTTTTTATGCTTCTTGTGTTTCGGCTGGTTTTGTAGGATCTCGTTGACCTGTGGATTAAGAATTTATTACACTGATTTAAACTTTCACGATTATTGAACATTATTAAATTGGACGACGGAACTTAATCGCGTATTTAAGTTTTAAGATTTACCTCCGACGTTTCGAGGACGGCGTTGTCCCAGTGGTCTCGGAGAAGAATTTATTAGTTGCAGAGTTTATAAATGGGCCGACTTTTTTTGTTTGAAGAATTTTTATCGTTAGATCCCATAGAACCGGCAAACAGAACCAGTATTTAGCGCCATGAGATATGAGATGTTGTTTATTGTATGTTGATTATAATCGATGATCAACGGTTATTTAGATTCGATAGTCGTTTATAAATAACCTCATATTGTTAGACCGAGACAAGTCTGCAACGATTTTGAAAGCACACGCAGGACTGAAAGTCAAACTTCTATGAAATTATGACGGGGTCCCTTTGTTTGACATAATTATTGAAAGTCATAATGTAATGATTGTCCGATTATCATTAGTCCTAAAACTGATACCGTTAACTTTTCAGGATTTTCGTAAGGTAATTCTATAGATAGGTTAGGTTAGGTTTTTTTTATGGCAATCCTGAAAAGTTACGCGTTTCTGAGAAAAACCAAATTATGACTAACGAAAATGCGGACATTCAATACATTATGATTTAAAACTTTATGGGAAACAATAGGTAGAGACCCAATTATGACGTATAAATAACACTTGCACTGCGTGTGCTACCAAAATCGTTGCAGACTTTTCTTGGGCTAACTCTAAGACTATCGGTCGCAACTGAAAACTTACCTTTTTACTCCTTTTACACTTCCCCGGCGGGCACCCGCCGAACGTCGGCCTCTGGCCTTGCCTCGGCTCGGGGGCCGCGAGCAGCACCATGCCGGGGCGGAGGCCGGGCGTGAGGCCCGCGAGGCCGAGCGAGGCCGACTGCCCGGCGCGCACGCGGCCGCACGGCACGCGGTTCCGGTAGATGCTCTTCACGGAGATGGGCACGAACTCGCCCGTGTCCAGGGGGCCTGGGGTACACGAAACAGGTAATAGAGAATATTTGGAATAATAGTTTAACACCTTTTTATTATAATCTTATTTTTAGAAGACGGTAAAAATGTTGCCTGATCATAAAGAAGCCGGCTAAATCATGTTTGTGGGAGCCCCACTTAAATATTTAATTTATTCTGTTTTTGGTATTTGTTGTTACAGCGGCAATAGAAATAAATCATCTGTGAAAATTCCAACTCTCTAGCTATCACGGTTCATGAGATACAGACAGATAGGCGGACAGAGGAGTCTTAGTAATAGGGTCCCGTTTTTACCCTTCGGGTACGGAACCCTAAAAAGGATAATTTTAATTATTTAACCTTTCTTATGTCCGGAACATGGCTCCTTTTAGTAACAACGCTCACACTATTTTTCGTCAACCCCGCTCATCCGCTCCGTGCAACTACGCCAGCTAGCGGACGCCCTTACGCCAGAAATATAGTCTGGTAAATCAATTTTGTGACTAAAAATCCAGCAAATTATAAGTTATAGGTTAGCAATACTATTTAAATATTAGAAAAATCAGAGCTATTCGTATTCACAATGTTTCACGCATCTCATGACTTATACATTAATGTGCATACCTATGATGAGGTTGTCCCCCTCGTACAGCGTGCCGCGCGCCAGCAGCCCGCCCACGACGGGCCCCAGCGAGTCGCCCACGTGGAAGATCTCGTCGATTTGGAATTCGCACGTCTCCTGTAAGAGGGGAGGGTGTTACAATTGGTGCCGTGACCAGGATTACCACTTACAATAATTTAATACATTTATTACACATTTATCAGCATTTTTATTTCAATTATAGACATTCATAATCGCGAGGGTGTCCGCTAGCGTGGGTGCCATTGTAGGTAAAACACGTCGCACGCGTCCTCGTCAGTTAGCAACGCTCATACTACTTTTTGTACACCCACTCCGTGTAACCGCGCCAGCTAACGGACGCCCTGATGAATCACAATTTTCTTAACGTAAAATAGACTGTGGGGAGACATTCCTCCTTTCGGGCAAACTCGGCTCCGTTTGGCTCAGCATTGCTTCGAGCAATTATTAGGGTTGGCACCAATTGACGTCCTTTTGCTTGCGCGACCACAGATAAGATAATGACCTGAATTTTGACAAACCTAATTAGCCGAAAGGGATAAAGCCATACATTAGAAAGGGATATCATGATTCGTCTCTGAATCGCTGTCAAACTTCGGTTTTGTAGGAAGTGTCCTTTCTGTACGGTAGTAGTATTATTTATTGTGCTACAGAGGAGAGTACACGTACGTGGTCGGGGGGAGGCAGGTCGGTGGCGGGCGGCTGCAGCGCGAGCAGGTAGGCGTGCAGCGCGTTCAGCCCCGCGCCCCTCACGCAGCTCACCGGGAACACCGGGATCTGCTCCGTCGTCGGCCTGCACACGTAATAAATCGCCGCTATACTTACTCAACCTCGTATCTGCAACACTCATTTGATGACAAAAACACCCGTATTCCGAATGAAAGAAAAGAGACATTTCCATCAAATGATTGTTGCAGATATGAGGTTGAGTAAGTATAGCGACGAAATGCAAAATATCTTCTTCTTCCTCGCGTTATCCCGGCATTATGCCACGGCTCATGGAAGCCTGGGGTCCGCTTGACAACTAATCCCAAGAATTGACGTAGGCACTAGTTTTTACGGTAGCGACTGCCACCTGATCTTCCAACCCAGAGGGTATACTAGGCCTTATTGGGACGAGTCCGGTTTCCTACACCGAAAAGCGACTGGTAAATATTAAATGATATTTCGTACGTAAGTTCCGAAAAACTCATTGGTACGAGCCGGGCTTTGAACCAGCGACCTCCGGATTGAAAGTCGCACGCTCTTACCGCTAGGCCACCACCAGCGCTTAACTGCAATCAAGTATCGTCAAAGAGTAAATAATACAGTTAGAGAGACCAGCGCCAGCCAAGAACTTACTCATCGTCGTTGTCGTCCGGGTGGTCAATACCGTCGATGGTGTCAAGTATCAGCTTCTGCGGCCCCACGCAGTTGCGGGCCATGTTCTCATCAGTAATCAGGAGTGGTTTCTGTAAAGATAAGTAAATATTATTTTCATCACACTCGCTCAGTAAATGTGGAATTGCACGCAGGTTTATCAGGAGTTATAGAAAAAACGTTCTCCCTAGGGAGTTATGAAGTTTCTAGTGCCATTATTACCAGTTTTTTGTCTTTATACTTAATTTTTGTATCGCAAGTGTGATCAAAACCATTGTGTGTAACTCTGGGCGTAATAATATTGCAAACTCGAGTCTATAAATCGCTCCGGCAAGCCGTCGCGATATAACTTACTCTCGTTTGCAATATTCAACTTACGCCCCATGTTGCACAATGTACTATTACAGTACACATGGTGCTACTATACCGCCCTAGGGCGGGATTAAGAGCAAAACGTGCCTATGTCAAAAATTTAAAGGGCCATATGTAAAACGTTGTACAATACACGTGCGAAAAGGTAATTCGCAACTCGTGTCGATTTAAAACACTGCTTGGTCGTGTTTCAATTTATCGCCACTCGTTGCAAATTCCCTACTTTTCGCACGTGTATCGAAATGTACAGTGGCGTTCAAAAGTGCATGGATAGATGTCGACCGTAATGCTTTAATATTACGGTTGAAACATCTCCATGCATTTTTAAAAGCCAGTGTACTATTACAGTACATCTGGCGCTCCATTACGGACCAGGTGCTATAATAAGCACATTACGTAACTACATCACAAATTTAACTTGTAATGTAAAACGTTGTACGATACACGTGCGAATAGGTAATTCGCAACTGCATGGCCGCCAGCTCGCACTTGCTGACCACGCAGCAGAACGGCAGCGCGAGCCCTATGTGCTGCCGCTGCCCGGTGCCGCCGTCCCTGTCACACAGTAGTACCTTGTTGACGGCGGCCAGTATGCCCTGCAGGCGCGTCAGCAGGGGCTGCACGGCCGCCAGCTCGCACTTGCTGACCACGCAGCAGAACGGCAGCGCGAGCCCTATGTGCTGCCCGGTGCCGCCGTCCCTGTCACACAGTAGTACCTTGTTGACGGCGGCCAGTATGCCCTGCAGGCGCGTCAGCAGGGGCTGCACGGCCGCCAGCTCGCACTTGCTGACCACGCAGCAGAACGGCAGCGCGAGCCCTATGTGCTGCCCGGTGCCGCCGTCCCTGTCACACAGTAGTACCTTGTTGACGGCGGCCAGTATGCCCTGCAGGCGCGTCAGCAGGGGCTGCACGGCCGCCAGCTCGCACTTGCTGACCCCGCAGCAGAACGGCAGCGCGAGCCCTATGTGCTGCCCGGTGCCGCCGTCCCTGTCACACAGTAGTACCTTGTTGACGGCGGCCAGTATGCCCTGCAGGCGCGTCAGCAGGGGCTGCACGGCCGCCAGCTCGCACTTGCTGACCACGCAGCAGAACGGCAGCGCGAGCCCTATGTGCTGCCCGGTGCCGCCGTCCCTGTCACACAGTAGTACCTTGTTGACGGCGGCCAGTATGCCCTGCAGGCGCGTCAGCAGGGGCTGCACGGCCGCCAGCTCGCACTTGCTGACCACGCAGCAGAACGGCAGCGCGAGCCCTATGTGCTGCCCGGTGCCGCCGTCCCTGTCACACAGTAGTACCTTGTTGACGGCGGACAGTATGCCCTGCAGGCGCGTCAGCAGGGGCTGCACGGCCGCCAGCTCGCACTTGCTGACCACGCAGCAGAACGGCAGCGCGAGCCCTATGTGCTGTCCGGTGCCGCCGTCCCTGTCACACAGTAGTACCTTGTTGACGGCGGCCAGTATGCCCTGCAGGCGCGTCAGCAGGGGCTGCACGGCCGCCAGCTCGCACTTGCTGACCACGCAGAAGAACGGCAGGGCGAGCGCCAGCAGCAGCCCTATGTGCTCCTCGGTGATGCGGGTGATGCCGGCCGTCGCTGAGATCTGACAAAAATTTAATATAAAAATAAGTCTAGCTACCATACTTATTATTTTTCAAATTTGTTTAAAGGCAAGATTGTTTACCTTTTTTCTAATGCTAAAAAAATCGAGGTTTTTCTTTGTTTTCCTCAGTATTCCAGGGAATGCCGGTGTAATACCGGCACGGGCCGAGGCCAAGTGCATCTTATATTAATCAACCCGTGAATTTTAGCCATCTTCGGCTCAGTTGTAGCTTGGGTCATTGGGTGATTAATTATTGTCTGTCTTTTACAAATTCTCAGGCCCGTCGGGTCCCGGACATTTGGGAGGCGTGCGTGGGCCGAAGCCAACACGTGGAGGCCTCATGTAATTATTATTATACTCACAACGAGCATGGCGTAGTGCGGGCAGTAGCCGGTCAGGCCATGTAGCGTGGTGCGCTGGTACTTGCTGTGCCCGGCGAGGTCGAGGAACGACACCAGCTTGGCGCTGCGCTCGCCTATCCTTTCTGCTGTCATTAGTTCCGAGCAGCCGTAGTTTACCACGTTGCCCTGTATAATAACAATAGTACATTACAATATAAGTGCGAAAAATAGGAAATTCGAAACGAGTGGCGATAAATTTAAACACGAGCTCGTGACTCTGCGAGTCCCGTCGTTGAGTTCGTTTAGCAAGTCGAGGCAGGCCATCCTCCCACCGAGTTAAACCAGATTACGTGTTCACCTGAGCATTGAAACCCCATCGTCGAGTTCGTAAAGTGAGACGAAGCAGGCAACCCTCCCACTGAATTATATATCAGGTGTGTTCACCTGAGCATCCAACTTGAGTATCTCGTGGCTCTGTGAGTTCCGTCAAGTACGTTTATCGAGACGAGGCAGGCAACCCTCCCACCGAATTATACATCAGGTGTACCTGAGCTCGAACCCCAGTATCTATAGTTCGTTTTTTTAGCATTAGAAAAAAGGTAAACAATCTTGATGTCTTTTAATTGAAAAACACGTTTTCAAAATAAGTCACGGGTAATATGTAACAATTATGAATCTAATACGATCATTTATATTCTTCTGCTTTCATAAGTAATAGTTACTGATTTTTAAAAAGCGTTTTTCAATAAAAAGACATGTCAAGCTCGCTTATCTTCTTTCAAGTTCTTTCTAATGCTAAAAAAAACGAACTATAGTGCCTCAGTGAGTCCCGTTATCGAGTTCGTTTAGCGAGACGAGGCAGGCAACCCTCCCACCGAGTTATATTATGAGATGTGTTTACCTGAGCATCGAACCCCAGTATCTCGTGGCTCAGTGACGAAGTCCGGCCACTTTTCACTTCGTGTAGATGGCGGAACATGTTGAGACGCGCGCTCCCCCGCCCGTTGTCGAGTTCACCTGGTAAACAGAAATCATTTCAAAATAGTACGCTATTTAATTACACTGGATACTAAATTGATAGTCCGATTGGCAACTTTACACAAATCAAGGCATGTTGGGTAGTAGATCTGAATTAAACTGTCATTACAAGCTTTTACTCAACTTGCATTGTATGTACCTATGTATGTTTGTATGGATCAAAACTTGCAAGTTAAATTTGACCCACTTTCCCGTTTCCCATGAAGCTGAAATTTTGCATACATATGTAAGTCGGGTGACAATGCAATATTATGATACCATTGGGCTGATCTGATGATGGAGACAGGAGGTGGTCGTAGGAACTCTGTATAAAACTATAAAACAACGCAACCTAATTCTGTTTAGGGTTTTTAGAATTGTCTCGATGAGTATTAGTTGCCTGTGGAAAGAAAAGTAGTCAGCGATTAAAGCTTGTACCAAAAATGAAATTTTTTCCTAAAACTTATTTTTAAACTGGGATATAAAATCACAATATAGTCATATGGTAACAGTCCAACTAAACTATTGTCACAGAATAAGTAATAGTACTACTGTACAGAAAGGAAACTTCCTACTAAACCGAAGTTTGACAGCGATTCAGAGTCGAATCATGATATCCCTGGCACTATCCCTTTCGGCTATTTAGGGTTGTCAAAATTTAAGTCATTATCCTATATGTGGTCGTGCACGCAAAGGGACGGCAAGTGGTGCCAACCCTAATAATTGCTTGGAGCAATGCTGAGCCGAACTGAGCCGAATTTGTCCGAAGTCAGGAGTGTCTCCCCACTACTATTGTCGTACCTTGAGTGAGGACCCCTATTAATGTAGACTTGCCGGCCTCGTTGGCGCCCATCACCGCTACTCGCAGCTCCACACTTTGCTGTGTATCCGCTAACTGAAAATATTTAAAATATTAAAACCAATTTGACGACCGGTCTGGCCTAGTGGGTAGTGACCCTGCCTATGAAGCCGATGGTCCCGGGTTCGAATCCTGGTAAGGGCATTTATTTGTATGATGATATAGATATTTGTTCCTGAGTCATGGTTGTTTTCTATGTATTTAAGTATTTATATAACTATTATATATATCGTTGTCTGAGTACCCACAACACAAGCCTTGAGCTTACCGTGGGGCTTAGTCAATTTGTGTAAGAAATGTCCTATATATTTATTTTTTATTTTTTTTATTTATTTAATTTTTTATATGATACCGCATTAATATAAAAGGTTTAAAAATGTTACAACTAGATGGCGCCATTAAATTAGAATACGCTTAAAATTCTTTTATTATAAGTCAGAAACGCGCATGTGACACCCTTAAAATAGCAGTATCCATAGATAACGAGACCGCTTAGCGTTGCTTGCTCCATAGGCTACGGTGGCCAAAATCAAAATTTAGCGCGGAGCAAGTACCAGGGCCTCATGAGTTACGAGATGGTGTCGTTGACCGGCCGCTGCAACGTATTAAGGAGGCGCGGCTGGTCGCGTATCTTGGCTTTTTTTTAAATACTACGTCGGTGCCAAACAAGCATACGGCCCGTCTGATGGTAAGCAGTTTCCGTAGCTTATGGACGCCTGCAATTCCAGAGCTGCATACTTTTTGCCTTATGTATTTTTTTATTTCCTCGCAAATGTGATGAAAAACATTGGGTGTATCACGGACAGTAATTACAAACTCGAGTCATTAAAAGTCGTCTTCGGCGTCGGGCTTCTAATAGACCCTCGCTCTTGAGGCGCAACGTTTATCACAGAATAAATAATAGTACTAGGTACAGAAGGTTCACTCTCTTACAAAACGCGTCTATTACGACAGATATGACCGCTAGGTGGCGCAAGCGCGAACATGCGCCCATTCCCTAGCGGAGCGCGGCAACTACTACTGCTAGACACCAAAATTGGTGTGGGCCGCATGTACTTGTATCGACGCGACGAAATCGCGGAGTGAGCCACACCTGGCGTAGATTATCAATTAACGATAAGCTATCTAGGGTTCGATAAAGTATAACAATAGTCGGATAGATGGCGCCGTTAACGCAAAATAACAATAGTTTTCGAGCAAAATTCCGTTTCTGCCTTTTCGGTTGCGGAACCCCGTCTCGTGTGTTTCCGATCTCACCTTCCTGATGTAGACCTCGGCGACGGCCCGGTGCTGGCGCACTTGGCGGGCGGTGACGTGGTGCAGCGAGGCCCCCAGCGCGGCGGCCATGCGGCGCAGCGTGTGCAGCGAGCCGCGCAGCGCGCGCGCGCGCAGCCCGCGCAGCGCGCCGCAGTCGCGCACGCCCACCAGGTACACCGCCGCGCCGCCACCGGAACGGAGGCGCCACGCCAGCTGCCCCCACATCATATTTCAGATATAGTTCGTTTTTTTAGCATTAGGAAAAAGGTAAACAATCTTGATGTGCGCGAGGAGTTCCGAGGTGCGCGAGCGCGGTGGTGGGGTCGGTTTTTATGTTAGAAATGGTATCCAGGCTCGGACGCAGCCACATCCGCCTACTAGCGCTGACATAGAACAAATGTGGATCTCCGTTAACATAAAATCAAGGCGCTTCATTATCGGCACAGCTTATCGTCCTCCTTGGGTGAATTTAGATTTGTTTATCGATGCACTTATGGAATCAATCTTATGTTTCGTTCAATACGATCAAATTATTCTTTTAGGTGATTTTAATGTAAACTTATTAAATAGTAAGGATGCGGCAGCCGTCAAGTTCCTTAATTTCCTTCAATGCGTTAGTCTTCGAAACCACGTCACACAACCGACTCATTTCACGCAAATTAGCTCAACTCTCATTGATTTGTTTTGTACGAACACCACAATTTCGAGCATTGACGTGAAGCACATACCGAATCTTGGAGCTCATGCCGTTGTAACAGCCGAGTTAAAAATAAAAAAAAATAAACAAACCCCTAATGTCCTCCAATATAGACCGCTTAAGGACATGGACCTGGCTGGTTTTAACGCTGAGCTCTCTGCTTTCAACTGGAACAGCTTAGCGTCTATATCTGAAGTGAGTGATATGGTCGTTGCTTTTAATTCCCGCATTATTGAACTTTTCGATACATACGCTGCGGTAAAAACAATTACGATTTGGCATAAACCTACACCATGGTTTACTAGTAATTTGCAATACATAAAAAAATTGAGAGATCATGCTCATGCTCGATATAGCAAATCAAATAAAGAAGCTCATAGAGAACAATACGAGTCTTTGAGAAGTCTCTTTAATACCAGTCTTTACTTTGAGAAGCGAGCCTTCTATGAACAACATGTAAATAGACATTTAAAAGATTCTAAAAGTCTCTGGTCGAATCTCAAGAGCTTTGTGCTCGCTAGTAAGAAAGATACAGTGAACCTCCCTGATCATTTAAATGATCCGGAACAAATAAACAATCATTTTCTTGACATCCCGGGTTCAAACAGCCAAGACATTTCACTATTGACTTTTTACGAATTTCATAGGCACAGCACTGCAGTTTTTAGGTTGAGCACGGTCAATGAGTCTGTAATATCCAAAATTATCATGGGTTTTAAATCAAATGCTATGGGTATTGATCGCATATCATTGGATATGATAATCCTTACTTTGCCAGAAACGTTGCCCGCTATCACAGCAATCATTAACAGAGCTATTTTGACATCAACTTTCCCTGATATCTGGAAAACTGCAGTGATTCGGCCAATACCCAAAAGTAATAGTCCCTCCAATGTTCGCGACTTACGACCGATCAGTCTGTTACCTTTGTTGTCTAAAGTCCTGGAGAAGGCTGTGTACGATCAGGTACTTCAATACTGCGAACTCTTTTCTCTACTGCCAGTAATGCAATCGGGCTTTAGGAAGCAGCTTAGCACAAGCACGGCTCTTCTGGATGTCGTGAATAATATCCTTGCGTCTCAAGACGAAGGCTGTGGGACGATTTTGACGCTGCTTGATTTTTCTCGTGCTTTTGACTCCATTAATATTACACTCTTGCTGTCAAAGCTAGCCTATTACGGTTTTGATAATTCGGCTTTAAAGTTCTTTAATAGTTATCTTTCCAATCGCCAGCAACTTGTAGAGATTATGAAGTCCAATGGGTTGGTCGTGCATTCCGACGCCCACCCTGTTAGAAGAGGCGTGCCCCAAGGATCCATTCTTGGCCCATTGTTGTTCATATTGTACTCGGCGGACATTGTTAAAAACATCAAAAACAGTAAATTTCATTTATACGCTGATGATTTGCAGTTGATGGTCCCTTTTCATAAACACGACGCCGGGAACGCAATCCATCGTATGAATGAAGACCTCTCGAGGATTGCTGAATGGTCTGTGAAAAATTCCCTAGCCTTGAACCCAGCTAAATCCAAATTCCTCGTCCTTGGAAGTAAAAAACAAATTTCTAGTTTTATGCAGTGTGACGATAATGTTCAAATTGCTGGTATTCCAATTGAGCGAGTATATAAAGCTCGTAACCTTGGTATTTTAATGGATTGTCACCTTAGTTTCGAGGAGCATGTTATGGACACGGTCCGCAACTGTTTCTATAGGCTGAAAGTGCTTTACGGGATGCGTCAATTTATTTCTGTAGACCTGAGAATAAAACTTTGTGAAGCTCTGGTACTGTCCAAATTTAATTACTGTGACACAGTTATCGGCCCGTGTTTGTACAAGAAAACTCAAAAGCTGATCCAAAGGGTTCAAAATGCCTGTGCCCGTTATTGTTTCAACATACTTCCTCGAACATCGGTTTCACCTTACCTATCGAGTGCAAGACTGCTTAAGATGGAACATAGGCGACACCTTCACTTAGCTTCTCTTCTGTTTGGTGTAATTAAATGCGGCAAGCCCACCTATCTTTCGGAGAAATTACGTTGGCGACAACAAAGGCGGACCGAACGTAATACAGCTAATCTGAAGCCGCTCATTGCCCCGAAATATAAATGTGCTGCATTCCGTGGCAGCTTCCGGTTTCAAGCTACCAAGTGCTGGAATGACTTGCCACCTCCTATTAGAAACTGTGGTTCCAAATTCGGTTTCAAACGGAAACTGCGTGAAATACTTATTAACACTCAAATTGAATCTGGAGTTCTGGACCCGCTGCACATTAGTTATTTGTATTTTTATTTTTTATTTCTTATCAAAATATCGGTAAATAAATCATAAAAAATTTAATTCTTTATTTTTATGACGCTTTCGTTTTTTCTTTACGCCATATTTTTCTTTTATGCTGCTTTTAAACTCAAAATAACTATTAATTTATTTTTCACTTAGGTACTTTATTATTATGTTTTTTTTTCTATATATATATATATATATATATATGTCGGAACCTGACACCAGAAAGACGTATTGCAGCGTTATAGTTCATTATTTTAGACGCCTGTATAAAATCGATTAGCAATGTTGAGCTACGTATTATTTGGTTGTAACAAAATAAATAAAGTTGTGTAGACAGTAACTCCGTCTATTGGCGCATTGTTGAAATAAAGTTGCGTAGAGAGTAACGCCATCTATTGGCGTGTTGTTGAACTGAGATGACAGGTAGAAGGCTTTGGAACGTCGAGAGGTTTCTCTCGAGTGAGCGTAGGCACGAGTTGGCGTTTTTGTCGGTATGTTGGTAGACTGGTCGAGCAGGTTTGCCAACTTGACTTTGAGGCGGGAGCAGAGAGGCTCCGCCGCTGGTAGTTCTTCTTGATCGGACCGCGCTAGAGATCGGACGTACTCGTTAGCCAACCTCGTGCCTAACTCGCTACGTTCCTGAAGGTTTATACCTGAAGGATTATTCTGATAGCTTATAGAATCCCGCGTTCTTTAACCATTTAGCTAAGTGTTTTATTTCAAGTGTTATTTTGATTTCTTATGTTTCATTAGAAGCTTACTTTTGTGAAATAAAGAAATGATGTGTTATGTGTTGTTTTAACTTGTTTTGAAAAGATTTGTCCCTCTGAGTTTGTTGCCGGTCCCATATAGGGCTAAATCTTCGCATGTTAGAGGCGTAGGGTTGGAGCACTTGGAGCCGGCCTAGCTTGACTTGAATAAAGATTTGAACGGTTTCATGTGATCTTTTCATTCTCAATTTAACCAGTCAACATTCTAATAGCAATTAGTTCTTTTCATCATTTAGTTCTGAAATATAGTAGGCACTAGTATGGTTAACGAGTCCTAAGGTTTATTTCATGCACTGGTAGCAATGGTAGCATACTGGTTTAGCTGTGAAGTAATACATTATCGTGCTGCCCCCACGCGCCCACCGCCTTTGAGACCATCGGTACTCGACATATATATTTATATTTTACTAATATTTAATGTCACTCCCTAAGGCCTTGGCAGAATAACAGCGTTGGAATTTGCCTCGTTTGCAAATTGCAACAATATGCTGAGACAGGGCCTTTTCCCTACGGCACACATTGCTGGACCCAAGTGTGTATTCTTTTCTCTGTTTTTTTTTTTAATGTGTACATAATTTCTTTGTTTTGTTGTTCTAATTATCTTATTTCTTTCATCTTATTGTCCTGTGTATGTGTGTTTTATGGAATAAATGTCTTTTTTCTTCTTCTTCTTCTGATGTGTCTTTTAATTGAAAAACACGTTTTAAAAATAAGTCACGGCAAATATGTAACAATTATAAATCTAATACGATCATTTATATTCTTCTGCTTTCATAAGTAATAGTTACTGATTTTTAAAAAGCGTTTTTCAATTAAAAGATATGTCAAGATCGCTTACCTTCTTTCTAATGCTAAAAAAACGAACTATAGGGTATAATGTACACAAACGGGTCTACCGCGATATAATTTCATTGTTTTTACCTTAAATTCCGACGTTTCAGCTGAATTGCACCAGCTGTGGTCACGGAAAGACTGACGTCCCGGCAAATGTCAATGGAGATATAAATAAAACAACACTGAACTACCCGAAATTAGTTTATAAAAATGTTCGGGGTAGACAAAGATATTGCAGCTACCCGTTAAAGTTTAATGTTTATTAAACAATAAAATTATATCGCGGTAGACCCGTTTGTGTAATTAAAACAACAAATGTGTACAAAACGCGAGAGTTTAAAGTGTTTCATAAATAAAGTTAAATATGACAGCACCAGGCCCCTGTTTCACCAACGTGACAGGTGCGACGAATTGTAAAATCACTGTTGCTGACGTCACAGGCATCCATGGGCTACGGTTACCGCTTACCATCGGGCGGGCCGTATTCCTGTTTGCCACCATCATTGTATTATTAAAATAAACTTTATGATATCGGAAAAAAACAGATATTTCTCTTGCTAAGTTTATGACAATTGTCACAAGAAACACTAAAATTGTCACGAAATTCCGACATATAACTCATTACCTGTCAAGAATTACCTACAATTCTTCTAAATCTTTGACAATTGTCAGAAACTTCGCAGGAGAAATATCTGTTTTTATCCGATATCATAAAGTTTATTTAAATAATACAATGATGGTTGCAAACAGAAGTACGGCCCGCCCGATGGTAAGTGGTAATCGTAGCCCATGGATGCCTGTGACGTCAGCAACAGTGATTTTACAATTCGCCGCACCTGTCACCGATGTGAAATTGGGGCCAGCTGTTATCTCATACAGAACCACGCGTATAAATCGTAACGCAATATAGTATTTTAGCGCGGAGCAAGTACCAGGGCCTCATGAGTTACGAGAAGGTGTCGTTGACCAACCCGCCAGGCCGCGGCCGGAGAGCTACGAGTATGAAGGTATCGCGGCTGCTCGCGTATCTTAGCTGTATACTTTTGGTTTGTTTACCTATATGATTCTACTAGTTTATAGTATTACTTTTGTTGATTCGTAGAAAAAGTATTGTATGCAATAGTGACATAATCAAGCTTTTCAATCTCGTATCCAATAAGGCCACTAAGCAAGCTTGGTGGCCTTAACACGGTACTCGACTGAAATGCTCTCCATTATATCACGATTATACAAAATTCTATTACACAATCGTGATATAATAGAGAGCTTTTCAGACGAGTACCGTGTATAAAACTGCTGAATGGCCTAAGTAAGGTACGAGATTGAAAATGGCGAAGCCTTGGTGAGTAGCGAGGTGTACAGCTCACGAAGCCACTAGTAATTATTTTAGCCAGTAGTATTAGGATTGTACCTGCGTGACTAGATGCTGGAAGCGCCGCTCGCAGGGCGCCACTAGCTGCAGTTTGTACTCCACGTTGCCGAAGCGGGGCTCCGGGGGCAGGCTGCCGTGCGCTTCGCTCCCGCTGTCTTCGGACTCCGAATTACTATGAAACAAAATTAATGTTAGGGCTGATTTAGACGGCGCGCGAACTCGCATGCGGTTTTAGTTACATTGCGGACTGTTGGTTACGTCCAATTCAACCGACCGATCAAAACCCGCATTGTAATTAGGGCATGCTCCCGGGAATTCCCGGTTCTGAATTTCCCGGGAATTTTACAGTGTCAAAAGAACCGGTACTAAAGACCCGGTACCGGTACTTCCCGGTTCTCATCATATGATTATTTATTGCCATTTCAATATAGACCGGGAGATAGTGACACATTTTACTGGGTCATTTGTACCAGTATGGCGGTTCGTCAGGGGTCTAAGCATGTAATGAAGGAAAGAAAATGCTATGACCATAGCGCTGGTACCGGCGGCCCAATCGCGTGGGCGTTAGTCGAACGTGTCGGATAAAATACGAGTGTCGAACGATTTGTACCACAAAAATCCTCGTATTATTCGATAGTCCATAAAAAAGAAGTAGGCGGTAGCGTAATGCCATACTTCTCCGGTGTGACTTACAGCCCGCCATACTGAGGCGAACACGTTAATTAAAAAAAAACAATTCAACCATTTGTACCAAGCTAATTTTTGCACAGGTGATCATCGTCGAGCAGCCATTCATGGACATCACCATGCCATACTTTTCGGATGGTTCCAAATGCCCGCCATACCGCCGCAAGGGCGTTAATTTTTTTTTTATTGCTAAACGATTTGTACCATCTTGAATTTTTTTTTCAACACTTTCTGTGTGATCATAAATGGAAATCTCATAATGCCATACCTGTAGGAGGTGGCAAATGTGTACAATATTTTTTTTTTATTTCAAGTATGGTGCCCCTTTTTCCCCCTATTAGAAGTATGGCAAATATAATAATGGTCACATTGCATCATATAATTTCCAAAAATCCAAATGCCATACTGGTACAAATCGTCAAAAAATTGTTTTTTGTTTTAAGTCTTGGCTTAAGTCTCACAGTCGTCCGCCCCGTAGTTATAATCTGAAATATATTTTTTTAGGTACAATTGTATCCAAACAAACAGAATATGATGATGCCATGCTGTAAAAAATTATTTTACGTATACATAGTCGTATTTTTGAAACGTGTCGATTAAATAAGTTTTTCAAGTATGGCAGCACTTTATCCCCCTACTATAAGTATGGCAATTATAATAACGGTCACATTTTATCAAATACTCTCCAAAAATTTAAATGCAATACTGGTACAAATCGTTTAGCAAAAAAAAAAAATTAACTTCCTTGCGGCGGTATGGCGGGCATTTGGAACCATCCGAAAAGTATGGCATGGTGATGTCCATGAATGGCTGCTCGACGATGATCACCTGTGCAAAAATTAGCTTGGTACAAATGGTTGAATTGTTTTTTTTTAATTAACGTGTTCGCCTCAGTATGGCGGGCTGTAAGTCACACCGGAGAAGTATGGCATTACGCTACCGCCTACTTCTTTTTTATGGACTATCGAATAATACGAGGATTTTTGTGGTACAAATCGTTCGACACTCGTATTTTATCCGACACGTTCGACTAACGCCCACGCGATTGGGCCGCCGGTACCAGCGCTATGGTCATAGCATTTTCTTTCCTTCATTACATGCTTAGACCCCTGACGAACCGCCATACTGGTACAAATGACCCAGTAAAATGTGTCACTATCTCCCGGTCTAATAGTAGTATTGTTTTAAATAACATTTAATAATGGTGCTATGAAACGGGGGACTCAAATAACCCGACAAACTAACCTAGTAAACTAGGCATTCCAATATTTCCAATCGATATTACGGATATTGTAAAAATTCACCCAATTTTCTATTTCAATTTTGTTTTTATCTGAAACATCGCTCAGTACTTTTAAGCCGGTTACATAAAGGACTATGATATTAGTAATCTATGTATCTTTAAACAACTTTTAAATCTCAAGTAGGATATTACCTATATTCGAATAATCTTCTTCTAGTAATGGTTTTATATGAAAATATTCCGTTCTCGGGTCAAATTTTTAACTTCTGTATGCCGTACCGTCATAGTGCTGAGTGCATCGACTACGCTACGGCCGTGTACAGGCGCAGGCAAAGTGTGCCGGTTAATTTCGTAAAATAGATTGGAACGCCGGAAGTGTTTTTTTTTTAATAAAATTGGTCATTTATTAATACTTATGCAATAATTTATATGAAAATAAGTAATTCATAACATAAAGATTGTACGCTAACACAATTTTTTTTATAATCATAAGATGCGTTGAGAACCGGGAAGAACCGGGAATCCCGGTTCCGGTCATACCCAGAACCGGGAAATGAAATTCTTGGTACCGGGACCGGTACTGCATGCCCTAATTGTAATGAAACTCGCATGCGAGTTCTCGCATCGTCTACATGAGCCCTTATTATTCTGGTAATTGAATTTAAAGCAGAGACGCTAACCAGATATATTTTCGTACATTGACCGGCCTGTTGCTATCTCTATTGCACTCGCAAATGCTGTCCCGCCCATGATGCCGGTTGTCAATGTCACTGTGCAAGCTTGACAACAATATAATTAACAGATGTAGTGCATAATTGTTTTCCATCGTATTTATCTCGGAAACGTTCGTATTTGTCATGCTACTTCAGTCAACCTCAGTACTTTTTGTACCGAGTCTGACTGAAATAGCGAGACACGTTCGTACATTTCCGTGAAAATACGAAGGAAAATAATTATGCAGTACATCTGTACATAAAAATTAATTAATTATTTATATCGCCGCCTTATTGAGCTTACTGTGGGGTGTAGAGTTAGACCAAGAAAAGTCTGCAACGATTTTGATAGGACACGCAGAGCAAGTGTTATTTATACGTCAAACATCAACATTTATTCAGCAAATAGGCCACAAGGGCACTTTTACACGTCATCATTGAATTTACATACAAGCAAAAATAATAAAATTACAATACATCCACATTTTTATAAAATAAAACTAACATTTCAAACTAATGGATTACAATTACTTAGAGATGTATATGGTCTCTTAATGTCGAATTACATAAAAAACATAAAAATCGTGTCGTATTAATATAAAAAAAAATACAGACAAAAACACAAAAAAAAAATCTATAACATTTAGAGGTGTAAATGTCTCTAGGTGTCAGAACTATAAGATTATATAGTTTATCAAATTATCCTTAGAGATGTATAGGGTCTCCAAGAGTCAAAATCCTGTATAATTATAACACATTCATTGAAAGAAAACAAACATACGAGAGCAGAATGAGGCGTCTCACTCTTTTTAAACTCAAAAATAAAGTTACTAGGTATAATAGCTCGTGTTAGCTTAAACAGACCAGTCTCCACAAACAGCACCCGTTCACGAGTATGACGTGTATCTTAAAACGACGTGTGTTTAAAATAACACCTGCACTGCGTGTGCTGTCAAAATCGTTGCAGACTTTTCTTGGTCGAACTCTACATATGCTACGTATAATTAATGTATTTAACTCACGTGTCGTCATCGAGGCTCTCGTCGAAGTCGTCGGAGCTGTACCACGCCTCGTTGTGGAGGTCCTCCGCGTTGAACTCCCCCGCCAGGTACGTGTCATCCTTCAGGATCACCTGATGACAAACAGATAATAGTAGTTTATGTGACTGCTATATTACGAAACTCGCTTTTAGCTCATTTCATAACGCACTCGTATTTTAATGCCTAATTACTAATAAATAAATATTATAGGGACATTTTTACACAAAATTGACCAAGCCCCACGGCATGGTATAATAATATACTCCGCCTGGTACTCCATTCCGAGATTCGCGTATGACCTAACTGACACGCGCCTACGTCATCATGCTGTTTACAGGTTCTCAAACTTTGAAATGTGGGAGAATTTTAACCAACGGTGAAAATTATTTTAACGGCATTAATTTTAAGTTATTCATGTAGAAACATAGTAAAATAAAACAAATCTAATGTATTAAATTAAACTTTATTTATCTATACAAGACAAACGTTTAAAAAACTAATTCACAGTTACACATTAATTACCAAGCTTACGACGTGAAAAGTTTGGAAAACACTGCGACTGCTGACACTGAGCGAGAAGGAAATAACAATTAACACGCGTTCGACAAGGATGACGGTCAGGGCATGAAGTTATCTAGATCCGAATTGTCAAATGTCCACAGCGCTATCCTGTGTTGCCAGTAGTATAAACAGAATTACCCGAAAGTCTGAAATTTCTTTCGTGAATCGGAAGATATTGCTAACGAGTAATTAAAAATGACGTGTTATTGTAAAATTTAAGCTAAAATACATATAAATGAAAATTATAAAATTATAAAGAAATATTTTAACTTATTAACCATAGGTATAATGTACCCATGTAACATGTTATGTTGAAATAAAGTGGCAATGTTATTGTGACGTAATCGCGTGTCACTCTGGGAATGGAAGACCATGTTTTATTAGACCATGCCCCACGGTAAGCTCAAGAAGGCTTGTGTTGTGGGTACTCAGACAACGATGTATAATATAATATATAATTACCTAAATACATAGAAAACAACCATGACTCAGGAACAAAATATCTGTATCATCATACAAATAAATGCCCTTACCGGGATTCGAACCCGAGACCATCGGCTTCATAGGCAGGGTCACTATCCACTACGCCAGATCGGCCGTCAAAATTATGTACAGTAACTTTAATTTCGATATTTGAAGTTACACACTACGCCTACCTTCTCCCGACCCCCTACCTTCCCCCCCCCCCCCCCCTTCCCTACCCTTCTTCTACCTTCTTCTTCGGTCTTCTTGCCGACGTCGTTAGCTACTCCGCCTACCTTCATCTAATCTAATACCTTTAAACGAGCAAATCTTGTTTATTTTTTTATATACATATTTCGGGGATCGCGGAAACGGCTCTAACGATTTCGATAAAATTTGGTATGCGGGGGTTTTCGGGGCCGAAAAATCAATCTAGCTAGGTCTTATCTCTGGGAAAACGCGCATATTTGAATGTTTATATGTTTTCCGAGCAAAGCTCGGTCTTCCAGATATTCTTCTTGAGCTCGATGTAGCTCCCGAAGTACCTGCTGTTCTTTATGAGGTCGAAATTGAAAAAAAACGGACAAGTGCGAGTCGGACTCGCCCACCGAGGGTTCCGTACTTTTTAGTATTTGTTGTTATAGCGGCGACAGAAATACATCATCTGTGAAAATTCACTATCACGGTTCATGAGATAGCCTGGTGACAGACAGACGGACGGATAGTGGAGTCTTAGTAATAGGGTCCCGTTTTTAGGATTCCGTACCTCAAAAGGAAAAAACCGGAACCCTTATAGGATCACTCGTGCGTCTGTCTGTCTGTCTGTTCGACCGTTCCCCCCTTTTATCTCCGAAACTACTCTAATCTAGATCTAAAATTTTGAAAATAATACACAATATAGTTCTTTAAGTACCTATAGATGACAGGAAAACCTATTAGAAATGTACAGTCAAGCGTGAGTCGGACTTAATTACTTAGTTTTTGATCCGACCTCTACGGGTTTTTTAAAGACATTTCATTCACATTCCACATAAAAACATACACATAAAATACATTGATAAAAAATTGAGTAATGTACGGAACTCTTGGAACGCGAGTCCGACTCGCACTTGGCCGGTTTTTACCCTTTGGGTACGGAACCCTAGAAACTACGCGTACCTTCTCCAGCTTGTCGATGACGCCGTGCACGCCGCCGCCGTAGTCGCCCGGGTCGTTGGCGTTGTCGGCGTCGGCGCTCGCGGGCGGCGCGGACGTCGTGCTGTTCCACGACAGCTCCTCTTTGGTTGGCGACACCTGACAATAAAAGGCAGCTGTCAGCAGCAGAAGTTGCTAAGCGGGCAAGGTGTTCAAAATAATCTTAACCCGACTTTATTGTTAAGAGAATAAGAGCGTGTCAAGGTAATTTTGAACACCACGCCCACTTTGAAACGTTTACTGCTGACTGTACAGGTTGGCCAAAAAATAAGTGCATTCCCGTTGCCAGGGAGGTATTGGGATTATACTGAGCAACTTTTACTATGGGACCAACCCCGAAATCGCGAAAAAACATTTGGCTGTTCCTAACACTAAATAAAAAATTGGATGATGCAGCCCATGTATTCTTCATTTTAGAAAATATCACTTTAAAGTAAGCATTCATACATGTTTTCGTAAAAAAAATTATAGCGCGTGGCGGTGACGATTTCCATACAAATGGAACTAGGGGGCTGTCCATAAATTACGTCATCGTTTTTTGACGATTTTGACCCCCCCCCCCCTAAAATCATCCAAAAATCATGCTTCGAATGACCCCGTTTCCTCCTACGACATGCTACCGTCATCCGATGTCCAGACCCCCCCCCCCCCCTAATTTGAAATGACGTAATTTATGGATAGCCCCTAGGCCCAAAGTCAAAGATTAAAAATGTTTACAAAAACACTGAATTTGGCATTTTAAAAGTATAAATATAATGTTTTAACGATTTTCCATGCATTTTTGCAACTTTTATCTATTACTTATTCTGTGGTTTGGGTGCACTGGGTGCAGTATGGACTTGCAGGTCTATGACGCCGTTACGTAGAACTTGACGACCGGTCTGGCCTAGTGGGTAGTGACCCTGTCTGTGAAGCCGATGGTCCTGGGTTCGAATCCCAGTAAAGGCATTTATTTGTGTGATGACACAGATATTTGTTCCTGAGTCATGGTTGTTTTCTATGTATCTAAGTATTTATATATGGGGTCATCCATTAATTACGTCACACGAATTTCTAGGTTTTTTTACCCCTCCCCCCCCCCCTTGTCACATTTGGTCACATTTGGCAAACCCCTCCCCCCTAGTGTGACGTCACATTTTTTCTACGAAATCGCCAAATCGAATTAAGTAAGTACCTAAGTATTATTAATATTTTATCAAAATATTTTTGACGATATAAATATTAGTAATTTTATAACCCAAAACTGCTTAGGAAAGAAAATTAAAGGAATAAAAACGATTATCGTTTTAAAAACTTGTTATTTAAATGTACAGCGAATAAAATAATAAAAAAAAAATTTCGGTTACTGATGAAGTTAAAGTGACGTCACAAAGTTTGTGTCTCCCCCCTCCCCCATGTCACAATATGTCACATTTTCTTGACCCCCTCCCTCCCCCTAAACGTGTGACGTAATGAATGGATGACCCCTATTATATATATCGTTGTCTGAGTACCCACAACACAAGCCTTCTTGAGCTTACTGTTGGACTTAGTCAATCTGTGTAAGAATGTCCTATAATACCTTTTTCCGTCTGCGATTCTTGCGGCCCGAGTTGCGTCGCTTCGGCTTCTTGTCGTCCCCTTTAGGATCTGCAACGATACAAACATTCCGCATTTTGTGAAACCCGCATTTTGGCAACGTCCGCATTTTATGATATACCTTCTTTTTTAATTTATTATAATAAGAACGTAACATCGATTGTGTGACTCATAAAATGTTTATTTAATTACACAAACGGATCTACCGTGGTCTTGCACCACCTGTGGTCTTTCCGTGACCGCAGCTGGTACAACTCAGCTGAAACGTCGGAATTTAAGCTAAAAACTAAAAACAATGAAATTATATCGCGGTAGACCCGTTTGTGTAATTAAATATGTGTACAAAACGCGAGAGTTTAAAGGGTCATAAAATGTAACTAGAGTTAGACCAAAACAAGTCTGCAACGGTTTTGATAGCACACGCAGTGCAAGTGTTATTTTAAACGTCAATTATGACGTATAAATAACACTTGCACAGCGTATGCTATCAAAATCGTTGCAGACTTTTCTTGGTCTAACTCTATTACTTGTTCATCCGAATTTTGAAAGCAACCCTACTTGCATTACCTTCCTTCTTGAGCTCGATGTAGCTCTCGAAGTAGCTGCCATCCTTCATGAGGAGCTCCGCGCTCAGCTCGGGCTCACAGAGGAATGAGGACTCCTCGGGCAGCGTCTAATTCTTGCCCTGTGTCTCCTGAACAACACTCACCTTCCTTCTTGAGCTCGATGTAGCTCTCGAAGTAGCTGCCCTCCTTCATGAGGAGCTCCGCGCTCAGCTCGGGCTCGCAGAGGAATGAAGACTCCTCGGGCAGCGTCTCATTCTTGCCCTGTGCCTTCCTGCCTCTTCGCCTGCCTGAACAGACAATTCATGTATTAATAAAAAACCGGACGAGTGCGTGTCGGACTCGCCTACCGAGGGCTCCGCATTTTTTATTTGTTGTTATAGCGGCAACAGAAACACATCTATGAAAATTTCAACTAGCTATCACGGTGACAGACAAACGGACATTGGAGTAATAGGGTCCCGTTTTTACCCATTGGGTACGGAACCCTAAAAATGAGACCACGCGTGACTAGGAGGAAAAGCGCAAGAGCCGGATTAGCAAGATTGTACTGTATTTCACGGTACAAATGGTGCTAAATTACCGCCCTAGTGCGGTAATTGGCTACTTTCCTACTAGTCA
The DNA here is from genome assembly GCF_910591565.1 of Cydia splendana. Lineage (NCBI taxonomy): Eukaryota > Metazoa > Arthropoda > Insecta > Lepidoptera > Tortricidae > Cydia > Cydia splendana. Next base: position 10,266,021 of record NC_085983.1, read on the forward strand.
AATCAGCTTCTTTTTTAGCACTGTCAAAACGATTTGCTAATATGGAATTTATATGAAAACGTGTGTAGTGACGTCACAGTCAACTCACCTACTTTTTATACTTCCATCCGATTTATTAAATTGAAATTGTGTTTAAAAATAACTGCTATCTATGTTTTTCTAATAATGATTTGGCGCTTTATTTCGTGCGCGGTGTGAAATAATTTATTTTAAGTAGAGGAATGTACCCAATGGGCACAATACTTGGGTATGTCAAAAATTTAAAGGGCCATATGTACTGTAAAACGTTGTACAATACACGTGCGAAAAGATAATTCGTGTCACTCGTGCCACTCGTTGCGAATTTCCTACTTTCCGCACTTGTATCGTATACGTACTATTAATGTTCTTACCCTTGGGCGGGTCAAGTTTCTTCTTGACATTGTCCTGGTCTGGTTTGAGCTGTTTCCTCTTGGTCTTGCTCTGGTTACCGTCCGACGGGTCGAACAGGCTGAAGAACGAATCCATGGTGACTGCTGTAACAAATGGATAATAAATAAATTTGTGGCGTCTCCTCTAGCTGTCACTGTCGACGTCGTGCCACAGTAATCAACAGATGGCGTTAGGGAGTTAGAACGCAATTACTTAGAAACCTACATCGCGCTTACGGAATTTCAAATGTCACTTACTACATATTCTGACTACCTCTCCGTGGACTTCGGTCCCCAGGCAAAAGTGAATATTGCCAATATGTTTTTTTTTATAAAAACGTTATTGGATTTTGATTTTAATTTTTGCCCTATAAGTATGAACAAACGTGATGAGTGGCGGAAGAAAGGGGAGGCCTTTGCCCAGCAGTGGGACACAAAATAGGCTATAAAAAATAAAAAATAAAGTATGAACAAAGTTTCTTTTGAAAAAAATATCGCCTTCGTGACTCCTCTGGTGTTGCGGGTGTCCATGGGCTACGGTAATCGCTTACCATCAGACGTTTGCCTCCTTTCATAAAAAAACTTATAAATATCAAATATAAAATCTTCAGATAAAGTTTAGGGGCATTGACATACAAATGATATTGATGTATTTGTTTTTCACCTCAGCAGCTCGAACAAGGGTACTTTGCTTCTTAAAAACAGTGAGCAAAATGCGATTTTGCTCACTAAGTCATTTTGTCTCACTCAGTGAGCAAAATCGCATTTTGCTCACCGAGTGAGACAACATGAGTGAGCAAAATCGCATTTTGCTCACTGAGTGAGACATGTCATTCAAGTGATCTTTATAGTCAAATGTCATTTCAACATGCGGGGTCTAATACAAGTTCGATATACTTGGGTTCTATTATCTCTGTCCCTCTAGGTATGTTCTCACTGCTTAGGGTGAAAAATTTTGTGTACTACACGAGATCAAAGTTATTTACATCTCGTGCGCTTTTGAATCCCTTACTACGCTCAAGATTCTAAATTAGATTCACTCGCTACGCTCGTGAATCTATTATAGAATCTTTCGCTTGCACGGGACTCAAAATAAGCACTCGAAGAAATATCAAACTTTGATCTCTTGTTGTACAAATAACTATTGCAGGTATAGTAGGTATTTATAGATAAGTATAAGTGTCATTATCAAGGGTGCAGGCTTCATAATTGGTGATTTAGTGACGTCATGTAGATGATAGTGTTTAGAACAATATATATAATTTACAATATAGGTACTATTTATATTTATAGTCTGTATATTTAGGTATTTAAAAGAAAGTAAACAAACAATTTGTACATTTTCGGGTAGTTATAACATTTATCAGTTAAGCAACCAAATACAAAACCGCCTGGATCAGTCACTGAACGACCTGACATTAACCTACATTATTTGATCATGTAATGTTTTCATTTGAGGGTAGATTTTGTTTACTTTTATTTAAATACCTAAAGATACAGAGTATAGACTATCTTTTGCCTGTGGCTTTATCTGCATGGAATAATGATGATAACTGATAAAAAATATTCTATATGTCCTTCCCCGGGCCTCATACTAAATCCTTAACAAATTTCATTTTAATCAGCTCAGCGGTTTAAGCGTGAAAAGGTAACAGACAGACAGTTACATTCATATTCATAATAAATATTATAATATGACGTTTATAAAGACACAATTTTTTTTTTTCTAAAATGAGATGGGAGGACGATTTCCCCCCAAAGTGGATAAGAACCGCTCAAAACAGAGAAGACTGGAAAGCTTTAGAGTAGGCCTTTGTCGGAAACCCTGTTAGCCTAGTTTGAATCAGCCATTTTTGATAGAAATATTCCCAAGCCAAAATCTTGGCATCACATCAAACGGGTTTTGGCATTGATTCTATTTGGCCAGACTGCTATCTTCGTAGGTAAACAAAAAAAAGGTTTATAAATAATGTTGTTGTCATTCGGGTGTAGTGAGTTTATGTCCTTTCTGATTGTTGCTGAGCACTGGTGGCCTAGCGGTAAGAGCGTGCAACTTTCAATCCGGAGGTCGCGGGTTCAAACCCCGGCTCGTACGAATGAGCTTTTCGGAACTTATGTACGAAATATCATTTGATATTTGCGTCTCTATTCGGTGAAGGAAAACATTGTGAGAAAACCGGACTAATCCTAATAAGGCCTAGTTTCCTCTGGGTTGGAAGGTCAGATGGCAGTCGCTTTCGTAAAAACTTAATGCTTACGTCAAATCATGGGATTAGTAGTTGTCAAGCGGACCCTAGGCTCCCATGAGCCATTCACGTGGTTGAATGCTGATAGCGACCCTGCGGCACCCCATCTAAAGTAGAGTTGGCACTCGTTGGTGGTAAGCTGAGCACTGAGCGGACGGCCGTGCGTGCCCGGGATTGTGGATAATCATTGTTATTGAATATTAATTTAATAAAACAAGGAATCTGATCAAAAATACCATTACACATTTTTAGAAGCAATTTTGTTCAAAAATAGTTACAAATTTTTAATTGGACTAGAATAATTATATGTAGGACAAAGTGGAAAGTGAAAAACCTCTATTTTCTATACTTTTAGTCAATTTAGTTACTCCTAATAATACTATTTTGTATACACCATGTTTTTTTTTATTTCAACTGTTAATTTCAAGGGTGCATTCTTGAGCTTAAATCAAGTGACTATGTATATAGTTTATGCTGTAAATATAATGTAGTATCAGTTTGCCATGAATAAATGAAATTATTCTTATTCTTAACTTTCTGAAAGACACCAGTATTCTAATTAACTCCATTTGGGAGATAATCAATAATTTGTTTTTTTTTTTTCTGATAATGCCCCTACGAGCGTGTACACTTGCCTTACATATTGATTAGTGTTTAGTACGAAGTCATACATTTGGTATTATACTTAAGTACTATCTCGGACGATTGATGTTCGAAATGTCATTAATATGTCACAGTTATCAATTGTTTGTGTGAGTTAAATGCCTTTGTTACAACAACGCTATATGCAACATTTAATTACTTTTGATAAGAAAAAAAAAACAAAAAATTAGAAAAAAAAAATTTCGAAAATTAACCATGCCATTTAGTTTTCTTAAACGTACTTAACCATACCCCAATAAAACGATTAACATACAAAGAATTACAATTTTGGTTCATGACGACAGATGAAGGGTTAAGCAATGTATTGTTAAAAAACTAACATAGGGAAATAGTATCCATTACGAATATGAATCATTTGCATAAGTTTAGTAAGAATCATGTTAGAACATAGCTATTAGCAATAACACAAATTGTTGCGAAATTGAAAGTTGAAAGGGTCCCATGATTTATTAAAATTTGCCACTAACTACTCGAACTGGATCTTACATAGATAGTATCGAATCAAAATCGATTAAAAAATCACGAACATGATTTAAAAACTATATTTTTTTTAATTTATTATCAGCACAAGGATATACTTACAAACAGCTGTTGTAGGTTCAAGGTCGAAGCCGTCCCCAGTCACTAGCTCGGCGATTCAAGCGCTTGTGAGTCAACAAAAACGTAACACAACAAGGGAACACTGCCAAATTATTTACTATGACGTAAATAACGATAACAATAATATTTTCAGCAACTGTTCAAACAGTCTCGGCGCTACGATAATCGTGCTGGATTAAGCGTATGCAATAAATGGTAACGTCACGGTGTTACGCTTGGAATAACATATTGATAAGAATATAGTAACTGGAACTGTGACTAATTAAATTTTACAACTATTGTGAAATATAAAGCAACATAATTATAAATTTGGACCGTTTGACATTTTGCGAAAAGGTTTTTTTGACTTGGAAATGAAAATATTTTTGATATGGCAATGCGCGCATGCCTTGTTCGGAAACTATAATACGTTTTCATATTTGACTCGTATGTTACGTCCAGCATATGAAGAAAAGACCTGTTAACTAAGTTATAAATAATACAATAAAAAAACTAAAATTATTTTGATTAACTGAAGTGGCTATCAACTCTACAAAATTAAAGTTTCATTTGAAAATAGCATCAATAGTGAGACTTCAGAACGCCTCGGTGATACCGGAAAAAAAAAAGTTTATGGAGCTTACTAAACACAAAAATTGTTTAATCAAATAACGGAATCAACCTCATTCTTCAGTTTATTCGATAAAGAAATAACTAAATGTAAATTAACATCATATTGATTTTGAACTCATTTAAAATAATTTTCTACATAAACCTCGCTTTTATCCAGTTTTTCAGGTTAAGTAGAAAACAATAGAATACCTTATAAACGTCATAACTGCTGTCACTTATACATTTTGCGGGAATCTGCATAACCTTAAAATATCACCCAAACCAAAATAAGTAAACGCAATGTCGATTCACGTAGAAAACACATTACAAAAAACAAATAAAGAAGCTTTCGAGCAGCGTGCACATTACGTGCCGTGTAAAGTGGAAGAAGATGGTCCCGCTAATGTAGAGAAATATTTCGAGCCGTATGTCGTTGAAGAAAATGGAGGTGAGATTACGAACAATTGTTTATTTTATTTTATTAATGAACTTCATGATTCGCAAATAAGTAAATAAATCATCAAAGGCTTCATTATAACTATTCGTTACCAAGCAGTGGAAAACTGTCGTTAAACAATACACTTTTGGACAATATTATTATTTGCTAAATTGGTTTTAATACTTTTAATTGTAGAATTAACGGCGTCCTTCCGTGGACACCCTCTAGATGGCACCAAGATGAGTTTCCCTGAGGGCTACCGAGCTGTTGTGGCCACTGAGGCGAAGAGACCACTCTCGGAAGACGCTGATCGCAAATTCCATGTAAGTAGTAGGCTTGAGTCGGTCCTGAACTAAGAACTATTAAGAATGAAATCCCATCAAGGACCGAAAGGAACTAAATCTTTTTGTACGCTCTTAATCGGTCTTTAGGTCCTTTAGTTCAGTGGGATTGGTGAGCGCTTGACATGAGTGTAACAGAAAATAGACTGAACGAAATGGTTCACAATGACGCTGGCACGAGTGCGAACGAGAAAAAAGAGTGACAAACAGTCCTAAACCTGAAAAGTATGAAGAAAAATGAAATATTTTTTTCTGTATTTTTTATATTATTTTATTATGTCTAGCTTTTTGATGTTTAATCGTCATATAGTATCGTACAACTTGAATCGTAATTCAGTTGCCAAAGATTTAGGAAAAAACTACTGTAAAATCGATTCATACATTCCCAGCTCTCAAAGACGGAACTGAACTAAAGGAACTAAAAGACCGAACTAGTTCGTTTGACCGATTGACCGAGAGCGGAGCGCTCTCTGTAGTGACCGAGCAGGCACAAGCCTAGTAAGTAGTAGGTACATATTATAAAAAAATAGCCTATGTGTATATCCCTGTGCTGAGCAAAATCCCGCCAATCCCGCTGGACCGCATCCAAGTTGTCCCCGTCATCTCTTTCTCGCCCAAATAGCCACTAGCTGGCATCCCCAGTGTAGTTGTGGCAGAGGCAGTCCGAGAAAGATATTATCAAAATTAACTGTTTTTAATATTGTTATTTTATAAACAACAATTTCGTACTGTAATTTCAGGTAATAGGAGGCTTCAAAGAGTTTATATACTGGAATTGGGACAAGAAACCGTCTAAGAATGACAACATGGTCAAAGCACTGGATTGGATAGACATTGCTGATGCGGTATGGTTAAAATTAAGTTTTTGAAATGTGAATTACTTTGGGTAAATCAATGGGGTTGGCCGTCAAAGTATTTAGCAGATGGCGCCAGCATAGCTTGCCATGTTAATCCCTAGAATTGCGTCAATTTTTTTTTAAATGGAATTTTATGTCCTGGATGCCAGCCCTTTAAGCCAAATCTCATAGAACTAGTGAAAGGGGCAAACTATGTTAGCGCCATCTATGCAAACCTTTGACAAATTGCCAACACCCAGGGACATCTTAAACTATGCTTAGTGAGGGAAGTAGTGTCACCCAATGTATGGGACTTGCAAATTTTGGTATCGGATGAATTCACTTGGCACAAATGTTGTATACGTAAAGCTAAGCCAATCCAGCCCAGTAGCCATCCGCCACACCCTGGTGGGTAGGCAGGGGGCATCCAAAGTTACACGCCGGCGTGCTTTAGGTAAAAAATCATATCGGCTTCTATTTCCCTACCACCTCGAGTTTGGTATCATTTCCAGATAAATCGGGCATGAGGAATTCATTTTTGAGACATTTAACGTACAGTTTAATAGAAAAAAAATAAAAATATTGACGAACAAATCAAAATTGCTATTGTTTTTATTCAACTATTACTATTATCAGCTGAAACTACAAATGCTAGAAAGTTGAAATTTGCACACCAGGTTACATTTATAATGTGTACAAGAGATAAGAAACGATTTTGAAAAATTCGACCCCTAAGGGGTTAAAAAGGGGATCAAAGTTTGTATGGGGTTCATGTTTTATTTTAAGCTAGGAATTTTAAACTTCGTTAAAAGATATATTATTAAAATACAAGAAAACTAATTTCAGCGTTTTTGAAAATTCATTCCCTAAGGTGGCGAAATAGGGGTTGAAAATTTGTATGGAGATCAAAATTTTTTTCGAGTGTGGGGCTTAAAACTTTTTATATGCGCATATTATTATAAAACAAGAAAAGTAATTTCAGCGTTTTTAAAAATTCATCCTCTAACGGGGTTAAAAAGGAGTTGAAAGCTTGAATCCATTACAAATTACTTTGACTGCCCCCCCTGCCTACCTGCCAGGGGGTGGCGGATGGCTACCGGGCTCAATTAGCTTAGCTTTACGTATATTACATCTGTGCTAAGTGAATTCATCCGATACCAACATTTGCACCTTATGACACTACTTCCCGGGCTATGCTGGGGCCCTTGGGCACATAAGAATTTGGAACCCTTTTGGGCAGTAAAGAAAGATCGATACTATGATCTTCTATTTATTATGAGTAATCACTAATCAAATATACTGTTACTGTCCGTCCTTCGGGGCCCTTATGGTAAAGACGGTACTGCCAACCCCGTTATTTCAATGTCACGTATTGGGACTGTGCGCGTTGGAGGGTCTGCCATCTTGTGGCCTGAATCGGAGACATATATAGGTTATAGGTTATCGCGGGCTTGTTTTCCGCAACTCGACGTCTATTATTGCGCCTATTTTGCGTGATGGGATGGCGGCACTATTCCTGCCAACCCAACTCCACCAAGAAGCCTAGCAGACCCTTTATGTTGCCGACGACTTCTGGGAGAGACCCCGGTGAGCCGAGGTGTTGTGCCCGGTATTTTGCCACCCCTGGGCATTCGAGAATGACGTGGGCGGCTGTCTCCTCTGCCTCCATGCATGCTCTGCAGAGGGGGCTATCTGTAACACGTAGGGTTAATAGGTGTTTGTTAAATGAGGCGTGTCCAGTTATTGCCCCAGCTAAAAGCCGGAGCTGTGGTCTCTTCAGCTGTCGAAGCCTCCGCGACAGATTGGGGTTGAGTGTCGGGAGGGCTTCCTTCGCCTGCCTGCATGTGCCTAGGTTAGACCAATATTGCTGGTGTTTTACCTTGGTGCTGTGTCGCAGCGTGTTCCGGAGCCAGGCATATGGCAGAGGTAGGATTGGCTCAGGTCCTGCCACCTTCAGTTCCGAGCCTCCTCTCGCCAGGATGTCGGCTGCATCGTTACCTCGTGAGTTGCTGTGTCCTTTGATCCACTGCAGAGTTATGCCATTGGTGGTACATACCTCTGACAGAGCTTTGTGACATTCGTAAATTAGCCCTGAAGTGAAAGTATAACTTTGTAGAGCTTGTAGTACTGACCGACTATCAGAGAGTATGCGGATGGGGTAGTCCATTGCTTCCCTTGATACGATTGCGTGTGCTGCCATTATAATGCCCATACATTCCGCCTGGAAGACTGTGTTATGGGCACCAAGTGGTGTCGAGATGTGTATGTTTAGGTCCTCTGAGAAAACCCCAGCGCCAGTGCCTGACCTTGTTTTTGATCCGTCCGTGAAGATTCTCAGCTCCCTTGGGTTGAGTCCTTCATGGGGTTCTTCGTGTAATTGTATTTTGTATTTTTTGTCGAAGACGAACTGCTTGGGTATCCTGTCAGTCACCGCTTCTATAAGCGGTTCCTTACCTATGGCCTCGTGGAGGATTTCGGTGTGTGGCACCCTAGGCGGTCTCCAGAGATTAGATTTTTTGAGACGTACCGCCGCAGCCAGCGCTTCTTGTTGTATGAAGAGGTGCAGCGGCGGCAGGCCCAGTAAGGCTTCCAGGGCCGCGGTTGGTGTTGTCCTCATGCAGCCCGTTGTCGCCATACAGGCCAACCTCTGGAGTCGTTGTAGTCTAGCCTCAACAGTGGATAGTTTGGTGCGTGGCCACCATACTATCGCGCCGTAGCTTATTATTGGTCTTATCACTGCCTGGTAAAGCCATAGAGTTAGCCTAGGAGTTAATCCCCAGGTTCTACCCACCATTCTACGACATTGCCAGAACGCGATTGTAGCTTTATCAATTTTGCCATTTAGGTGATTACTCCAATTCAGTTTGTTGTCAAGTATTACCCCTAGATACTTTACCTCTGCCGATAGTTGGAGTTCTGTATTGAACAGTTTGGGAAGGTGGTAGTTTCCCAAGTTGCGTTTGTTGGTGAACATTACCAGCTCCGTCTTGCGGGGATTGACTGTGAGTTCGTTGTTAACGCACCAGCGCTCCACGATGGCTAGTGCAGAGCGGGTAACATCGCATACCGTACCTGAGTGGTTGCCGCTTGTTAGTATCACTATGTCGTCAGCATAGCCGATTGTGTAATAGTGATTGTTGTTTAATGTTGTTATGAGGTCGTTCACCACTAGGTTCCATAGAAGTGGCGATAGAACTCCCCCTTGGGGGCATCCCTTTGCCACTACTGCCTGCTGTGTCTCGCCTGTCCCAAGTCTTATGACCCTCTGGCTCAACATGTTGTTTATCCATTTGGTCATGACTGCATTCGCACCATGTCTTACCAGTGCTGCTGCAATGCTGCTGAACCTAGTCCTGTCGAAGGCTCCTTCTATGTCTATAAAGGTTCCTAAGCACATGGACCTGTTTTTAATCGCTACCTCAATTTTGCTTACCACTGCATGAAGTGCCGATTCTGTAGACTTGCCAGGGCTGTAGGCATGTTGGTTGGGATGCAGGGGCACGTTACTCAGCACTCTCTCCCTCAGATGCCTATCGCACAACCTCTCCAAGGTTTTAAGCATGAATGAGGTCAGGCTGATGGGCCTGAAGGATTTGGGATCTGAGTAATCGCTTTTACCTGGTTTCGGTATGAAGATGACTTTGACCTCTCTCCACCGCTTCGGCACGTACCTGTGAGCCAGACAGGCGCGCAGAATGGTGGTCAGCTTCAAAGTGAGATGCCTCCCGCCCCACTTAAGTAGCGCAGGGAAGATCCCGTCCATTCCTGGAGATTTGAAGGAGTCAAAACTGTTTATGGCCCATTGCGTGCGCTGCGGGCTGATTACCTCATGTGTCTGCTGCCACTCGTCCTCCGACGGAGTGGTCTCCTCCTCCTCCCAACTTACTGGGTGCGATATCACGCAGTCCGGGAAGTGTGTTTGCACCAGGACCCGTTCCGCCTCCTCCGGTGAGTTGGTGAGAGAGTTGTCAGGCTTACGTAGGGATCCCAAGGTTATGGTTGAGTTGTTGGAGAGAACCTTCCTTACCCTATTAGCCTGCATGGTGGTCTCAATGTCTGTACAGAATTTGCGCCATGAGTTTGTGCTTCTGTACCTGAGTCGTTTTTTGTACTTGGCCTTGGTGGACTTGTAGTTATCCCAGTCCTCGTCAGTGCCAGTGTTCATAGCTCTGTTTAGTTGTCTCCTCATCTTGCCCCTGAGTCTCTCCAGCTCAGGTCCCCACCAGTTGTTCTTCCTTCCACTTCTTGTTGATGGGGTAGCTAAGGGACATGCCTGATGGTAGCAATCCAGGATGGTGTTTGTAAGGGTGCTTACCTGTTCTTCTATCTCAGCTATGCCTACTATCTTCAGGGGACCCTCCTGCTGTTCCAGTACTGTGTTTAGACGCAGGGTGTAGAGGTCGCGATTAGTCCTGCGTGGGTCCCTTCTAGGCACTGCTGTGAATGTTTTTACCTGAATGTCGAATCGAATCCATCTGTGGTCTGAACATGACACCTCCTCCGATACATGCCAGCCTGAGATGTGTTTCGATGCTTCTTCAGATGCTAGGGTCAGGTCAATGATTGTTCTGCTGCGTCTGTTTATGAATGTTGGTTTCGAACCTGTGTTAAGGAGGTTGAGGTTCGTGGTAAATAGGTACTCGACAAGCTTCTTACCTCTCTCGTTACCTGTATCCATGCCCCATAGGGGGTGGTGTGCGTTCGAGTCGGTTGCCACGATGAGTTCGAGCCCCGCCTCTTCGCAGTAGTTGACCAGCCTTGTCATGTCGTGCGGTGGTGGGTCGTCCGCCTCCGGCATGTACACAGAGGCTACGACCATCTCCTGCATGCTGGTGTCTTGCGCCCCGCGCAGCCTTATGGCGCACACGTCTCTAGAACAGAAGCTCGTTAGAGGTTGCACATGTATATCTTTAGTTGTGTATATGCAGGCCCGGGGATTATCCGGACCCGAGTAGACTGTTAGCTTACCTCCTATGTTACGGAGACCGCAAACAGAGCCCCTTCTGACCCACGGCTCCTGGATCAGAATTACGGCTGTTGTGTTGACCTCCAACCACTTCCGGATCTGAGCCGTTGCGGTTTCGCTGTGGTGGAGGTTGGCTTGGAGGAATTTACCAATGGGCGAAGGGGGTTCCTCCACCAGGATCGCCCTCCTCCGCCGACATCGGCTCCTCCTCCTCCTTGCCGATGGCCAGCTTGCCCAGCCCCTGCGCGCATTCCCCTTCACTCCCCGAGGAGTCACGAAGAAGTTCTTCTTCGTCCTTCTCGGGGACGGAAGGAGACTGCGCTGGGGCCTGCAACTCAGGCTCCTGGACTTCGTCAACAGGTGCCTGCGTCGTCACGCAAGTGTCCATGGGCTCGGCAGGTGCCTCAGCTGCGCCATCTATGGCGACAGTGCTGCTAGGGGGCGGTTGTTCCCTGAATTTGCCCCGTGACCCCTCAAACTTCACGTACACCGAACCCAGCATAAAGCCGAGCCGGCGTCCGCGGTTCACAAGGGGCTGCACGACTGTCTCCGGCACACTGACCACAGCGAACGTCTCCGTTCCCTGCACCTCTCGCCGGTTGAGCAGCCAGCGGTCTATTTCCGCCCACGGGTTCTGGTAGCGGAGGGCTCGGCCTACTTCGCCAAAGTCCTCCCAGACACCCGGGAACAGGATGCCGCAGCGTACTCGCTTGGGTACCTCGCTCTGGCGCTTGACTACCACCTTCTCCCCCTCATCGAGGGTGATGGTAGCCACACTGCGCTTGAGCCATGCTAGCGTAGCCTGGTTCTCGCACCACAATCTGAGGGAGCCATTCGCCCATACGGGCTTGCCCCTGAAGAGTGGACCTGCGGGAAGGCTTGAGGTGGGCTGTCTAGCTTCCTGCGAGAGCAGGGCTAGCAGCTGCCTCTGGACCTCATCCGATTGTTGCGAGGTCAGGTGTCCCGAGGTGGCAGTAGTTACCGCCACCAGCAGGTCAGCCTTTGCCGCCTCTGCATAATCGGCATGGGGGGTTTCACCAGGCGGTCCAGTCCTCTGCCTCTTAGGCTCTCCTCTGGGAGATATTGTCTCATCCAGTCGGGCCCTCTTGGCAGAAGACCGGGCACCCTGGTTACTTTCCTTCTTGGCCCTGGTCCCCTTCGCCCTCTTTTCCTGGGGAGGGGCACGGTTCGCTGCTGGTGGACCAGCTGCAGCTTGCGCCTGACCCTTCCCAGAGACGCTCTGTTGAGGCGCCGGGGCGGTGTTGAGAGCTGCTAGTCTCTCTCTGCGCTTCCTTCTCTGCTTCTTGTTCAGCTTATGCGGCTTAGCCGCAGCTGTAACAGGGGGAGGCGGGGGCACGGGAGTTTCCACCCGTTTATTGGGCTTCCACCTCCGCGCCTTCCTGGACACCTGGACGGTCCCATAAATCGGAGACATAAACATGTAAAACGTACGTAAATTACATTGCCAAAGCAAGTGCTGCCATCTACCGTTTTCGTACGTTTTCTGTGCATAGTAGGTTCTGTTATCTTTTGGGCTAAAAATCTGACGGCTCCTGTGTTGTCTCCTATAGTTCATGCACGCACCCCATTGATTGTATCACGCACGTCGGTTGCGGAAACTTGCCTGTGCTACAGGGATGTTGCGAACATCCGCATCCGCAACCGCGGAACTTCCGCATTATTTTCAACATCCGCATCCGCATAAAATCGATGCGGAGCTTATGCGGATGCGGATGTAGAACAAGTCGGTACAGGAGCGGCGGCGTAAGTGCTAGGTAATTTCTTCATTACCTATACTATAACGAAATCGTCTACATCCAGAAAAGTCGGCCAAGTTACTGTTTATTAAATATAACGCACCTATATTCTTGCTCAAATACTAAACGTTTTGTTTTTTTTTTATTAAAAATATGTAATGTTTGACGTTTTCTAAGTAGGTACCTAATCTTGACATCCGCATCCGCGGATGTGAGCCTTTAAATATCCGCATCCGCATCCGCGGATGTCAAAAACTCTGCATCCGCAACATCCCTGTTACAATAGAATGTGTGTATCTTTTTCAGATCCACGGCGATTGATCTTCGAATAGACATAAGGAGTAACAGCGAAAGATGTTCAGCTCATTCGGCGCCACCTCACTAACTTCAACAACTTTGCTGCGGCAATTTGTTATAACACAGTTTACACAGTTAAACATGGTCCAGAAACTTCCTGCCTATAGTTCGTTTTTTTAGCATTAGAAAAAGACTAGGCGATCTTGTCTTTTAAATGAAAAACGATTTTTTTTAATCAGTAACTATTACCAGCTATTATTATATATAAAATTGAAAAACCAGAACGGGATAAAAAACGAGGGAAGAAGCGAGATGGCGCCTTACAAATTTCTAAAAAAGTTTTTGACACGTTTCTCGAATACGACGCACGTATGATAAGAAAAACCTGTTCAAATCAATTATCTACATATGGGAATAGAACTAGACCATAAAAACTATCGCTTCCGATGCGTATTTAATTTACAATAAGGAAAAGAAATTTTCATAACAATCTTCATCGGCCATTTCTCGGCAACTCTCGGTTGCTTTCGTTTGGCGGTGCTACAGATTAGACCAAATAATCCGTAAGTTAAAGTAAACTAAATTATGTTTGTCATGTTGGTATACAGGTATTTCTGAGTTTTTTTACGCGAAGTAAAATAAAAAGTGCTGCCAACCTCAACCTTAGTCTATAGAGCCCATACGAGTGATTTATGTCATATATGACTTATCATTCTTATCAATCAAAGTAATTACTATATTATTATTATCAATTTGTATTTTGTTGTTTTAAATTTATTTTTGAGTTATATTATTCAGATTGACTTTCACGGCTTCGGCAAACATTGCCATTCGTCCGGGAAACGGGCTAAGAATGCTGAGATGGGCCAAAAATACAAAGTTGATAGTAAGTTATGTAGGTAGATTAAAGTGCATGTTCAGATGTTATTGAGCGACCTGATAAAAATAAGCAAATGTACAGTCAGCAGTCGGCCAAATATCGTAATATAATTTTGTTGCCATAGAAATAAGGATGTGGTCCGATATAGTGGCGAAATATTGAGAGACAAAAGCGGCTACATTCAGTGGTGGCTCGGACACTTAGAGAGAATGGGAGAGGATCGTGCCGTAAAGAGAGCGCAGGTACTTGGGACAACAAAATGGGAGACGCCCGAGTGGACGTCCTAGGTACCGCTGAAACGACGTAGTTGCTCAAGACCTGCTCAACCTCGGCCTGCTCGGCCATGGCGACTGGCGAGAGCTATCGCAAGACCGAGAGGACTAGACTACCTATGTTTGTATGAAAAGGCGATTTAAGGGCGGTGGTCGTCCATATTCGTCTTAAGGCGAAAATTAATCTAATGAACGTTTTTGCAACTAGGCTTATAAGAACAAATAATAATTTTATCTTGAAACAAGTTTTAAATAAATACGTGTAGATGAAAAAATACAATCTTCCCTTTTATCAAATCACATCATTTTTGACAAATTTGCGAATTGAGTTATCCAAATAACGGCTACAAATAACCCAAGTAGCATTGCAAGCTGTATATAAGCTGTATTAAAGTTTATTTGTATACTATAAGCTGTACAGTTAGGCTGTACAAAGGCTGTATAAGCGCTTATACAGCCCTTATAAGTAAAAAAAGGGCCCAAATTATACAGCCTTTGGCGTTATTAGAGCTGTAGAGTAGCTGTATAAGCAATACATAAGCTGCATAATAGCTGCATTACAGCTATATTTCGGTGTAACAGGAAACCTTAACACTACAGATAATCTCTTATAAGTACGATATAAGAATATAAGTTTTCAATTAGTTATAAGAAAGAATTACAAGAGAATAATAATCATTTAAGAAACTAAAATGTCTTAATCTTGTTCATTCGTAATATAGTAATGGCGACAATAAAGTGTTATAGTGGATGGTAAAAGTAAAAGTAAATATTATACAGGACTTGAATGGAATTTTACATTATTGGTAAGTGCGGATTATTATTTATTGTGAACCTGTGTATCTTTTCTGGCAAAATATTTACGCGCCTGCAAAATAACAAAGAGAAACCATAAGGAAAATATCAAAAATCGGTAAAGTTACTGTTTGTTTTTAAGGTTAGAGTATCAAACATATTTATAAATATTAATTCTAAGGCTAAACAATTTATTTTAGCTGGTAATCATAACACGGCGTTAGTCTGCTAAATATTTGCAAGTATTTCTTTAATTATATTTACAAATACGTTTTTTTATTTCTTGTAAAATGGCGACAATTTTTAAACAGCCTACAGGATAGTTGGAGAGCATTATAATCTTAGTAGCTGTGCTGTGTAATAAATAGAGTGTCTTTTACAGCTTTTGTAATTAAAACAGCTTTATAATAGAATATTTGTATTCGTTTGGCTGTATTTCGGTTCTCCGTACATAAGTTATAATTCTCTTTAGAGATCCGTATAACAAATAAAAAACCTGTACTGTAACTGTCATTCATTAAAAACATTCGTAAAAACTAAAAAACTAAAACTAGTGCCTACGTCAAATCATGGGATTAGTTGTCAAGCGGACCCCAGGCTCTCATGAGCCGTGGCGAAATGCCGGGAAAACGCGAGGAAGAAGAAGACTGTAACTGTCATATATTCCTTTAGTTTTATAATACACTTATTTTCAGAAATCATTACACTACTATACTTATACGAGTGTAAAATTACGCCAAAAGATTGTTATAAGCGACTCTATCAGTAATACAGAAAAAGCTGTACTATAGCTGCCATTTATTCATTTGGTTTTATAATACCCTTACAGATAGAAGTTATACAACTACTATTCTTATAGGAGAGTAAGATTACGCCTTAAGAAATAGCTTTAAAACGGGGTTGACAGATACATTTGTACAGCTACAAGTGCCAAGTGATACTACAATACAGCCTGTATACAGCTTTTACGATAAAATTAGCTTGTAGTGTTTCATAACACTTAATGTTTTAAAACGGAGTTGACAGATACTTTTGTACAGCTAAAAGTGCCAAGTGTTACTACAATACAGCCTGTATACAGCTTTTACGATAGAATTAGCTTGTAGTCTCTCACAACACTTTTAGTTTTATAGTAGATTTTTTATATTCTGATAAAGCACCCCATGCTTCCGCAGAATCCTTTATAATGATTTTATACAGCTTGAGCTGTATAATGTCTGTAAAGTACCTTTTATACAGCTTAAAACTTTTCTGACACTCTTATACGTCCCTTAAATCACTCTAAGTTCTTAATTGGCTGCTATATTGATGTTGCCGACACTTCCATGCTACTTGGGAAGAAATCCCTATCACAGTTTTAAACCATGGCAGGGTTGAATACATAATAATGTCGGTATTTAACTAAACATAAGACGAACTCTTTATTTCATTTACGCGAGCGGAGCTGCGGGCCCGTCTAGTTACTTATGAAAGCAAAAGAATGTAAATAATCGTGTATGATTCATAATTGTTGCATATTTGCCGTGACTTATTTTAGTGTTTTTTCAATAGAAAGACACGTCAAGATTGTTTACTTTTTTTCTTATACTAAAAAAACGAACTATAGCACAGCTATACTCTGGAATGATTAAAATGTCACTTCTTCCTCGATTCCTCATGACTGAGGGTCGCGACCATGTGAGGGAATGTCACTACACCTGATAAAATCACCTGATCTGTGATGTCAATTGTAAAAATATTTGGTCAATAAACGATTTGTATTTGTAAAACAAAGTCTCCCGCCGCATCGGTCTGTCTGTCTGTATGTTCACGAACTCAACGGCTTTTCATGCGGTATTCACCTATCAATAGTGATTTTTGAGGAAGGTTTAGGTGTATAATTTGTTAAGTTTTTATGTAACCCGTGCAAAGGCGGGGTGGTTTGCTAGTTTATCTATAATTCTTGCCGAGTAGGGTCAATTTTAAATGGCAAAAAATGAAAGTAGTACCAGCTGGACATACAAACGTGCTAAGCGAATAGTTCTGTTCACTGTACAGTCACCTGCAATAATATGTTACACAACGAAGGCCGCAAAAATATCTGACACAATCTTATTTGTAGAGCCATAAGAGCGTGTCACATATTTTTGCGGCCTTCGGAAGAGTAATATATTATTGCAGACTGTACATCCGTGGAATTATCTAAATAACTGTAATAAGTACCTAGTTAATGACTCAATAAAACAATATGAAAATAGTTTCATTATTTATTTCACACACATCTCTTTTTTAAACATCTGTAGGCACAAGTAGCGATACATCACTCCATCCTCAATGTGTCCTCAATCTATATAATAAATTATATTTTATGTATGGTTTTATACATTTTATTTTCTACCTTTAACCTTTTCGACGCCGTGTCAAACACAAAAGTTGTCACTCGGACGCCACGTCACCCAAGTGTCAAAACTAAAATTGACTTTATGCAAATGCACGTAGGTCTATGTTGCTCTGTGGTCTGTGACCAATTAATCGGTTTTTGGCGTTGAACCTGTGGTACGGATATATCGGTTATTGGCGTCCAAAAGGTTAAACTTGCGACATAAAATAGTAGAAATTAAATAAAACGGAACTAAAAAAAATCCATACTAAATTGTTGCCATGTTTAATCATTTCACGTTATATTTTATGTTTAAAAATGTGACAGTTACGTAGGAAGTGGCGCCCTCAATAATTTTCTACAATTTCTTGTCCGACTATAAGGTCGTTATTAAGACGAATGTCAATGGTAATATTTTTAAAAGACTATTGTCACAATATTTAAGGTAGAAAATAAAATGCTTAAAAACCTTGACAAACTAGAGGTAAAGAGTAATTAAATTATAGGCGAATTGCAAAGTTAAAGACAAAAACGTGTTTCGGATTTCAGCTGACGTAGATGGTGCTGCACTACGTTGTGCGGTAAAAATATTGTCGTTAAAAAAAAACCAGTTATCATAACACACGCGGTGTCACGCGGCACCATCTACTTCAGCTGTCAAACTTGGGGCACGATTTTTCTACAATAACTCTTTTCCAGGCATAATAAAAAAAAAGTTTTTTACATCACCTATTCGAAAAAGGGCTTTTTCTTCCCCGCTAGGAGGGATCAAAGTGGCACTTTCCTTCTCTGCTAGGAGGGATCAAAGTTGTACTTTTCTGTTATGGACACGATCTTTTCTTTCTTGCATACTATTTTTTTTTTGGTCAAATATTACATATTTTGGAACATAACTATTTCCTCATAGGTGATGTGAAAAGCAGTATGTGTCACACGGTATCAAAATTATTTCGTCTTGGGCTTAACACTTGAATCCCTCATTACGCTCAGGATTCTACTTTAGAATCCATCGCTTCATTCAGGATTTAATGTACGCCCTTGACGGAAATATATCATTTTGATCCCTTGTAACACAAGCTACTATTTCTAATGTGAGTTGATTTATGATTTTTAAGGAATCAACATTTTTTTTTAATTGTGAATAGATTATACTGAGTGACGAAACGCTACATTATTCCCCGGCTGTAGCTCACTTCGCTAGAATCATACGTCGCCAGTAAATATTACATACAATGTAAAGAAAGAACGCGGACCGCGAGGACTATCGGACAATGACCCGCCTCAATCGCACGCGCGTAATTTTATTGCTATATCGCTCGCACAGTCGGGAGACACTCCTCGCTTCGGGCAAACTCGGCTCCGTTCGGCTCAGCATTGCTCCGAGCAATTATTAGGTTTGAAACAACTTGACGTCCCTTTGCGTGCACAACCACAGATAAGATAATTACTTGAATTTTGACAACCCTAAATAGTCGAAAGGGATAGTGCCATAAATTAGAAAGGGATATCATGATTCGACTCTGAATCGCTGTCAAACTTCGGTTTTGTAGGAAGTGTCCTTTCTGTACGGTAGTACTATTACTTATTTTGTGGCACAGTGTCATTGACCGCCGGCATCATGGGCGGTACAGCAATATATACGCGCGAGCGATAGAGATATGTACAGGGTCAATATACTAAATTCCTTGTTCTAAGTGTCCTTTCTTTACGCAACTCGTGATTTGAAACACTCCCTTCGGTCGTGTTTTAATTTATCCCGAGTTGCGAATTACCTATTCGCACATGTATTGTACGTTTTACAGTACATATGGCAATTTAAATTTTCGACATAGGCACGGAAAGTGCTTATTCCCACACTACTGTAAAGTATATAAAACTAGTTTGTTTAAAAGAGTATTCTCAACAAGGAATAATTATGGTTGAATTATTTCACAATCATTATTTTAAACCTGATGTAATAAAAATAAGTTTGTTGTTGATTTTATTTAAGTATTAAACGCATTTTAAGTACAAGCCTTCGTGATTTTGCCAGATTTAACCAGACATCGGATTTTAGGTGGCATTCAATGACCAATATGTGTCGATGTCTAGTGAAAGGTCCCACTTTGCCGGTTACCATAAGGACGACATTTGCTTGTATCTCTATACGAATAACCTGTCAGAGCGTCCATAAGGCAAGCCACAAAATAGGACGTTTTGCTTCGAAACGACACATTTGATAATTGAGTTTCTCTATATAGGAACTCTCTACCTGTCATAAATTTATGACCCCTAAAATCTGGAACTCTGGATATAACATTTAGTATTTAGTTTCTCAAGATATATGTGCCGTTATCGATGAAAAGGGACCTTATTGTCGATGGCGCTTACGCCATTATTATCGATGCTCCGATATAAATACAATGCTGTGCGGCGTAAGCGCCATTGACGATAAGGTCCCTTTTCATAGATAATGCCGCATATAATATATTTTTTATAAAATTTAAGTAAACATTGTCTAGTGATATTTAACTTAAACTCAGCATATCTGAATCGAAATCTTTTACCATCTCACTCTATCAGATAGCTACATCTCGCTTTTTACAGATTTATAGTTTCAGTCATAGGATCCAGCGAAGTGCGCCACGTTATGTTAGATACATGATTATTTAATATTTACTATAGTAATAAACTTCTGAGAAGAAATTTCAACATATCAATTTGATATATTGAACCACTATTATAAACATCGTATTCTACACATTAATATTATCGAGAACATTGTGTCCCTCTCTTTTCCTTATTGTTGGAACGAGACAATATTAGTGTGCAGAGCCATATAATCTTCTACCATCTGTACATATATTTAAGTATGGATAATCTTATTTTTTTTAATATAAAATTTCAAACGCACTGTACATAATATTTAATACACTTAGAATCTTGGGAGATCTATGTATAGTTTGAGTAGAGTTTATTTACACATATATGACGTTGGCAAATACGTCATCATTATGTATAACATTAAAGTTTTATATTTTACAACAGGGCGTAATGAAACTTATTATTTTCTTCAGTAAAACTCTATTTACAAGCATTAGCATATAATATAAGCATCAAAAACATTGATTATTATAATTTGTACTTAAAAAAATGATGAAAAAAAAACATTTAGGTGCGAAACAACAAGTCGCAAGCCCTTAATAATATGTGGCATTCTCAACCAAAAGGGTACTTATTGTCGGTTGTGAAAAAGGCGCTATTTCCATAGAAATAGCTTCTATTTGAAATCGACAACCGACAATGTGGTACTTTTTGGTTGAAAACGTCACATATACTCAACCATAGTCTCCCAATAACTCTGATTTAAAGTACCATCGACCACACTGTTAAATGTACATCGGGCCTCATGCCTTTAGTAATAAGGTCACCGATGTACAGTTAGGGGTGTTGCTGTTTGTACCCGATTATCTTCCAGATTGGCTCTGTTTTTCGTCCTCACCGCACCGGCAGTCCTCATTTATGGAGTCCAGAGACATGAGGCTCTCCTGAGAGGTCCGTAGACAGGACCTACATCTCGAATCAACCGAGGCCCCGCTTTGAGAGTTCGCGTCTTCTGACACGGACTCCAAAGACCTCAAACTTTCAACCGAGGTAAGCTTGTACGATCGTCTGAACTCTGCAATCTCTTCCTCGCTCATGTTCAACGCCAGTAGAGAATCTCTAGCTATTTTCCCTAGAGACGACACCTTTTTCTTTTTCTTAAACAATATAGAGTCCATTTTGGTTAACGGCGAAGGCTTGTTCAAGCTCTCCGGCAAAGATTTTGGACTGGAACCGCTTCTCGATCGTAATTTCGTTCTCCTTTCTGGTATATCCCTCGGTGTTGAGACTATTTCAGGCACTTTGAAAGCGATGGTCTTCTTCTGACTCTCCTCGCACTGCGAGATGTCTTCAGCTGAGTTAGCTTTCTTGAGCTTCGCTCTCTCCGGTACGACCGGGGACGTCTTCAAGTCTTTGAACACCTCAGGCTCTATTGCTTCATCTACAACCAGTTCTGGTGACATATCGAGGAGCTGCTCCTTAATTTCTGCGTCTCTTAATTCTTGGGCTAAGCTAGGTTCAGCTTCAGACTTCGTTTCAACAACTAGCCCCTGGTTTTCATAAATAAGGTACGATAATGCGTCTTTACCTAAATCGACACTTTCTAAATCTTTTTTCTCACCTTCCAATGTGACGCCGCTGTCGCTCGAAGTGTTTTTATCATCAAATTTGATATCGTCAATGTAATCTAACTGCGCGTTTTCTATCGTATCGTCACATGTTTCCTCTATAGTAGCTATGGGCGCTAAATCTTGAATTTTCTCTTCTATTTTAGGATCATCTAACGTTACTTCCCAAACTGTGTTTACTATCGGTTGACTTTTAACCTGTTTTTCCGTCAGTTCAAAAGCTAGCGCTTTAGTCATAGTGGACGTCAATGTGTTTTCAGGGCTTATGTTTTCTTTGATGCCCCGGATAACCTTGCTGGGTAGCTTGTCAACCGATTGTCCCGTTTCCGGACTCTGCTTGTCTGGAGTGTTCTCAGAGCCGGACGCTTTCAAGACCGCAGCGAAAGACCTAGGTCTGATGGTCTCTCTATCTTTATCTTCTTTAGATTCCTCCCCGGAGTTCTTGTTGGTGTCTGGCTTACTTGTATCATAGTTTTTATTTAAGTCGTTGGGTTTACTGAGATCTAGTATATCACGCGCTCTCGCCACGTCTCTGTTGCCGTTGGCGCTAGCGTCACACTTTAAGCTTAAACCTAAATTTTGTACTAAATTGTCATCGGTGGTTTTTTCGGTAACTTTTTCTATTTCCGGCTCGCTCGCCTCCGAGTTGCCTTGCTGCAAAGACTGGAACTCGCTCAGCGTGTTGTCCGTGTCCGTCGACGGCGTTTTACTATCAAGTTTCTTCGAGAAAGACTCGTCGACGAAAGAAACTTGGACTCTCTCCGAAAGAGTCGAATCTGTGGCTTCTGACAGACTTTCTACATCTTCTCTCTCTTCTGTCTTCTCGATGGCGCTGCCCCAGGACCAGAAGGAGCTGGTGAGAGAAGAATCCTTTCTAGGAGGAGTATTCGAAGCAGATTTCTTCTCGTCCTCAGAGTTTCTAGAAAATATACTGGTGGGGTGTTGGAAGAGGCTTAGTAATTTTTCTAAATGGCCCGGCATTTTGGATTCCTTTTCCGGTTCCTTCGGTATATGGAAACTGGCTGAAGGCGCGACCCACGATATTTTCCTCATCCTGTCCAAACCTTTAGTCTTCAGCGCGGGCACATCGAGCAAACTGGAAGTTCTTTTGGGAGAGCAGGTGAGGGTTTCATGTTGGAAACCGTCTTTCTTTACAGTTTCTTTTAAACTCGAATTGTTCGTTAAAGTGCCTTCGTTGGACGAGTTATCCTCTTTATTTTCTGTTGGATTTTGCAAGGAATATTCTATACCGGAATCCGCTGAAGTTACCATAACTTTTTCCTGTCTGGACTCCAAGGAGCTCACGCTAGCCTCGAGGCTGGAAAGTGATCCGTGTATCTTCTTGTTTTTCCCAAATATTATTGGAGACACACTCTCGTTGGAGCTGACAGACATGTTCAAGAAATTCCCGCTGTTGACTGGAGTAACTTCACTAGTGGATTCTATACTGCTCTCAGTAGAGAATACCACAGTTTTTCTTCTATCCAGTTCTGAATCTGATTCAACGGATTCCTGTATGATTATAGGTTTGGCCGGCTCTATCGCGTTCAGACTCTCCATGGAGCTTCCGGATATTTCCAAAGAGGAACTGCTATCGCAGAACGGGCTCCCGATCAACTTTTTGTTCATAAGCCTGGACACTTCTAAATCGGGGCTGTCCAGGCTCGATTCGCTTTTGTTTTTCTTAAGAACTACATTATCTCGATTAATAACAGGTACATCGTCAAAGGTATCTAATTTGCTATTTATATTTATATCAGTTTGCGTGCAATCACTCTTCAGTTTAACAGGTTTAACAGTTTTGGTTCTGTCGCGCATCTCCTCTATAAGGTTGCCGAGGTCTTCTGTAATCGCTTCTATCTGCTTCATGGCGACATCGTCACGTTTCTCTACCACTTCATCCTCATTAATTTGGTCACGCGCTTTGGACGTATCTACCGTCTCTTTCTTCACCGTAACGGACACCTGTACATCAATCATCTCACTCTCACTCACCGCTTTGCTATTTTTAACTAATTTCGTCTCGGTTTTAGTAATTTTATTATCACCTATTACACTAACCGCCTCGTCGTGAGACAGGCTCTCCGTCTTATCGTGGGAAACGTTCTCCAACTCACTATCACTAACCGTAACACTATTTAATCTATTAACAACAGTTTCATCACTCGTTATATCACTTTTTGTCTTTTCAGTTTTAATTTCGACCTCTTCTTTATCACTCTCTTTCACACTAGTGTCTTTAATTATTACAGTTTCATTAACTTTGTCTGTCACTTTAGTTGTTATATCATTGGTACAGTCTGTGGTCCGCCCACTGCTGGGCTTGTGTTTGGTGGCCATGGGCGTGGGCGGGGGGGAGGGCGCGGAGGGGTTGTACATGGTGTCCATGTTGCGCGTGACGGAGAAGCGAGAGGACCGCAGGGTGGGTTGCTCCGGCGTGGCTGACTGTACTTGGATCTGAGGCGGCTCCGCTACCTGGGAAACATTGACATTTTGTTATTCGTGTTGACCAGTGAGTTCAGTGACTGACCGAATGAGCGCGAGTCTTCGTTTCAGCTTTCCTTCTGTAAAGGTCGCATTTCTAAACAGAACTGCGTGAAATTTAATGTGCAGGTATAGTCGTTCGATTCGTAGCTGCCCCGAACGGCAAATCCTTTGTCTATTGTTAAGTAAAACGGCGCGTGCTACTTCATCGGTCACTTTAACCGGTTATCGAATTACAACTACTATGGAAATTGCAATAAGACTCAAAATGAACTAATGGACAAATAATTTGCCACTTCTTGTGTGGTCCCTCTACCACAGAATAAGTAATTACTGAGTGCCGGCGAGTCGAGCGCTACAGAACCATTCTAAAATGTGTCATCGAGATGCGTAACAAAGGCGCGCTATCGGAGAGGTTACTACACTGGTTTTTTGAGCGTTTGAGTAGCCCGCGCTCAGGTGCCAATTAGAATTTATACGACCCTTTTTAGGGTTCCGTACCCAAAGGGTAAAACGGGACCCTATTACTAAGACTCCGCTGTCCGTCCGTCCGTCTGTCACCACTCACCAGGCTGTATCTCACGAACCGTGATAGCTAGACAGTTGAAATTTTCACAGATGATGTATTTCTGTTGCCGCTATAACAACAAATACTAAAAACAGAATAAAATAAAGATTTAAGTGGGGCTCCCATACAACAAACGTGATTTTTAACCCAAGTTAAGCAACGTCGGGCGGGGTCAGTACTTGGATGGGTGACCGTTTTGTTTTTTGCATTATGGTACGGAACCCTTCGTGCGCGAGTCCGACTCGCACTTGCCCGGTTTTTTTGCAGGTAATGGCACGTGCGGTTTTACTTAATATGACTTAACAATAGACAAAGGATTAGCCGTTCCGGGCCAGCTACAAATCGGGCAATACGATAATGTAAAATCAGGTAACTTTAGTCCACAGCTTACAACTATGGTCCAAATTCAAGTTCCAGTAAAATATGTAATAGTACATTATTGTCGAGGCTCGGAAGTAGCTACTTGCAGGCTGAGGATTTGTTTTAAACGGACGACCTTGGGAGTCTGTTTAATTGAATCCGAAGCCAGCAAGTAGCCTTCCAGCCGAGTCATATATAGTGCTTTTCTCAAAAATGGTGCAAGAAATATAAATATCATAGAAATATTTTACAAAAGCAACTTTCTTACGTATATATTTTCACAGAAAAAAGTAGAAACAATTGAAAAATTAGCTTTGCCGCCTTTTTATTTTATTAATAAAAAAATAGAAGTGTATTTTTCTGCCGAAAATACGCCAACCTATTTGAGACAGCTAAATAGTCGCGGTACTAATCATCTGTTTGGCTGTTTAATGGGCCTGTGCCTTCATTTGATATGGCCATTTCAACTTTTAAAAAGTTTGGAACTCGACAAATAAATGGAATTTGGATGGAATTTGTATGCAACATTGCAGTCCCAAAATCGAGACTGCAATGTTTTTAACTTTTTAATTTTTGACTGACCATAAACTACGCGCTTCGCAACCTATTTTTTAAACGGCAAAGTCGACTTTGCCGTCCATTTTTGAGTTAAGGTATTTTTCGAATTATGTTGAGTATATAATGTAGAAAGATCATTAGTGTATCTAATGGGTGGTATTCCATCTATCCAATTTTTTTGTCCAATGTGTATTGCGTCTCACATTTTGCTTTAATGAGAGAGTGAAGCTCCAAAATAAATGTAACGAGTACAAATCATAAAGGCTCGTTAAGAATAGTTCTGCTTATAAGGACTACATTAGTTACCTTATTTTACGGTAATGGTTTTTTTTTTTCAAAACTGACAGCTCACAGCGCCGCATGTTTAAACTAGATTTAGTGGTTATACTTAAAAACAAAGAAGTTCTTAGTAAATATAAAATGAGTGTTACCTGCACGACTTTGAACCTAGAAGGGGTGGAGTACGGCGAGCGTAGGGCCGCCGTGTCGGTCGGCGAGCGCTCCGGCGTTACCCGCGTCACCTATAATATTTAAATTCATTTATGAGTATCAGCGGAGGTTATAGACCTACGGATCATAGAGGTTCCAATTCCAACTGTCTGGAAACCAAACAAAATGGTGTATGGTTGTTTGTTTGCAATTTGTATATGTATACTGTTATTCCGTTCTGTTTTTTGTATATGCGTTTGTGTATTGGTGTGTATGTGTGCGCGCGCGTGTGTTTTGTGTATGTGTGCGTACTCACGGAGAAGCGCGAGGGGTGCATGGCGGGGGTGGGGGAGCCGGCGGGGGAGGGCGCGGGGGAGCGCAGGCGCGTGTCGCGGTCGCGGTCGCGCGTCTCCCGCCCGGCGCGGGGCTCCTCCGCCGCCAAACTCTGTAACAACACACACCACACTGCATATACTACACCCAGCTACAAAAATCATACCCACTCTATAAATCAATTCCAATGTAAAGTTAGTATGTACTTGTACTATACTAGACTAGTACACATAGTAGTCAGTCAGGCTGCTACAGTTAGGCCTCTTGTGCACACACGTTTTTTTGCCGTAGTAATCCGCGATTTTAAAACCGCGTGTACGGGCATTCTCACTTACCATTAAAATTTTTTTTAAATGTGACGTCCCACGGTCAAAGGTACCTTATGGCGGGTATGGAGTTATGCATACCCCAGTAATCTACAATAAATAACCTATCGATAACACAAAAGATCAACCTTCTAGGTTGCGTAGTTACAGAGATATGATTTTTTGAAAATAATGTTGTGAAATGAGCAACTTTACGATAGAGAAGTTTTAAGTTTAGCCGCCTAAAAAACTATGTTCCTGAAGTAAGTTACATAGTTGACTACAAATAATAATGCCTTATATATCTGAGATTAAAAAAATATTGCGACTTGTTCTGTAATGCAAATAGAAACTTTTGATATCGACTGATTTATGTGTATACTAACCAATCTCTTGAAAATAAAGTTTTATTTCATTTTCACGATTGATTGCAATGAACTCTCAAGATTTAAATTTTATCTATTAGAAAACGACACTGACAGACAGTTTAAGCAAAAAACAATACCGATTTAGAGGTGAAAATGTATTTTCTGACTTTTTCATATAAAATCACAAAATTGAATATTTTTACTTTTAATGTGACACACAATCAATTTTTCTGAGCACATATGAAAGAAATTCTGTCATTCAAATGAAATAAATCCTAAAACCCCAACTAAATACTATATTTAACTCCTTATGCCACTTTAAACTTACATAACAATAACAGTATTTGCTCCATACATTTACGAAAAGGTACCTTATGGAAATAAATCTAATAATACATCACTACAAAATATCAATCATATTATAGTTTATCTTTTATGAATAGAAAATATTAATTTACATTAAACTGCCCCCAATTTAATTAGTTCTTCGTCATAATAATCTTAAAAAAGACCAATAATTTGTATGTAATGAAAAGGTACCTTGTGGTCAAGTTACATGATGAGGCATGATGATGATGGAACAGTTAGGATAAACTAATAATATTTTGGGGTTAAGATGGTATAAATCGTCTATTTCTTATCAATAATATATTTCGGTTGCTATTGAAGATAAGCGGCATTGAGGTTCAATGACCTCAGATATTCCATAAGGTAATGCGTCGGGTATTGGCATTTTTCAGCAAACCAATGGCTGATTTACTGCATGCGACCAAACCAAATGAAGATTATTCTAGTTAAGAAAGACTTGACGAGAGTAACTTTGGTATAATAGCAGTCTACTTGGATTTGTGATGTCGGTCTATGTACGGTTATAATATTTGCGAGGCGCCCCAACCAGAACTGAAATTATCAAATTAGTTTTGCAGAATGCTAATACAGTTCTCTACCAAACTTCTTTTCCCGTATTGACTAGTTTTTTTGGGAATTTTCAATCTTTTTTCCATAAGGTACCTTTTCTACTAAACTCTGAGACGACATTACTAGGCTTATAACTAACTTATAACAAAAATAAAAACAGGTAAACAAACGTTACGCATTAAGGTTTCAGATCACACAATAAAAAAAAATTGAGCATTTTTTCACCTCTTTACAAAACATTTAATATCTCCGAAACTAGAAACCCTCATAAGGTACCTTTTCCCGTGGAACGTCACAAATATCCTTTAACTTTTGAGTTATTTCTACTTTTTTCTTTCTCTCATTCAATAGTACTTGTGATTCTGAGTTTAAGTAACCCAAAATTTGATGGATTTTCGAAAAAAAACTAAATGGTACCATTTTTTGTGAAAACTTTCACATTCTCTGTTGTGACCTGGGTTTCGGCAGAAAATCAGTGCTTTGCTCGAAAGAGCTAAGCGTATTCACTGAGCCGTGACTCTTTTGTCCTGTAAATTGTACTCATTTTTATTATGCTATTTTCTTTGTAATTTAATATTCTTTGTTAGTGTAATAGTTACTTTGTTATGTTTTATGGTATTTGTAAAGAACCCCGTAGCAAAAGTATGGAAAATGTGGTTTCAGTTAAATATTTTGATATAATATAGATTTTAACGTCCTGAACAAAAGTCTCTATGGGGGCTACCACTGTTGCCGAGTCCCTTTCAGAGTTACGACTGATTTTGTATCAGATAACAAATCATTAATTAGATGCAATTACCAACTATTTATTTAAACAATTGATATTAGATTGAACCTATATTGCGATATTTGCGATAAGCTGGCCATTTGACGAAAGATAAAATGACTGCAATGTCAACTTCAAACTCCGTCCTCTCGGCCAGGAGTCGGGCGTCAAGGTCCCACGGTATGGTGCCGGCGAGGGCGCAAGCGGCTGCATGCCCTATGGTCTTGTATCCTCTTATAATGCGCTGCGCAATCACTCTCTGAGGCCTTCGGAGGGCCCTCGTTTTGTTGTTAAGCCTCCCGGCCCATATAGGTGCCCCGTATAGTGCCATGCTACGAATGACGTTCGCATATAGGCGTCGACATGGAGCTTGGGGGCCCCCAACATTGGGCAATAGTCAGCTCAGCGCCGAAGCGGCACCACCGCGCCGAGGAACCAAGTTGGTAAAATGTTCCTCAACGGTATGAATTTTGTGTTTTTGCAGCTGTCAAATAGATGATTCATCTATTTATTAAGAGTTAAGAATAAAGTAGCGATAGTTACCCGGTGTAGACAGTGCGTGTGGCAGGTGAGGCTGATCTTCCTGGTGACGCGCCGCTCGGGGCTGGCGGCGGCGGGCTCGTTGCGCCGGCACAGCGCGCGCACCTCGCGCGTCAGCCGCGCCGCCAGCGCCTCGCTAGTAGCGATAGTTACCCGGTGTAGACAGTGCGTGTGGCAGGTGAGGCTGATCTTCCTGGTGACGCGCCGCTCGGGGCTGGCGGCGGCGGGCTCGTTGCGCCGGCACAGCGCGCGCACCTCGCGCGTCAGCCGCGCCGCCAGCGCCTCGCTAGTAGCGATAGTTACCCGGTGTAGACAGTGCGTGTGGCAGGTGAGGCTGATCTTCCTGGTGACGCGCCGCTCGGGGCTGGCGGCGGCGGGCTCGTTGCGCCGGCACAGCGCGCGCACCTCGCGCGTCAGCCGCGCCGCCAGCGCCTCGCTAGTAGCGATAGTTACCCGGTGTAGACAGTGCGTGTGGCAGGTGAGGCTGATCTTCCTGGTGACGCGCCGCTCGGGGCTGGCGGCGGCGGGCTCGTTGCGCCGGCACAGCGCGCGCACCTCGCGCGTCAGCCGCGCCGCCAGCGCCTCGCTAGTAGCGATAGTTACCCGGTGTAGACAGTGCGTGTGGCAGGTGAGGCTGATCTTCCTGGTGACGCGCCGCTCGGGGCTGGCGGCGGCGGGCTCGTTGCGCCGGCACAGCGCGCGCACCTCGCGCGTCAGCCGCGCCGCCAGCGCCTCGCTAGGGGACGACGTCTCCTACGAAACATCATTCGGTTTACATAAATAATAAATAAATATTGGGGACATCTTACACAGAAAGACCTAGCCCCAAACTAAGCATAGCTTGTACTATAGGCGACGATATAAACATACTTATATAGATAAATACATACTTAAATACATAGAAAACACCCATCACACAGGAACAAATATCTGTGTTCATCACACAAATAAATGCCCTTACCGGGATCGATCCCAGAACCACCGGCTTCGCAGGCAAGATCAACCCACTAGGCCAGATCGGTTTAAGAGGATATATTAGCTGAGCCCCTACTCAGATTTGAAAATTTCAGGTAAATATCTCCTTCGCGCTGATGGGGATGGCTCCTAAAATGAATAAATGTCC
Source organism: Cydia splendana (assembly GCF_910591565.1). Classification (NCBI taxonomy): domain Eukaryota; kingdom Metazoa; phylum Arthropoda; class Insecta; order Lepidoptera; family Tortricidae; genus Cydia; species Cydia splendana. Next base: position 10,296,436 of record NC_085983.1, read on the forward strand.
AGATAGCGAAAAATATGTGTTGTATGTAAGTCTAGTTAACAATGTAAAACATGGAAGGTATTTCGATTAGTTGAAATAAGGTACCTGGCAGTCGAAATTGTCCCCCTGCACTTTACGCGTATTTTAAGACTAACTTCAGTCTGTTTTATCATTTTTTTAGTCTCATATAGTGGTTCAGTGCATCAGTTGACTCACCACGGGGTCGTCCAGGTCGACCTGAGTGAGGGTGGTGTTGGCCTCCATGGCGGAGAGTATCGCCTACAGCCCCTCCGCGCCTAGCCTGTTGTCACGCAGGTCTATCATTTGATTAGTCTCATATACTCGTTGAGTGCATCAGTTGACTCACCACGGGGTCGTCCAGGTCGACCTGAGTGAGGGTAGTGTTGGTCTCCATGGCGGTCAGGGATCGCCTGCAGCCCCTCCGCGCCCAGCCTGTTGTCGCGCAGGTCTATCATTTGATTAGTCTCATATACTCGTTGAGTGCATCAGTTGACTCACCACGGGGTCGTCCAGGTCGACCTGAGTGAGGGTAGTGTTGGTCTCCATGGCGGTCAGGGATCGCCTGCAGCCCCTCCGCGCCCAGCCTGTTGTCGCGCAGGTCTATCATTTGATTAGTCTCATATACTCGTTGAGTGCATCAGTTGACTCACCACGGGGTCGTCCAGGTCGACCTGAGTGAGGGTGGTGTTGGCCTCCATGGCGGTGAGCATCGCCTACAGCCCCTCCGCGCCCAGCCTGTTGTCACGCAGGTCTATCATTTGATTAGTCTCATATACTCGTTCAGTGCATCAGTTGACTCACCGCGGGGTCGTCCAGGTCGACCTGAGTGAGGGTGGTGTTGGTCTGCATGGCGGTGATGATCGCCTGTAGCCCCTCCGCGCCCAGTCTGTTGTCGCGCAGGTCTATCCTCTGTGACAAATACATACTAATATTATAAATGTGACAGTGTGTCTGTATGTCTTTCACCTCTTAACGTTCAACTCAAAGAGTAAAGTGTTATAGGTAGTTCAACCGCTGAACCGATTTAGTTGAAATTTGGTATAGAGATAGTTTGAGGCCCGGGGATGGACATAGGATAGTTTTTATAAATCATCATCAGAGCAGAGTGTTCATTCTCATACCCAAGAACAACGGTTGAACGGTTGAATCTGGGGGTACTTAATTACCCCCGTAGGGGTAAAGCTGGTTCTTTACGGGGGTAATAAACTCAATTAAAGTTGACAAAGAAAATACCTGTAAGAAAAAATATTGATAATTATTTGGGGGAGGGGTAAAATCAGGATCCCGAATCAGTGTTCCGAATTACGCTCACAGCACGCTCACAATCGAACCGATTCACGCTCATCTAGACACGCGGCAGCGTGTCAAGCCAAGTTAGCGCTTACATGAGATATCGTGATGTCATTGATGGCGTCAATGGATGGCGCTCACGGTGCTCACACTCCCAGGCGTAAGCACCTTGAGCGCGAACGTCAAAGCGACGTTTGACAATGACCGGTCCGAAACAAAACACCACTCACGCGGCCTTGAGTGGATTCGGACCGGCAGCCAGCACTGTAAGCGTCGTGAGCGTGATTCGGAACATAGCCCTAGTTAGTCATAGGGGTGACAGGAGGTACTGAAAAGGTGAAGAACCACACTCCGGATGTGAAATTAGTTGGAGGTTTTCTTGATGAGCAATAGGATGGGGTTCTTCGAAAAAGAAGTGTACAGGTTCTGAAAGGTCCGCATTTAGTGTACCTGCAGGTGCGTGTCCTGCTGGAGCGCCTGCTGCAGCAGCGGCGCGGCGTCGGCCAGGATCCTCGCCCCTTGGAGCCCGAGGGACAGCAGGGCTCCGACGCCCGCCACGCGCACGGCGGCCGCACCGATGGCGTTGCGGCCCACGTTCAGCACGCAGAGGGACTTGGACGCGACCTGTACAGGCACAACTCATCAACGTTTTGAACGCCAAACGGCGCATCCATTTGCCGTGCCCCTGACGCCACGGGGGTAAAATTAGACGTGCGCGCCGCCGCCATAAGGAGTCAGCGCGCCGCCGCCGGTAGTTTAAAATTCGCGCCGTGACAAAACCCGCAGGAAAATACAAATTTAAAATCAATGGACATAAAGCGCACGCGACGTGCCTAGCTTTAGCGTTCAGACTGTTTCCTTTTTTTAAATCATTACTTGATTTATTTTAACCCTTAAATCGATGATGTCCACTATACTGGACATCCCAAGAACAAAAATCTGCACCAAATATTAAAGCATAGCGATTCTTTCCTGGTAGCGTAGCGTAGGTACTTTCACTACCAGGAAACTACTACTACCACTACTTGAGAGATATGTTATATTTAAGTAAATAAAAAATATTGGGAAGTTAGGAACCAGTGTGAACATAATCTTTTTGTCAAAGTCCTACAGAACGCAGAACTTACAAGGAAGCATCCGACAGACTGATATATTTCCCATATTTTTTTTTATATGACAGTATTATGAGCGTTAATAGTATTTTATGCAACCGTTGTTTAAGAGAGGTCAAAAAAGGCGAGTGGCGTGAGTAACAATTTGAGACGAAGCCAAAAATTGTTAATAAAGACGCCTCGAGTATTTTTTGACTCAGTTAAACAACGTTGCATACAATACTTTTTCTACGACCAAGTACTTACTTTGAAATAAAATTGTGAATTTAACAAATATTTTTAATTCAAGAAGTAGCAAAATAGGAGGGTAAGGGCGGGAAAAGAATGAATGAACGACACGTTGGCAACACTGTATTTCATTCAATATTTTTTAAGTGGTCATTACACGAAGTATCGTAAAATCGCCAAAAAGATACTGCGTGTATGCACGAATTCTTTTTTGGGGAATAGACTAAAGACTTGTCTTGACAACTATAAGGTAGGGTTTTAAAGGTGTGTGCACGGCCCTTTAAATGACAAATAAAAGTACGGGAGTAGAAAAAACATGTAATATATTTCTAACTGTTTCTTACGTGGCTGTATGATTTATTTAAAAATGTGTTGTTTTTATGGGTAAAACACGTATAAAAAGTCCAGTATGTTGGACGTTGCCAAGTATGCAAAGAGGGAAATTATTACATTTTGTGGTAGCTTTTGTGATAAATAAATTAAAATAGAGGGATGTTAGGTGTTCCAAAACAGGAATTACAACTTAATGAATCAAATACATATATAAAAATACGGAACGGATTTTTTCCTATGGATTTGGTATGTGTGTGTGTGTGTGTGTGTGTGTGTGTTTGTTTCCTATTTCTGTGTGGATTTGTTTTCATCAAGAGACAGACCCGATTTCATTTGAGAAATTTCTTACGAAAATGTTGATAAAATTGCATACATTATTGTAAAAACCATTGCTCAGATGTTACTGTGTGTGAGTATGAGTATGAGTACTGCATCCTACGATACCAGATGTTACTGCACCCTACGATACCACGCTAAGTTTGATTTAATGTTAAATAAATGACGTCAATGACTGGTAAAATTTGACCACCTACGTTATAAAGTTATTGTAAAAATATAAAAATACATAATTGGTTTTACTTAAATTCATTACATAAGTTGGCATTATCAGTTAGTGTATTTCTAATTTAAAAATGCAATTATTCTTTAATTATAACAAAAAAACATTAATTGGACTAAAAAAACCTTATGCACATAAAGTACTGTACCTATACTCGGCAACGACCAAAATATTGGACTTCTTTTCATTACGCGGGGTATCTTTTTATTTACACCGTGCCTGGCAACGCGCGGACGTATGTTTTTTTTCGAAACTATTATAAATAGATTTTTTCATGATTTTTTTTACAATAAACAGCCACATAATAACACCAAAAAAACCGGTCAAGTGCGAGTCGAACTCGCGTCCCAAGGGTTCCGTACTGCACATATTTTCGAACGAGCGAGCAAAGCGAAGTCCTTAAGTACATTTAACTGTTCATTCAATTGTTCCACATTTGTTTTGTTTGGACATGTTTGTGGGTTTGGTTTGGACATGTCATGCGCCGAGAATCCGAACACATGACACGTAAGGTGCTAGATATGTTCCCCACGCAATCACGACGAGGAAGACCCCGACTGACATGGCTGGCAACAGTGAAGAGGGATATGGAAGAAGCCCAAATCACACCTAAGACGACCCAGGACCGTGAAGCCTGGCGAAATATAACTAGGAGAGCCGACCCCAAATAATGGGAAAAGGACAAGGAGAAGAAGATTCAATTGTCCCACACACGGCTGGCTTGGGGCACGCCCCGGCTTTTCCGTGTTTTTTAACTGAGCTATCAAAGGATAGTTACGCATTAAATTTTGTTCAAGTATTGTGTTAAGCATAGTGCCTACATTTTTTTGCATTGGTTAGGCGTATCTCTGTTATTTCAAGATAACAGGGCTATAACCGCGAAAATCGAAGTTCGCAAATTGCTGGCATTTCTCTCTGTCACTCTAATTACGGTTTCATTGGAGTAAAAGAGAAATCTCCGCAATTTGCGAACTTCGGTGTTCGCGGTAGACCCTCTGATATACGGCACTACAGCCTTCTCATTTGGCTACTCGTACTTACACCAATTATTTGTTATTATTATTTGTTCTGTTTGAGCACTAACCTCCTACACTACAGCTCATCCTTCGACCTTAAGTGGACGCGCACCTCTCTCGGATGCTCCAGGCTTTCGGCCCAACGCAGAGCTTGGCCTTCGACCTTCGCACTAGCTGTCCACACCACGTTTCACGTAAACAATTGCGGTTGTGGCCCTGATAGAGCTTATCCGCAATTCTTATTCTAAGTCCGGCTCACGCTCAATTGCAGACTTCTTATACGTTTTTCCAGTAATCTATAGGTATCGGGCCCAATCGCTTAGCAAAAGATAGAACAAAATCGACGATCTCCTATGCAGGAAGCATGCACATGTCAGAGGCTCCGGGCCTTCAGCGCCTTCGACCTTCGCATTCAGACTGCGCGCCGGTCGAAAAAAATCGGGTGGCGGCGCGCCACGAAAAAGTCCACGGCGGCGGCGTAACGCCGGCGGCGTGGGATTTTTCAACTTTTCAATATTAAGACGTATAATGAAAAGTTACGCTTAAGGGGCTACCCCACGCCAATGACCTTCGATCTGAATCCCTTAGTTTTCTAATGTTTTTTGTAGCTTATTATATTAACAGCAAGGCTTTAAGCAATATAGTATCCCATATTTACTTCAAAGTTCATTGTCTTCGAGATATTTGGCATCAAAGTTGAACAATTTTAGGCTAAAAAACTGGTTTTCTGGCCATAACTTTTGTGTTAATTAGTTTAAAATTAAAATCCTGGACACGTTTTTCGAGACGTCAAAGACGAACCCAAATATGTAGATTTCGTACATGTAAGATCCTCCACTGCAAACTAGATACGATAGAAGTGTTTTTTTAGACAATGTTTAATAAATTCATAAAAAAATAAGTACTTATTCATTTTTTTTCAAAATCCGGTGGACAAAACCGTTTGTCTTATAATTCTATCTGTAGTGCAAAAAAGGAGGTAGGATTCAAAACTTGTCAAAAATCGATGAAAACCTCGGGTAGCCCCTTGACAAGGGAAAAAAATATCAAAAAACTGTGTTAGTATAATTTTTTTGGTGTTATTATCTTATTATGTGGTTGTTTATTGTAGAAAAATCATGAAAAAAATCTATTTATAATAGTTTTGAAAAAAAAAACATAATTTGTTAAATAGGTATGTTGGATGTTGCCAGGTTCGGTGTAAATAAAAAGATACGCCGCATAATGAAAAGACGTCTAGTATTTTGGACGTTGCCGAGTTACCGTTTAAAGTCAAACCTATTATTTTTATAATTTTCCAAAAACTTTATAGCTTGTAGGTGGTAAAATTTTACCAGTCATTGACGTCATTTATTAAACTTAGCGGGGTATCGTAAGAGGACTAGGAGGCAGCAACATCTGAGCCAGGGGCGTATTTACCCTAGGGCCATCCGGGCCATGGCCCGGGGCGCCAACCCCCAGGGGCGGCATATGCCGCCCCTGGCGGATTGCATTTTGTTTTTCTTCCTTGACTTCTGGGGCGGCAAAACGTATTGAATGAATGAATGAATGAAAATGAATGAAAATATTTATTTTCAGGCAACTATTGGCCCATAGATTGACGACCGGTCTGGCCTAGTGGGTAGTGACCCTGCCTGTGAAGCCGATGGTCCTGGGTTCAAATCCCAGTAAGGGCATTTATTTGTGTGATGACACAGATATTTGTTCCTGAGTCATGGTTGTTTTCTATGTATTTAAGTATTTATATAAATATTATATACATCGTTGTCTGAGTACCCACAACACAAGCCTTCTTGAGCTTACTGTGGGACTTGGTCAATCTGTGTAAGAATGTCCTATAATATTTATTTCTTTATAGATAAATACCTTAAAACTAGCATACATATTATTACAAAATATATCTTAAAACTAAAAACACACAATTATGGCTGCGATGCAGTTCGCAACCCCGCAGTGTCAAGCCCCCTCCAGACTATGCGCGTGAATCGCGGGCGAAGCCGCGAACGTGAGTGTGGAGTCGATTTCGCTGTCTACGAAAATCGACGCCACACTCGCGTTCGCGGCTTCGCGCCGCGATTCGCGCACGAGTGTGGAGGGGGCTTCAGGGAGCCGGCCGCGGAACCGCCGGAACTTTACACCCTTCGGCCAAAACTCCTCCTTGGTGAAAGTCGCTAGATGTTATTGGCCCGGGGCGCCAAATTTCAAAATACGCCCCTGATCTGAGCAATGATTTTTACAATAATGCATGCAATTTTATCAATATTTTTGTAAGAAATTTCTCAAATGAAATCGGATCTGTCTCTTGATGTCTTGATGAACGCACAGAAAAAAAATCCGTAAAAATATTTTTTTATCTATTTGGTTCATTAGTAGGTACATTACGTTGTAAACCGACAAGTAATTACTTTTTAAAACGTTTTGAAACACCTAACATCCCTCTGTTTAATTTATTTACCATAAAAACTACCAGAAAATTTGATAATTTACATACTGGAAATGAAATGAAATTATTTATTGTCAGACCACAGCACTTAGCAAAAGTGCCGTGTAATCGACAACGGTTAAAACACTGGACAATATACTTTGTAAATGTGTTTTACCCATACATACAACACATTTGTATGTAAATCATACTGCCACATAAGAAATAGTATTGTGTTGGTGCGACATAAAATAGTAGAATTTAAATTACACAATAACCAAAAAAAATCCGTACTAAATTATTGCCCTGCAAGTATATTACGTCAAAAATGTGAGAGTTACGTAGGAAGTGGTGCCCGCAATAATTTTCAACTATTTCTTATCGGTCTATAACCTATTACATATTTTAATGCTGCATAATACTGTCTTATAAAAAAATATTCGGCGCGAATTTTAAACTACCGGCGGCGGCGGCGGCGCGCTGACTCTCTATGGCGACGGCGCGCACGTCTAATTCAGACACTTGTACTATAATTTTTCTGTGTTTGAGCACTAACTTCCCGCAACTCGGCCTTCGGCCGTACGTTTCAAAAAGTCTCTGGGGGACGCTTCGGGCCTTCGGCCCTACGCGTAGCTCGGCCTTCGGCCTTCGCAAAAGCTGTCCACACCACGTTTCACGTAAACCATTACGGCTGTGTCCCTAAAACAGCCCAACCGCGTTTTTTTCTTAAGTCCGACTCACGCTTGACTGTAGATTAATAGGTTTTCCTGTCATCTAGAGGTGAAGAACTATTATGTGTATTTTTTTAAAAATTTTAGACCCAGTAGTATCGGAGTTAAGGGGGGGGGGGAATGGTCATTTTTTGCCTATTTTCTTAAATAACTTCTAAACTCTGATTTAAACTTTCACGATTATTAAACATTATCAAACTGCACAAATCTTAAAACTTAAATACGCGATTAAGTCCCGTTGTGCAGTTTGATAACTTCTAAACTATTTCATATAAAATTATAGAAAAAATATATTTGAGATCCTCAAAATAAGCCCTTTCATTTAATATGTAACACGATATGGTTTGCAAAACTTTGTTTTTTAATTTTCTCATACTCCCCCTAAAAGTGCCCCCTATGCTTAAAATTCATTTGTTTTTATTACATGTCCGTCTTTGGGTCACAGACTTTCATATGTGTACCAAATTTCAACTTCATTGGTCCAGTAGTTTTTGAGCAAATAGGCTGTGACAGACGGACAGACGGACGGACAGACGGACGGACAGACAAACGCACGAGTGATCCTATAAGGGTTCCGTTTTTTTCTTTTGAGTTACGGAACCCTAAAAAACGATACAACACAGTTTTTTTTATCCCTTGTCGATTTGACGGTTTGAGCGTGGTGTTTCATCAATTTCATTATACGTCTTATTATTGAAAAGTTGAAAAATCCCACGCCGCATTTTTTCGAGGCGCGCCGCCGCCCGGTTTTTTTTCGCCCGGCGCGCACGTCTACTCCGTAAGCGCGATGTAGAACGTGCTAACGCCATCTGTTAGAGTCAATGTGAAATATGTGTGGACATACCACCATCCTGGCGAGGTGGTGCGCCGCGTTGCGGGTGAGCTGGTTGTTCCACAGCACCAGGAACGCCAGCCCGCGAGCCTCGTGCCCGCCGCCCATCACTGCAACAACAACAACACACGTTACACAACAACAACACACGTCAGCTACAACACAAGCTAAATAAAAGTGGGCGTAGAATAATATAAATAAAGAAAGAGTGGTAACTCCGTACATCAGTTTTCTTACCAAAACGAGAGTTGATTTCGTAGTCGACATCTAGCGTCATGTAGCGGAATTTATCAGTACTGCTAGTCGACAATAGATGTCGCGGCAAACGAAAACTCTAATGCTCAACAATTTTCAGCTAATATTATAACCGGATTAACTGGAAGTCTATTTTCAACTCCTTCTGCTTAAAATATTAGTTGTAAATTGTTTTAGCAGTATATTTTTCGTCAGAAGCGACGCTTGTGACATCTGGTGTCAAGTAGGGGCACTGGTAGTTCCACTACTTGACGTGAGATGTCGACTACGAAATAACGCGCGTTTTGGTAAGAAAACTGATGTATGGAGTTACCACTCTTTCTTTAGTTATATTACTATATGGTAAAGAGTGAAACGACTAAGATGATGATGATGAGGACACTTACGTGGGCACGTGTGTGGTGACATGGGTGAGCTGTTTGCGGAGGGAGGGGACTGTGTGGACTGCTCGACCAGCGCGTCCGCTATGTGCCCCACGCCCGCGTCCTGTAACATACAAGAGGGGGTATAGGTTATAGGTTTTCGCGGGCTTGGTTTCCGCAACTCGACGTCATATTATTGCGCCTATTTTGCGTGGTGGGTTGGCGGCACTATTCTTGCCAATCCAACTCTACCAAGAAGCCTAGCAGACCCTTGACGTTGCCGACGACTTCTGGGAGAGACCCCGGCGAGCCGAGGTGTTATGCCCGGTATTCTGCCACCCCTGGGCATTCGAGAATGACGTGGGCGGCTGTCTCCTCTGCCTCCATGCATGCTCTGCAGAGGGTAGGCAATAGGGGGTATCACTGCAATGTTCTACCGCCAGAGCGCAGCACTAAGCTAGCTAGTAATCCATAGAGTAACTTATACATACTGTGCCTTAAACTGTTTTTTGACTAGTTTTCACAGACAACAAAATATGACATTGATGCATCAAGGCGGTTTGTTTAGAAGGGCCTTCCGGGAAACGCGAAATTTAGTTACCTGCCTCTTTATCGCTTGAATATCCAAAGAGTGATAGAGAGGATAGATAACGAAATTTCGATTTTCGCGGTAGACCCCCAGATTGTGTATGTGATGGATTCTGGTAGTGGCGACCCCTACGCAGAGTTTCGAGTAATATTCCCTATTACTTTCACCACAGAATAATAAAGTAATAGTACTACCGTACAGAAAAGAAACTTAATACAAAACCGAAGTTTGACAGCGATTCAGGGAGAAATCATTTTTCATGAACATTGAAGATTTGAACCGTGAAACTTACAAGCTTGAAAACGCCCCAGTTGACCGTGAGACCCCGCCTCGCTCGGCATAATCACCTGTATCTGGTTGTTGGAAAGATCGAGGAGCTGTATCCGGGAGTTGGTCTTGAGCAGCGCGGCTATCTGCGCGGCGTCGGCGCCCGTCAGCCGGTTGTCGCACAGCCGGACCTCTCGTACGGACCGGTTGCATTTTAATGCTATAACTGAAATATAATACACAGGTTAGAAAGTTTTACATCAGGATAGAGTTAGACCGAGGTAAGTCTGCAACTATTTTGATAGCACACGCAGTGCAAGCGTTATTTATACGTCATAATTTCATTGAAGTTTCAAATAACACATGCACTGCGTGTGCTATTAAAATCGTTGCAGACTTGTCTCGGTCTGACTGTATCAAAATGACAGATTGACTCAATTTATCATTTTAGTACTAAATTGGTATAAAAAAGTCTGATTAGGTAATAAAGTGGTATATAAAAAAGTTAGTAAAATATACTATATAAGGTAATAAACTTAGATTACCTGTTGATTGCCTTGTGCACAAATCACGCGAGGTTGGATGGGGGGGGGGGGGGTCACGAAAAAATCACGATAGATCACGTTGGGGGAGGGGTGTATAAGGAGACCTCACGTGTATTTTTCTACAGTGAACTAAACTAAGAAAAAATACCTAACACACGAGTAGATACTTTTTCTCGGCTTCGTTAAACATAAATCTTCACTCCGCACTTCAAAATAGCGAGTCTATAGATGGTCAAGCAAATCTTGTCAGTAGAAAAACGCGCGAAATTCAAATTTTCTATGAGACGATATCCCTTTGCGCCTACATTTTTCAAATTTGCCGCCTTTTTCTACTGACAAGATCTGCTTGACCAAGTATATTTTACGAAATTTTGGAGCGCGTGGCCTTGACCGCGCTTGACCCCGAAAAATATTACAAAACCAATTTGTCAGTCAGTAAGAACCAGGAAAACTATACTCTACCTTTTCTTTTGGGTGCCAGTACTAGTGTAAGACAAAGATAGTATGATTCTCTCTATCTATGATTGAAATGAGACTGTCCTTTGACAAACTATATATAATATACAGTACTATTTAGCGTAAAATTAGGTCAAATGAAACAAATTCTAAAAAATACACGTGACGTTATGTGGGGGAGGGGGGTAGCCAAAAACCTCACCAATAGGGGTCAAAAAGTAGCCGAAAACACCTCGCGTGATTTGTGCACAACCCCTTCACAGATTTTATACTTATTACTAGTCAACGTGTGTTTCTACTGTGAAAGCTGTGACAGCACTCACCACAGACTTAAATATACCATAGATGAAGCCAATATCACGATTTGTATTGAAACCAAGCGTGCCGACTTTTTACCACCTACTGTGACGTCACAGCCGCAATTTAGTGATGGGAAATCATAACCGATACAAAGACACCGATGCCCCTCTGCCCCGCTACGATTCAACTGTCTTGCTCATGCTCATAGATTTTATATCTGCGGTCTCGCTCGGTCACTCCCCGCGAAGCACTCCAAAAATCACAAATCGATTAACATGAATGACATCGATTGTCTGAAAGACGAATGATAAAAACAGACGAATGATCTTCTTCCCAACTTTTCCTTCAATGAAACTGGTATTTTCAAAATCTATGACCGGATCATGTGGAAAACAAAAATAATGAAAGCTTTTTTAACACAATAGAAATTTATAAACATACTAAACGTATAAACATATAATCGTAAATGTTTAAATGACCCTCCTTCTTAAAGGTGTCGTCTAAAATTAGGACATGATTTTTTTTTATCAATTACTCCTAAATTGTATTTTTATAATAGTTAATATCATTCATCTGTCCGATATCGATTAAAATCTATTATTAGAAGAGATCGATAGAACGAACAACACTAGTCGCTAAATTTGACAGACGAATGATAAATGGCCTGTACCACGAAGTCGAAGCGATGCGCGACAGTACGCTTGTTCCGATATTCATCCACTCTTAACTCAAACGTCAGATCAAACGCTCAAAGCAAACGCGACATGTAATGTAAATATAGTTTTGTAACGTTAAGTTAAAGTTACGTAGGTATATTATTGGAATCACATCTTGGAATACTTAAAAAATAGTTATAAAATGAAATTACGCATTATATAATTTTAAAATGACTTAGATGTGATAGGAAATATGTCCTTGCCCTTGGGTGCTCGCAATTTTTGGGCTGTCGCAGTTAATTATCACACAACGAGGCATGTTACAAGTTTTCGCGGACGTCCGGCTGCAACAACTGACGCGCGTGGGCTGTCAGTAGGTCAGTAGCGACGGCCAACCTCGACGCTTGGTCGGGGTTCGGACACGCGCAGTAGATGCATTTGCGTCATCTATGGTATATTTACGTCCGTGGCACTCACCGAGGCACAGCAGCGGCTCGCCGGCGAGCGCGGCGCGCTGCAGGCAGAGGGCGCGCGCCAGCACCGGCGCGTGCGACGCCTCTATATTGAGGGCTAGTATAGCCGCGAGCACGACCACCACACACACACTCACCGAGGCACAGCAGCGGCTCGCCGGCGAGCGCGGCGCGCTGCAGGCAGAGGGCGCGCAGGCGGCACGCGGCCAGCACCGGCGCGTGCGACGCCTCTATATTGAGGGCTAGTATAGCCGCGAGCACGACCACCACACACACACTCACCGAGGCACAGCAGCGGCTCGCCGGCGAGCGCGGCGCGCTGCAGGCAGAGGGCGCGCAGGCGGCACGCGGCCAGCACCGGCGCGTGCGACGCCTCTATATTGAGGGCTAGTATAGCCGCGAGCACGACCACCACACACACACTCACCGAGGCACAGCAGCGGCTCGCCGGCGAGCGCGGCGCGCTGCAGGCAGAGGGCGCGCAGGCGGCACGCGGCCAGCACCGGCGCGTGCGACGCCTCTATATTGAGGGCTAGTATAGCCGCGAGCACGACCACCACACACACACTCACCGAGGCACAGCAGCGGCTCGCCGGCGAGCGCGGCGCGCTGCAGGCAGAGGGCGCGCAGGCGGCACGCGGCCAGCACCGGCGCGTGCGACGCCTCTATATTGAGGGCTAGTATAGCCGCGAGCACGACCACCACACACACACTCACCGAGGCACAGCAGCGGCTCGCCGGCGAGCGCGGCGCGCTGCAGGCAGAGGGCGCGCAGGCGGCACGCGGCCAGCACCGGCGCGTGCGACGCCTCTATATTGAGGGCTAGTATAGCCGCGAGCACGACCACCACACACACACTCACCGAGGCACAGCAGCGGCTCGCCGGCGAGCGCGGCGCGCTGCAGGCAGAGGGCGCGCAGGCGGCACGCGGCCAGCACCGGCGCGTGCGACGCCTCTATATTGAGGGCTAGTATAGCCGCGAGCACGACCACCACACACACACTCACCGAGGCACAGCAGCGGCTCGCCGGCGAGCGCGGCGCGCTGCAGGCAGAGGGCGCGCAGGCGGCACGCGGCCAGCACCGGCGCGTGCGACGCCTCTATATTGAGGGCTAGTATAGCCGCGAGCACGACCACCACACACACACTCACCGAGGCACAGCAGCGGCTCGCCGGCGAGCGCGGCGCGCTGCAGGCAGAGGGCGCGCAGGCGGCACGCGGCCAGCACCGGCGCGTGCGACGCCTCTATATTGAGGGCTAGTATAGCCGCGAGCACGACCACCACACACACACTCACCGAGGCACAGCAGCGGCTCGCCGGCGAGCGCGGCGCGCTGCAGGCAGAGGGCGCGCAGGCGGCACGCGGCCAGCACCGGCGCGTGCGACGCCTCTATATTGAGGGCTAGTATAGCCGCGAGCACGACCACCACACACACACTCACCGAGGCACAGCAGCGGCTCGCCGGCGAGCGCGGCGCGCTGCAGGCAGAGGGCGCGCAGGCGGCACGCGGCCAGCACCGGCGCGTGCGACGCCTCTATATTGAGGGCTAGTATAGCCGCGAGCACGACCACCACACACACACTCACCGAGGCACAGCAGCGGCTCGCCGGCGAGCGCGGCGCGCTGCAGGCAGAGGGCGCGCAGGCGGCACGCGGCCAGCACCGGCGCGTGCGACGCCTCTATATTGAGGGCTAGTATAGCCGCGAGCACGACCACCACACACACACTCACCGAGGCACAGCAGCGGCTCGCCGGCGAGCGCGGCGCGCTGCAGGCAGAGGGCGCGCAGGCGGCACGCGGCCAGCACCGGCGCGTGCGACGCCTCTATATTGAGGGCTAGTATAGCCGCGAGCACGACCACCACACACACACTCACCGAGGCACAGCAGCGGCTCGCCGGCGAGCGCGGCGCGCTGCAGGCAGAGGGCGCGCAGGCGGCACGCGGCCAGCACCGGCGCGTGCGACGCCTCTATATTGAGGGCTAGTATAGCCGCGAGCACGACCACCACACACACACTCACCGAGGCACAGCAGCGGCTCGCCGGCGAGCGCGGCGCGCTGCAGGCAGAGGGCGCGCAGGCGGCACGCGGCCGGCCGCAGCGCGCGCGCCAGCACCGGCGCGTGCGACGCCTCTATTGGCCCGTCTGACACTTCCAACTCCGACAGCTCTGCGCTCTGAAATCAGACAATTTAACTATAGTTTTTTTTATGCGATAGTCAGCAAACGAGCAGACGAGCCACCAGTTGGGAAGCGGTCATCGTCGCCCATGGACATAAGCAACATCACAGGAGCCACATAAGCGTTGCCGACCCTTGAGAACCTTACATAACCGCTTCTTGAAGAATCCCATGTCGTAGCGCAAAGGAAATACCTCAGGAGGCAAGTCATTCCACATTCTGCACGTTCTGGGAAAAAACGAGCGAGATGGCCGCTTATTCTTGGTGTGCCATGTATCTAAGAAGTGGGGATGAACTTTGCTCCTTTTGCGGGAGGTGCGGTGATAAAAACGAGACGATGGCACCAAATCAAAAAGTTCTTCCGAGCATTCCCCATTGTACAGACGGTAGAACATGCAAAGAGAGCCAACGTCTCTCCGAAGGCTAAGAGGTTCTAAGCCGTCAGTAAGTTCGAGATCGCCAACAATACGAACTGCCCGCTGCGGTTATTACTTAGTAGTTTGGCGCGATGACCCAAAATGAGACTTGGCCTCCAACACAAGAGCAGCCGTTTTACGCGGTCCTGCGCGGATTCACGCCAGTTTTCACTGACGCCGAGCTCCCGGAGATCTGCCTCCGCTCGCTCCGCCCATCGATACTTAGGACGACCTACAGGACGGCGCCCAGTCGGTCGACCCAAGTATGCTCTCTTTACCGCACGATCTTCACCCATTCTTTCGAGGTGGCCGAGCCAACGGAAATGTGCTTTGGTCTCACCCATTAGGGCTGATTTAGACGGCGCGCGAACTCGCATGCGAGTTTCATTACATTGCGGGTTTTGATCGGTCGGTTGAATTGGACGTAACCAACAATCCGCAATGTAACTAAAATCGCATGCGAGTTCGCACGCCGTCTTCGTCAGCCCTTATATTCGGTTCGGCTAAGAGTTCTTCGATTTCGTAATTTTTCCGAATCCTCCAACTGCCATCGTCTCTTTTAACAATAGTTTATTGAGGAATATTTTTCTATGCATAACGGCTCGGCCATGACGTTACGCGACTGGCGACGGCGGCAGAGACAGCCATACATGGGAACGAAAGGTCCGATCGCTGTGTCTCGCTGCAATGGTTTTCGCTGGGGCCGTCGCAAGTCGCTCAATGTCATGGCCCAGCCGTAAACTACCGTAACTGTCTTTCGTAGCCCTAGCATAGAATAGCGTGAATCTAAATACGCAAGAGTTTTTTGGGTAGCTAAAAAGACGCACCTCCAACTTGGCCACTAATCTTGATCGTTTAAAACTTCAGGTCAGAATAAATTTAACACTGTAAACGCCTTCTGATGTCTTTACATGGCGACCCGGCCAGAATTCGGACATACACTTCTGAACCACATTATACACAGCCAGATTATAACAGCGCCTCCTGGATGTCCTCACATGGCGACCCTGCCTCCACAGAGCAACGGACACGTACCTTCTTGATCATTCTAGAAGCCGCCTGCCAGCCCCGGATGCCGAAGTGCCGCGGCCCGGAGATAGCCACCGTTGTGGCGCTCTCATAGTACTCGATCATGTCAAACAGCGCCTCCTGGAAATATAAACATCATTCAAGACATATAACACTTGCAAATCAGAAGTCGAAATAAGTTCAGAACTCTACACAGTCTACACACAGCGGCCTCATCATCTATGTGGCACTCTAGCTCTAGTCGGCGGCTCCATGCAGCACTGCTTCTAGAGCGTCGCAGAAGAGAATAGAACAGCAGAGCGCGTAAACTCACCGCGCCCTCGTCGTCGATATCGCACTCTAGCTCTAGACGGCGGAACTGCGCGCGGTGCAACACTGCTTCTAGAGCGTCGCACGGAGCCGAGCCGAGAAGAGAACAGCAGGAGAGCGTGAGGCGCGGCGCGCGCATGCCTCCGCCTATCACGCCTTCCGGCAGTTCCTGGGGACAGATGATGTTCTTCAATAAAGAGGTTCAGGGTTCAGTTTGGGGTTTCGTAAAACAGCGACACTCTTAACTGTCCATCGGTGGACCTTATTAGTTACAAAAGGCATAAGCTCCTCCGATGTACAGTTAACAGTGTGGGCGGTGTTACAACTGATTTCTTCAAAGACTCGTATGGCATCTAGTTCTCACCAACGCTTGCTATTACCTTGCGCTGGTACGTAATATCATGGCCCTGCAAGTTGTGCAAGAAAGTCTCAAACATTTTCACACATTCTTGGAAACTTGTGGAGAGTTTACCGGAAATTTCCAAGGGGTAAGTTTTAGGAATTTTAGAAACTTTCCGCCGGCATAACACAAAGTTGGACGGTAACGACCAATAGGACTTATAATTCCTAATCGCTGGTTCGAACACATGTCCAAAGACAGTCAGAGTCTCTCCAGCACGCTAAAGACGGCAACAAGTGAACAATTACGCTTCAGTTCAATCAGGTAGCAGTGAGGGGTGACTGAAGGGAGTATGTTAAACTTAGAGATAGAATAAAACTAGAGGACATTAGAAAGAGAACAAACCACACTCTAAAAAAACTAAAGTGGAAGTGGACCGGCCACATGCTCCGAGACAAAAGAGAACAAGTGCGAGTCGGGCTCGCGCACGAAGGGTTCCGTACCATATAAAAAAAAAAACAAAAAAAAAAGCAAAAAAAAACGGTCACCCATCCAAGTACTGACCACTCCCGACGTTGCTTAACTTTGGTCAAAAATCACGTTTGTTGTATGGGAGCCCCATTTAAATCTTTATTTTATTCTGTTTTTAGTATTTGTTGTTATAGCGGCAACAGAAATACATCATCTGTGAAAATTTCAACTGTCTAGCTATCACGGTTCGTGAGATACAGCCTGGTGACAGACGGACGGACGGACGGACGGACGGACGGACGGACGGACGGACGGACGGACAGCGAAGTCTTAGTAATAGGGTCCCGTTTTACCCTTTGGGTACGGAACCCTAAAAATGGTCAAAAGACATCACAACATGGTACCCCAAGAGACGGAAAAAGGAATGATGGTGGACAAAAAATGAGACAGGAAGACGAGTTCAGGCAGGTGGCTGGAGCCTTGTGCTTAGACAGGCTCTGGACAGGGACGCGTGGAGGAATATAGAAGAGGCGTATGCCAAGGGCAATCAGACAAAACGTCTGCGGAGAAAGGCTAGCAGTAAGTAAGTAAGAAGGGATTATGTTACCCGTATTTGTAGCAGCACAGCGTCGATGGCGGGCGTGTTGTGGCGCCGACACGACTCGAGGTAGTCCGCCGCCAGCTGCGCCCGCGTCGTCGCCGGCACTGCGAACAAGAAATGGTCTATTTAGAGCATACGTGTAACAAAAATATACGCGTGTAACTCGGCGCCGTCGACAAAAACGCCTAACTAGGTTTAATGTCGGAGGCTATAGGCCCCGTGCGTGAACTATAGTAGGCAGCATAGGAACCGTCAGATTTTGGCGCGAGGTGTAAATATGAAGTTTATGCTTCCGATGTAGCCCACACGATGACAGAACCTACTATGCACAAGGAAACGGTAGATGGTAGCACTTGTTTTGGCAATGTACATGTGCACATATGTTTCTGATTCAGGCCACAAGATGGCAGACCCTTCAACGCGCACGGTCCCTTGTCCCTTATAGGAACTTTGGGGTCGGTTCGCCACAACAGTAAGTAAGGATGTAACAAAAGTTAAGAGAAAATTTCAAGGGGATCGGTTGAGAATTGCGACCTGCAAAGGAGAACATTCGGGCATTCGAATTATTATTGCCCAAGCTGAAACGGAGAACTACGCTAACGCTCGGTCAATAATTTGATGTATTCATTAAATCGACTTATTTCGTTATTCCCAGTGACCCACTTTAGTTTCCAACCCGTACATAAACCCAGTTCCAAGATATTCGCACGAGCAGTGACATCACCGTAGTCTGAGCGCCAACACCGTAAACGGCAAGTCGTTAAACATCACATTAATGTGATATTGCTCTTTAATACTGCATATTGGTCAGCAGTTGAATTAATGAGTATTTGCGAGTAACATTAAACTTTCATTGCTCTTTTATTCTGCATAATACTTGGTAAGAAGGTGGTTATTCTTATTTAATGTTATTGTAATTGATTATGTAATTTATTGTAATATAATGTAAATAGGTTTTAAAATATTTTGCATGCCTACTAGTATAAGGTATTGACATTATCTGGACATAATACAATTGACTCTACCAACTTATCTGTACATAATGTTAAGCAAAATAAACGCATTTCATTTCATTTAATTTCGAAAGAAGTTGAATTAATGAGTATTTACGAGTATTTAAAAAGTTGGCTCGACGCGACGTTGTAATGGGGTTGGCTGGTCGAAATATTTTCCAGATGGCGACATAGCTGGCGCTGTAAATCCCTAGAATCGACTCAAATTCTTGATTTTCTTTGGAATTGTATGGCCTGGATGCCAGCCCTTTAAGCCAAATCTCATAAAACAACACTAGGGAAAGAGGCAAACTATGATGGCGCCATCTATGCAGCGTTCTCGTTGCTATTCTCAAAAATATACAGAATTAGTGAAAGAAAGAACCAAATATGATAAGAATGATTTATTCCAGGCACCATTGGCGCTGGTGCCGTCGCTTCCTCGGCCGATAGCCTCAAACGCCGCGAATATGTCACACTAGGTAGTAGCTACATATTTGCGGCGTTTGGTGTGGAGACCTTGGGGCCGTGGGGACCTAGATTCCTAGATAGGTAGAAATGGACAGCTTGATTCGTCCCTGAATCGCTGTCAAACTTCGGTTTTGTAGGAAGTGTCCTTTCTGTACGGTAGTACTATTTATTATAGCTGAACATCAGCGCTACAGCCTCCGTACTGTAGCACTGTGCTGAGCTTGAGCCTTTTTGCTGGCACACTAAGATAATTTATTGTTTTATACCTTATTGTATGTGTGTTGGCAAATAAATATATTTCTCTCTTTCTTTCTTTTATTATTTATTCTGGCATAAGCCTGTAGCAAATACATGTCAGACCGCAGACAAAGTAAATCCCGGTCGTCTCTCATGCTACGTCGTCGCTGTGTCTAGCTCACTTTTGCAGTTGACACAGTTATCTGGCATGTCGTGAACCTTATTTCCACGTTACAACAGTTCACAATAGTTAAATGTTATTATTTTATTATGTGGTCAAGGAGAAATTAGATACGCTTGCATTACTTGCATTCTAGCTTCTAGCCTCTACATGACATAATGCGGCGTGTCAAGGAAAATATGTAGGTGACGGAAAACAGAGTATTTAGGATAAAAAAAAAAGATTTTTATTCGTGACGATTACAAAACATGTACGAACATGTACAGACAACAACAGCAAGAACAGAAGAAAACAATAAGTGTGCTTCACGAAATGGACCCAACTCAGCATAATACTAGATTTCATGGACTAATGGTATAGCCTCCTAAGGCCCACAGCCATACAAACGAAAAAAGCGGCCAAGTGCGAGTCGGGCTCGCCCATGAACGGTTCCGTAGCAGCAAGTAACATAATAAAATTGCGGTTTACGATTTATGACGTATTAAAAAAAAACTACTTACTAGATCTCGCTCAAACCAATTTTCGGTGGAAGTTTGCATGGTAATGTATATCATATATATATTTTTTAGTTTTATCATTCTCTTATTTTAGAAGTTACGGGGGGGGGGACACATTTTACCACAGTGTCTCTCGCGTCGCCCAAACTACTCAGTTTAGAAAAAAATGATATTAGAAACCTCAATATCATTTTTGAAGACCTATCCATAGATAACCCACACGTATGGGTTTGATGAAAAAAAAAATTCGAGTTTCAGTTCTAAGTATGGGGAACCCCCAAAATTTATTGTTTTTTTTTTCTATTTTTGTGTGAAAATCTTAATGCGGTTCACAGAATACATCTACTTACTAAGTTTCAACAGTATAGTTCTTATAGTTTCGGAAAAAAGTGGCTGTGACCTACAGACAGACAGACAGACATGACGAATCCATAAGGGTTCCGTTTTTTGCCATTTGGCTATGGAACCCTAAAAATCCAAATTTTTCCACTGAAATTAGAACCTACAATGCAGGGAGTAGACGAAACAAAACAATTGCAAGTCTATTCCAATTTCAATATGGTTTAAATTTCATCGAAATGATTAAGTACTATACGTAGGACGTTGGGCCTTAGGAGGATAGGTAAAAATATTAAATAGATATTACGACGACCAGTCTGGCCTAGTGGGTAGTGACCCTGCCTGTGAAGCCGATGGTCCTGGGTTCGAATCCCGGCAAGGGCATTTATTTGTGTGATGAAACAAATATTTGTTCCCGAGTCATGTATGTTTTCTATGTATTTACACGTACAGTAGGTATTTGTCTACATAAGTATGTATATCGTCGCCCAGCAGCCATAGTACAAGCTTTGCTGAGTTTGGGGTTAGGTTGATATGTGTAAGATTGTCCCCTAATTTTTAGGGTTCCGTACCCAAAGGGTAAAACGGGACCCTATTACTAAGACTTCTCTGTCCGTCCGTCCGTCCGTCCGTCTGTCACCAGGCTGTATCTCACGAACCGTGATAGCTAGACAGTTGAAATGTTCACAGATGATGTATTTCTGTTGCCGCTATAACAACAAATACTAAAAACAGAATAAAATAAAGATTTAAATGGGGCTCCCATACAACAAACGTGATTTTTGGCCAAAGTTAAGCAACGTCGGGAGTGGTCAGTATTTGGATGGGTGACCGTTTTTGTTTTTGCTTTTTTTTTTGCATTATGGTACGAAACCCTTCGTGCGCGAGTCCGACTCGCACTTGCCCGGTTTTTATTTATTTATTTATTATGCTTTTATATACCTACTATACTAATTCAGAAACAAATATGCGTGATTAACACACAAATAAATACCCTTAACAGGATTCGAACCCGGGACTTCCTGCCATAATGTACAAAGAATTCTAAAAACACGACTCGCAATCGACACAATGTTATTTGTAGAGCCATAAGAGTTTGTCACATATTTTTGGGGCCTTCGAAGAGTAACATATTATTGCAGGTGAGTGTACCAAAACAATGCAGGCTAAAATTAGCCCCGGCTTGCCCAACAGGTGAGTTAATAGGATTAGCAGTATGACGTCAGTCCCGTTGGAAATCCAGGGCCGCTGTTATGTCACTTGCGGCTCGATTCGGAAAATGAATTAGATTTCTACTAGACTTCAACAAGTTACGATACGGATAATTTAAAGATATTTGTAAGATAGATATATATGTCAAATTTGACGTTTCCGCGATTCTGGAGGTCCTCTTGAACGATTTCGACAAGTTATGACTTAGATATCCAAGTCACATCTAGTCGATATCTAATGTAGATCTAGTTGATCTCTAAATCGTCTCAAGATCTTGTGATTATCTCGAAATCCGAATAGGCCTGTTGGTCAAGTAATAGCATATCGTGTGGGCTATGTACCTGTATGAGTTCATTTTGTATAGTTGAATCATCGAGAGCGTGGAATTGCATATGTAGTAGTATTAGGGTTCCGTACCCAAAGGGTAAAACGGGACCCTATTATTAGGGTTCCGTACCCAAAGGGTAAAACGGGACCCTATTATTAGGGTTCCGTACCCAAAGGGTAAAACGGGACCCTATTACTAAGACTTCGCTGTCCGTCCGTCCGTCCGTCCGTCCGTCCGTCCGTCCGTCCGTCCGTCCGTCCGTCTGTCACCAGGCTGTATCTCACGAACCGTGATAGCTAGACAGTTGAAATTTTCACAGATGATGTATTTCTGTTGCCGCTATAACAACAAATACTAAAAACAGAATAAAATAAAGATTTAAATGGGGCTCCTATACAACAAACGTGATTTTTGACCAAAGTTAAGCAACGTCGGGAGTGGTCAGTATTTGGATGGGTGACCGTTTTTTTTTTTGCTTTTTTTTTTTGTTTTTTTTTTTTTTGCATTATGGTACGGAACCCTTCGTGCGCGAGTCCGACTCGCACTTGCCCGGTTTTTGTTTGTTTACAGGCATTCTATATTTGAATTTTCTATTTTCTTGTACTATCAGCATACAACCACTACAAATGCAATTCCATCTTCTCGATAATTCAACTATAACCACAGAGCATCTCACCTACTAGATAAAGCCAGCGACGAAATATATTCACTACACCTTATAAAACAAAGTCCCCCGCCGCGTCTGTCTGTTTGTATGTACAGCCAGCAGCAGAAGTTGCTAAGCGGGCGAGGTGTTCAAAATTATTTTGACGCGACGTTATTGTTAAGAGAATAAGAGCGTGTCAAGGTCATTTTGGACACCTCGCCCGCTTATCAATTTCTGCAGCTGACTGTATGTTATGTTCGCGATAAACTTAAAAACTACTGAACGGATTTCCATGCGGGTTTCACCATTTTCACCAATCAATAGAAATAGAGTGATTCTTGAGGAAGGAAATAAGCCCTTTTAGTAGAAGAGCCGGCCGCAAAATTTTTAACCGACTTGATACCACGATGAAATGCACAATGGTTTCCCAGAAAAGTTATGCTAAGTCCGAATTCGATAGTCTGCCACGGCGGAACTTGCCGAAAGTACGAAAAAGAAGGCCACTTCCGGTGCGAAAAAAGGGGCTGATTTAACCCATCTGATACCGAGATAGTAGTTATGGCAGCAGTTAGAAATTTACATGTAGACACAGAAAAGCGAAGTCTGCCACTATTTTTTTTGCCGGAAGTGCTTGGCAGACGCTCTCAAAGGTGACCATCGGGACCCCTAAATTAACCCATCTGATACCACCATGAAACCAATGCCAGTCGGTAGGTATGAACTCTCATGTCAGGAATATATAAGTCTGCCAAGGCTTTTCCTGCCGAAACACCATGGCAGACGAGATTATGTAAGCAAGGTCGCCATCGGTTACCCTACACTAACCCATCTGATACCACCATGAAACCAATTCCATTCGGTAGGTATGAACCCCCATTTTAGGAATATATAAGTCTGCCAAGGTTTTTCCTGCCGAAACACCTTGGCAGACGAGATTATAAGCAAGATGACCATCGGTTACCGTACACTAACCCATCTGATACCGCCATGAAACCAATTCCAATCGGTAGGTATGAGCCCTCATTTCATGAATATATAAGTCTGCCAAGGCTTTTTCTGCCGAAACTCCTTGACAGACGAGATTATGTAAGCAACATCCGCATCCGTGGGACCGGTATACGTGATTACTGTAGGCTTATTTATTACTTTATGCTTTTACATATTTGTATATTATTATGTTATTAATGAAATATGTTTATAATTTATTAAATCTATACCTAATACATTGGGAATTCATTACCTGCTTACGGCAGTAGTAGGGAGTAGTGGGTGAGTTCTGGCTCACTTAGCCAGGCCAACAGTCCCTCCCCCTTTTCTTCCCTTGTTGAGGCCCTGCAACCTTACCTTGACCCCAACCTAATGTCATTGTAGCTCGAATCTAACCTAATCTATTTTTATTGCTTTTAGAAAATATTCTAATAACAATTATCTACTTTTGCAAAGTTAAATGTTGAATTCTTTATTTCGCAAAATGGAATTTTAATATGACTATAATGTATGTGCAATCTACTTAGAAACTGGGTTTAGAAATATAAAAACACACATTTTATATAGGATAATAAGTTTATTCAAGTAATATTCTGAACATATGAGATATAGTAGCATCATTACTTATTCTGTGTACAGTGGAGAAAACATGCAAGTTGACATTTTTCGTTTTAAAATAAAGATAAACTAAACAGTATTTGCCACAAACCGATGTTAAAAAACTTTGCAGTTGTTGGTTGGCATAATACCATCTCTTACGATTTCTCTTCATTAACATTTTATGATACCTTCCTGTTTTTATTTACTTAATTTAATTTTTTACTTTTTATGTGATCGGTACTTCATTTATTTTAGATTTTGGGCTAATATTAGTTTGTTAACCGACTTCCAAATCTCAAAGAAGGAGGTTATCAATTCGGTTGTATGTTTTTTTTATTTTTTATTTTTTTTATGTTTGTTACTCTATATCTCCGTCATTCCTGGACCGATTTTGAAAATTAGTTTTTTGATTGTATGTATATGCATACAGATTGGTTCCGTTTTTGTCAAAACCCAGTTCTGATGATGGGATCCATGAGGAATCGAGGGAACTCCTCAAATTTTAAACGTATACATATAGTGATTTTTGAGTTTTTATCATCAAATTAAGCATACACATTCAAAAAAGTGACATTTGATGAAGTGCAACTGCTGATGATGATCAGAACGGAACTCTTCAACGACGCATAGTTCACGTTTGGCGATTTGTCGTCTTCGTTATGTTTATTAAGCAAGTCAAATTTTTAAGCCACACTTTTGTCAAGCTCGAGTTCTGATGATGGGATCCATGAGGAATCGAGGGAACTCCTCAAATCTTAAAGGCATGCGTATAGACATTTTTGTATTTTCATCAGAAAATCAAGGATTTTCATTAAAAACTGGCGCATTTGATGAAGTGGAACTGCTGATGATGACCAGAACAGAACTCTTCAACCACGCGTAGTTCACGTTTGGCGATTTTTCCTCTTCGTTATGTTTGTTAAGCAAGTCAAGTTTTAAAGCCACATTTTTGTCAAGCTCGAGTTCTAATGATGGGATCCATAAGGAATCGAGGGAACTCCTCAAATATTAAAGGCATAAGTATAGATTTTTTTTGTATTTTCATCATAAAATCAAGCATTTACATTAAAAACTGTCGCATTTGATGAAGTGGAACTGCTGATGATGACCAGAACAAAACTCTTCAACGACGCATAGTACACGTTTGGTGATTTCTAATTTCGATTTTGACTTGGACTGCGACCCGGACTCGGACCCAGAACCGGACTCATACCCGGATCCGGTTCGGACCCGGACTCGGACCCGGACTTGGAATCGAACTCGGACCCGGACTCGAACTCGGACACGGACTCGGACTAGGACCCGGACTCGGACTCGGTCCCGGACTCGGAACCGGACTCGGACTCAGACTCGGACCCGGACTCGGACCCGGACCTTGACCCGGAAAACCACTATAATATATATTATATTATAATTATTATTATTACACGTAAATTTGTTCAGGAAGAAACCGTGTACCGACTCTTCATGCCATTATATTTTTAATTTGCTGTTATTCTCTACAAATCGACACTAAAAGTATCAAAATATCAAAATATGGAGTTCCGTTTGAGAAAGAAGCAAAACAATTTTGTCTTTGACAGTAATTGAATTATTGTGTGATTTTGAAAGCTAGACAATTCAAGATTTATATTTTTACTCACAAAGACAACACAGAAATTCAATCTCAAATGTAAACCTTCGAACAATTTCCATACATTGACGACATCACTCAAAATTCTTCTTCAAGTCAGATGCCCGCTGGGGCTGCACCGGAGCACACGTATAATTCTTCAAATAAAAATGACAGCTTGATTTGACATTAAATCATATACGCACACGAGAAAGTATACCAGTAGATAAATTGTATTTCAAAAAATAGGGTACATAAATATCAGCTCGCGTCTCCTTTAAATTTGATTTGCTGTTATTTACGGGTCATAATGGTTGAAAACATCAGTAAACTATCTTAAAACAATACGATTACAGTCGAATTTAAGTATTATGTTCCTTCAAATCAAAACTCGCTTAAAATGAAAAAAGTTTAAAGACTCATCCTTTACTGATTGGGATTAATTTTCATTTTGCGTCATTTTAAAAACGTATTTGACTTCTGTACTAGACGTGCGCGCCGGTAGAAAAAAATCGGGCGGCGGCGCGCCACGAAAAAATCCACGGCGGCGGCGTAACGCCGGCGGCGTGGGATTTTCAACTTTTCAATATACGTATAATGAAAAACCAAGATTAACTCTAAATCAACAAGGGAAAAAATCTCAAAAAAAACTGTGTTACATCGTTTTATTGGTTTATTGTAGAAAAAAAATCATGAAAAACAAACTAATTATAATGTTGAAAAAAACATATGTCAAGTATGTTGGACGTTGCTATGATCGGTGTAAAAAAAAATTCGGGCAAGTGCGAGTCGCACTCGTGCACGAAGGGTTCCGTACCATATAAAAACAAAAACAAAAAAAAAGCAAAAAAAAAACGGTCACCCATCCAAGTACTGACCGACGACGACTCCCGACGTTGCTTAACTTTGGTCAAAAATCACGTTTGTTGTATGGGAGCCCCATTTAAATCTTTATTTTATTCTGTTTTTAGTATTTGTTGTTATAGCGGCAACAGAAATACATCATCTGTGAAAATTTCAACTGTCTAGCTATCACGGTTCGTGAGATACAGCCTGGTGACAGACGGACGGACGGACGGACGGACGGACGGACGGACGGACGGACGGACGGACGGACGGACGGACAGCGAAGTCTTAGTAATAGGGTCCCGTTTTACCCTTTGGGTACGGAACCCTAAAAAAGATATGCCGCGTAATGAGAATACGTCCAGTATTTTGGACACGCCGAGTATAGAGTACCTACCTACTGTATGTGTATAAGGGTTTTTTAGTCCAGTTCATATTTTTTTAAATAAATATAGAATAATTGCATTTTTTAATTAGAAATACACTTACTGATAATGTCAACTTATGTAATGAATTTAAGTAAGTAAGTGAAACCTATTATTTTTATATTTTTGCAATAACTTCATATCTCAAATTTGCAAATTTGCTTTTAAGAGGATGCTGCATAAACATCTGCTGAAACAAGAGTATGAGTAGGTAGTATCCATCGTAATATATTAGTATGTATGTGAGAATTATGTAGTAGTATATTCATTGTATATATTTTATTATTTTTATCTGTGTATTGTATATGTAGTTTATTATGTTTTTCAGTTGTTTGCAATAGTTCCTAATTGAATTCTCTTACTCTTCTTCTTGCACCATTTTTATTACATCTCTGTTTAGCCCTATGGTTGACTGGTAGAGAATGCCTTTAGGCATTAAGTCCGCCATTTGTACATTTTATTTGTATTTTGTGCAATAAAGCTTAAATAAATAAATAAATAAATAAATATCTCGTAGGTGGTAAAATTTTACCAGTCATTGACGTAATTTATTTCACATTAAATCTAACTTAGCGGGGTATCCTAGGAAGCAATCACATCTGAGCAATGGTTTTTACAATAATGCATGCACTTTTATCTAAATTTTCGTAATAAATTTCTCAAATGAAATCGGGTCTGTCTCTTGATGAAAACAAATCCACACACACTCATACATACACCACATCCACAGGAAAAAAAAAACCATAAAAATATATTTTTTTAATCTATTTGGTTCATTACGTTGTATTACCGCAAGTAATGACTTTTTAGAACGTTTAGAAACACCTAACATCCCTCTATTTAATTTATTTACCACAAAAACTACCAGAAAATTTAATAATTTTACTCTTCGCATACTTGGCAACGTCCAACATATTGGACTTAGCAAAAGTGCCGTTTAATCGACAACGGGCAAAATAATGGACATTACACCTTTTACACTTGTTTTTACCCATAAACACAAAACAGTTTTATGTAAATCATATTGCCACGTAAAAAACAGACCAGTTAGTAACCTATTACACGTTTTAACGCTGCTTAATACTGTCATATAAAAAAAATGAAATAAGGGGAAAATGTCAGTCTGTCGGATGCTTCCTTGCAAGTTCTGCGTTCTGTAGGACTTTGACAAAAAGATTATGTTCACACTGGTTCCCAATATTTTCTTACTTAACGCAGAATTTTTTTCTTGGGATGTCCAGTATAGGTGACGTTATCGATTTAAGGGTTAAAATAAATCAAGCAATGAATTAAAAAAAAACGGAACAGTCGGAACGCTAAAGCTAGGCACGTTGCACGTGCTTTATATCCATTGATTTTAAATTTGTACCCTCTTGCGGGTTATGTCTCGGCGCGAATTTTAGACTACCGGCGGCGGCGGCGGCGCGCTGTCTCCTTATGGCGGCGGCGCGCCGCGGCGGCGCGCACGTCTATTCTGTACGTCAATTAATTTTGATGACAATTGTAATCTTGTAATATATTATAGAACTTTTATCTTAAAATATTGCCTATTAACAGGAAGCGTTATGTAATTCGTATAAGTAATACCTGAAAGTCTTGTACCTAGATCTGTAATACCATGGATTGCGACGAATAAATGATTATGATTATGCCATTCGTTCCGTCTATATGTATAATGCGTGTACGTGCTGTTCTCTGAAAATCTTCAAGAAAAAATAACGGCTAGACCAGCACGAAGTACTAGCGAGTTTTTGCCGCTTTGGAGACCGAGATAAAGCTTACAGGCCAATACCGCTGTGGCCTGGTTATTGTTATGTATACCTATGTATCGAATGTTTTTAAAAAAAATTTACTATAAAAAGCAATGTTTTATTTCGATTAGGTCTACATTTTGTGCATATTGTATATCTGAAGTATTTTCGTACTAAACTTGAAACTTTCGTTGAAACTAAATAAAATAATTATTCCTAATATACAGTCACCTGCAATTTATGTTACACAACACACAACGAAGGCCGCAAAAATATCTGACACGATCTTATTTGTAGAACCATAAGAGCATGTCATATATTTTTGCGGCCTTCGAAGAGTAGGTACCGGTCATTATCACCAACTTTGCCCGCATTTAAAAAAAAACACGAATTTCTCAAAAAAAAAAACAAATCGTAATTACTTTTTTTGCTCAGCACGCCCATTGTGATCAAACGCATCAGTTTATTTGAAGAAAAAATATTTTTATCGTGTTTTTACCCATTTCTTTGTGTTTTAGAGGGTGGGCAAAGATATCCGGAGTTTTCGCCAACATTGCCCATGTCAATTTGGTATTCAAATACAGCTCGTATGATGATGATGTCTAAGGATCACTGGTTTTGGGCAATCCTACCATTCCCTGTTAATAACTTAGCGATAAGTGTAAAAACTTTTAAATAAATTTGCTGGGCAATGTTGCCTACCCGTTTTTGCTCATTTCCATATAAGGCTCGCCTAAGCATTTTACAAAGGCTAGGGTTGTCACTTTTGAGAAAATCTGTTACAATAGTTTAATGGCCAAAAATATGATTTTTGCTGTGTTTTTCATTAGTTAACGGGATAAAACATCTAAGTAAAGGATAATAAGACAAATTAAATACAGTATATATTTATAAACTTACTTTAGTGTACAAACATAACCTTATTTTACATGCGAAGTTGGGTAAATTAGATGAAAGTGACAACCCTAATCCGTTTTTGGTGGTGGGCAATGTTGGTATGGATGCCAAATCACCGGATTACTTTGCCCACCGCTAAAACTCGCAAAAAATTACAAATTAAAGATATCTTATTGATACTGTTTTAACACCCCCTGGCACTGATTAAAATAACCGACTTGGTTTCACATTACATCTCAAAACTTTTTGAAGTGAAAATTTCTTTAGCGGCGTGTAATAGTGCCCTTGCGGCCTATTTGCTGAATAAATGTTGAAGTTTGAAGTTTGCATGCCAAGTTTCGTGCTTTCTGCCGGATGGGACAGGATTTAGGATGGGTCAGACCAGGACCGCATTTTTGCAGGTTCATCTTTTATTAGCCAGACTCTACCTCCATACTAAATCGAGCTAAGGAGTCGCACTATAAAGAAATATTGAACATTTTCTTTCAAGTTGATATACAGGGTGTCCATGCATTAGGGTATTTATATTCAATATTCAATAATTTATTCATAAAATCAATACAATTTTACACGTCAATGGTATTTAGAACCAGTATACAAAGTATCATAACAAATTACGATTTTTTTACTTTGGAGCAACCTGTATGTGTTAGTAGCTCCTGAGGTAATAAATAGTATGACTAGATTTTGCCCTGTGCGCGGGGCCCGAGGGCCCCGCGGTCTTCTTGTAGTTTGTTGTTGGTGCTGTTGTTTTTGTTGTTGTAGTAGGTAGTAGTAGTAGTTTGTTTTCCAAAGGGAAAAAGAAATAAAGTTGTACTTTTGCTAGGACGAAAAGATCCGCGTGAAAGCACTACATTCCCGCAGCTCGGCCTGGCCTCGCGTGCTTGGGAACTCGTAAGGGACGCTCCGGGCCTTCGGCCCTACGCGGAGCTCGGCCTTCGTCCTTCGCTGGGTTTCGAAGCTCAGCGTCGGGCCTTCGGCCCGCCGCTTCGCTTATTAAAACAGTTGGGAGGGTTGGTTTTGCTTCGGGGCTTAAGCGGGAAGTTGGAGCTTAAACACGACCCAATAGGAAAAATGTCTTAGACAAGCGAAACGGCGGGCCGAAGGCCGAAGGCCGTAGGCCAACTTCCCCCTCTCGTGTGACGCTTCGGGCCTTCGGCCCTACGCGGAGCTCGGCCTTCGGCCTTCGCGAGCCTCGACGCTTCGCCGTCGGGCCTTCGGCCCGCCGGCTTCGCTTATCAAGACAGTTGACTTTGTAGAACGCTTGGGGGAACTGCATTCACGCAGCTCGGCCTTCGGCCTCGCGTTTTGGGAGTCGGGGTGGAGGCTCCGGGCCTTCGGCCCTCCGCCGGGGTCGGCCTTCGGCCTCCCGGCCTGAAGCTCGCCCTTCGGGCTCGCTTAACACACTTTTTGTATAGGATTTTGCTTTGTTCGTCATTCCCGCAGCTCGGCCTTCGGCCTCGCCCAAAATTACTGGGGGCGGGGCACGCTTGGATATTCGGGGTGAAGCTCCGGGCCTGACGGCCCTACGCGGGGTCGGCCTTCGGCCTCCCGGCCTGAAGCTCGCCCTTCGGGCTCGCTTAACCTACTTAGAAATGTGAATTTTGCCCTTGTCGCCCGCCATTTTGGATTTTTCCAAAAATTTTTTTTACATGGTAATGCTGGGCCCCCTAGCTCGCTGCATGCCAAATCTCAGCGCACTCGGACCAACTTGAAAAATTAAAAAAAAAAGTCGGCCATTTTGAAATTTTTTAAATGCAGTTTGATTTGTTTCGGGGCCCTCTATGACATTTGGTCGAGCACCCCCCACCTACCTCGCACCGTTTAAAAGTTGCCATACAAAATTAAAATGACCATTATTTCCGCCATCTTGGATTTTTTCCAAAATTTTTTTTTTCATAGGAATCTAGAGGCTTCTATCTCTCGCCATGCCAAATCTCAGCGCGCTCGGACCAACTTGAAAAAAAAAAAAAAAAGTCGGCCCGTTTGAAATTTTTTAAATGCAGTTTATTTTTTCTCGGGGCCCTCTATGACATTTGGTCGAGCACCCCCCACCTATCTCGCACCGTTTAAAAGTTGCCATACAAAATAAAAGGGGCCATTTTTTCCGCCATCTTGGATTTTTTCGAAATTTTTTTTCCCATACGAATCTAGAGGACCCCGAGATTCCGTGACCAAAATTTCAGCGCGCTAGGACAAACTTGAAAAAATTAAAAAAAAAAGTCAGCCATTTTGAAAAAAAATGGCGGCGTCAAAAACTGCCAGGGTCCCTCTATGACATTTGGTCGAGCACCCCCCACCTACCTCCCACCGTTTGGCCGGGCCGTCGAACATTTTTCTGACCGGAAGCGGTAGGCCAAAAGTCGGAATTTTCTGAAGTCACGAGACCGCCCTCTATACGACCGTACCAAAGTCTAACACCCCACGAACCTCCTTCTGGGAGAACAATCATGTCAATTAATCAGTCGTGTTGCAGCTTTAAATAAGATTAATTATTAATTATTAAATTATTAAATTAAATTAAATTAATTAAAACTTTCTTCGACCGTTTTGATTATCTTTTTTATTTATGACATTAATAAGATTCTGACTTTTGACAAATGTCATCATTGCCGCACATTTTCAAACAAATTGTCAAAAGCACTGCCAATGATTAATACAGTATGTTTCTTTTTGTTGTCGATTATTGGAATTAACTTTTGTTTGATAATTTAATGTTTTATCTTTTGTTCTAATTAAAAAGAAATTACCGTTAGAGCATTTCTGAGAAGTAACCCTATGTGGGATTTCAGGGTTTGTCCAATGGCTAAGGTCACCCTGTATTTAAAAACGTAAACGTTAAAGTTTTTGGGATATATGTATAGTAGACTATTTATACTCCACATTGATACCATAAGAAGTTAATAAAACTGCCTGAAAGTTAGAGAGGACTATGGAGGAGATTACTGTTTACTAGCTTTTGACTTAACTCCTGGCCCTTGTTTCACCAACGTGACAGGTGCGACGAATTGTAAAATCACTGTTGCTGACGTCACAGGCATCCATGAACTACGGTTACCGCTTACCATCGGGCGGGCCGTATTCCTGTTTGCCACCATCATTGTATTATTAAAAAAAAACTTTATGATATCGGAAAAAAAACAGATATTTCTCTTGCTAAGTTTATGACAATTGTCACAGAAACACTGCAATTGTCACGAAATTCCGACATATAACTCATTACCTGTCAAGAATTACCTACAATTCTTCTAGATCTTTGACAATTGTCAGAAACTTCACAGGAGAAATATCTGTTTTTTCCGATATAATAAAGTTTTTTTTTAATAATACAATGATGGTGGCAAACAGGAATACGGCCCGCCCGATGGTAAGTGGTAATCGTAGCCCATGGATGCCTGTGACGTCAGCGATAGTGATTTTACAATTCGTCGCACCTGTCACCGATGTGAAATTGGGGCCTGGCCTCTATTTCACTACGGTGGCAGGTGCGACACTTGTCGACATCACAGTTGGTACTGACGTTACAGGCCTCCATAGGCTACGGTAACCGCTTACCATCAGACGGGCGGTGTGCTTGTTTGCCACCAACATGTTAATAAAATAAAAACTCCATTATATCGCCAAATACTAAGTACTTATTTTGCGAAGCTAATGACAATTGTCACAAGAAACACGACAATTGTCGGTAATTCTTGACAGCAAATGAGTTCTGTGTAACACTATATGAGTAAAATGAATATAGGCGTGGAATCGAATGTATTTGCAGCCAACAAAATGCCAATGTTTGTTCAGCTACCTGTTCACCTGTTTAAATTGCTTATTATCAATTTAGATCCGGATTTTAAACCTGGCTGACATCGGATAGCCATTTATATTGATGTCAATGGTGTTGGTGAATATTTTAATTCATTCGGGCGAAAACCGGAAGGTTGGTTGGGTATCATAAAATGTTCATGGAGAGAAATTGTAAAGGCCCCAGTACACAATGGGCCATTGCCGGCCACTCCAAGGGACGCAGCCATGCGGTAGAATGAGATAGCAATATCATTTGCTCCCTCTAACGCATAAATGCGTCCCTTGGAATGGCCGGCGATGGCCCATTGTGTACTGGGGCCTTAAGATATGGTATTGTAATCAACAACTGCAAAGTTTTTTTTACATCGGTTTGTGGCAAATACTGTTTAGTTTATCTTTATTTTAAAACGAAAAATGTCAACTTGCATGTTTTCTCCACTGTACACAGAATAAGTAATGATGTTACTATATCTCATATGTTCAGAATATTACTTGAATAAACTTATTATCCTATATAAAATGTGTGTTTTTATATTTCTAAACCCAGTTTCTAAGTAGATTGCACATACATTATAGTCACATTAAAATTCCATTTTGCGAAATAAAGAATTCAACATTTAACTTTGCAAAAGTAGATAATTGTTATTAGAATATTTTCTAAAAGCAATAAAAATAGATTAGGTTAGATTCGAGCTACAATGACATTAGGTTGGGTTCAAGGTAAGGTTGCAGGGCCTCAACAAGGGAAAAAAAGGGGGAGGGACTGTTGGCCTGGCTAAGTGAGCCAGAACTCACCCACTACTCCCTACTACTGCCGTAAGCAGGTAATGAATTCCCAATGTATTAGGTATAGGTTTAATAAATTATAAATATATTTCATTAATAACATAATAATATACAAATATGTAAAAGCATAAAGTAATAAATAAGCCTACAGTAATCACGTATACCGGTCCCACGGATGCGGATGTTGCTTACATAATCTCGTCTGTCAAGGAGTTTCGGCAGGAAAGGCCTTGGCAGACTTAAAAATTTCCGAAATGAGGGTTCATACCTACCGACTGGAATTGGTTTCATGGAGGTATCAGATGGGTTAATGTAGGGTAACTGATGTACACCTTGCTAACATAATCTCGTCTGCCAAGGTGTTTCGGCAGGAAAAGCCTTGGCAGACTTATATATTCATGAAATGAGGGTTCATATCTACCGACTGGAATTGGTTTCATGGCGGTATCAGATGGGTTAGTGTACGGTAACCGATGGTCATCTTGCTTATAATCTCGTCTGCCAAGGTGTTTCGGCAGAAAAAACCTTGGCAGACTGATATATTCCTAAAATGGGGGTTCATACCTACCGAATGGAATTGGTTTCATGGTGGTATCAGATGGGTTAGTGTAGGGTAACCGATGGCGACCTTGCTTACATAATCTCGTCTGCCATGGTGTTTCGGCAGGAAAAGCCTTGGCAGACTTATATATTCCTGACATGAGAGTTCATACCTACCGACTGGCATTGGTTTCATGGTGGTATCAGATGGGTTAATTTAGGGGTCCCGATGGTCACCTTTGAGAGCGTCTGCCAAGCACTTCCGGCAAAAAAAATAGTGGCAGACTTCGCTTTTCTGTGTCTACATGTAAATTTCTAACTGCTGCCATAACTACTATCTCGGTATCAGATGGGTTAAATCAGCCCCTTTTTTCGCACCGGAAGTGGCCTTCTTTTTCGTACTTTCGGCAAGTTCCGCCGTGGCAGACTATTGAATTCGGACTTAGCATAACTTTTCTGGGAAACCATTGTGCATTTCATCGTGGTATCAAGTCGGTTAGAAATTTTGCGGCCGGCTCTTCTACCATTTTGAAATGACTCTCCTCATATATTCCTTCGCTGATTGGACCATTAATAAATCTAAATTTAATCTACTTATAACCAACAATTACCGCTTCCTTTTAGCTCGATTAGAAAATTAGTAAGTAATCAGTATTAAAACGCTTTAAAACGGTGAAACTAAAGTATATTTCATAGAATAACATTATATGGTGTGATGAGCTCACGTACGAGTCATGTTTGCGTGACAGGAAACATTTCAGCGTGTTCTTGAAGTTGCAGTAAGGCCGTGGACTGGACGCACGCGACCGGCGGGGCGGCGAGCGGGAAATCAAGGCCATACATATAGGTGCCGTGCATGAACTATAGGGGGCAGCGTAGGAGCAGTCAGTTTTTGGCGCGAGGCGTAAATGTGTCGTTTATGCTTCCGATGTAGCCCACAAGATGGCAGAACCTATACTATGCACAAGGAAACGTAACGGACGCCGTTTTGGACGACGGCCGCCGCCCGCCGCGCCGGTCGCGCACGTCCAGTCCGCACCCTTATATATTATGCGTTCCGAGAAATATACATACACTAGTCAGTATAATTAATAACATTAGACCATTACATAATTCAGTGGATGACAATGGGGCTTGAAATGCAAAACTGGCCAAGTGCGAGTCGGACTCGCGCACGAAGGGTTCCGTACCATTCATTACGCAAAAAACGACAAAAAAATCACGTTTGTTGTATGGGAGTAGGGTTACCAGATGACCGGAATTTTCCTGACATGTCAGGAATTTTGGCCTTTTGTCAGGAATAGGGACGGAACACGAAAACGTCAGGATTTTTTTGAATTGATAGACTTTTTTTATAAAGCTTACCTTTTTATTAAGTTAAATTAATCCAAAAACATTGTAAAAAAATAATAAATGAGATCCACTCAACTTATCAATATATAATATTATTAATTAACAAATCTTTACTCAAGCATACATACATACATACATAGATGTTTTAGAAATCGAAATCATGTCTATTATTCGCATTTGCAAATATAATAAGAAGTATCCTCTGCCTCTGTAATTAAAAATAATGTAGGTAAAACATCTTGTGGCCATCGCTAACGGCTATCCCCCCCCCCCCCCCTTCGTCGTCAAAAATTAATTTATATGCATGTCAGGAAAAATATTCGGAAATCAGGAATTTCATCAGGAAATTCTAAATTTGTATCTGGTAACCCTATACACGGTGTAACATGAGTAAACCGAATAATTTTAACAGCGTATTCCTGATCATATTTAGAGACAAAAATGTCCTATAAACTTTTTTTTTAAAACGCCTAGTTTCAGAGATAATATTAATTTAAAAATAAACAAGTTTTTGTTGTTACTTAATGTAAATATATAAAGGCTTTTTTGATGGTAATGTTGCTGCTATGGGACGTAGTCTAAATATCCTTATTGATAGATGTCAAAAAGTGACAAGTACCACTTTGCAAAAAGAAGGTATTGTGAAAAAAAAATCAATTTTAAGTAACAAGTTCACCAATAACATTTATTTTTTATGTACAAATACATTCAAAAAATTGACAAAAAAAAAACAAAACAAAAAAAAAATATGTTTTTGGCGAAATTGACCTAAACTCATATTACATTTTTTCCTTCTTTTGACCTCAGAAATGCGTGGTTAAAATTATTCGGTTTCCTCATGTTACACCGTGTATAGGAGCCCCACTTAAATATTTATTTTATCTTGTTTTTAGTATTTGTTGTTATAGCGGCAACAGAAATACATCATCTGTGAAAATTTCAACTGTCTATCACGCGAGATACAGCCTGGTGACAGGCAGACAGACGGACGTCTTAGTAATAGGGTCCCGTTTTTACCCTAAGGGTACGGAACCCTAAAAATTAAATTGAATTTCGAATTTTGGAGCAAAGTAGGCACATTTTACCGTAAATAAAAATATTGTTTACGTTTCGAGCGGCACTTTACAAAGGCGAAAGGTATTGTATTATAATGACACGCTGCTGCTATGATATGACGTAATACGAGTACTATAAGCCAATGAATCAACGAAATTGACTAAGGCTTGGTTCGCACTGGAGCAGAACAGAACAGCAGATTAACCTACTATTATCACACTTGCTCGAAAAACACCTTTTCGCCACACCAGCTAGGAAAGGCTTAATTTGCACTTCAAAAACCGATAGGAAAGTTGCATTTTATTCACATGTGAGGCAAAGTAATCAAATGCAAATTTTGAGTTGTTTTCTTATGTTTGCTGGTATGAATTGACTTTTAAATGATGATTTTGGCTGATAAATATTTAATAAAATGTTATTAAATATGTATCATCCAAAATCATCAAATCCAAATGAATGCATTTGGATTTGATTTGGTTTGATATTTTACATTTAATATTTGCTTCGGGTTGGTGTGGTGAAAATACTTATTTCATGCAGGTGTACTGAAGGACAAAGGCCTATATTGTTCCCGCGGGAGTTATGGATTGTTTTTAATTGTGTCACTAATTCATACGAACCATGTAGGTTATAAGTAAAATACTTTGTTTAAAGTCAAGGTATAAAGGAGTTTTACTTTTAAAATACCGACGTGTATTATTTAATATTTTTGTTTATGCTTATAAATATTAAATTTGATTAATTTAATAGCCGTTTAAAATATTTTTACACAATTTTGAAGGTAAATTGGCATGATACGCTATTAACAGTGTAATGTCAATAATTAAGGTGATTGTTAATTGACGTATGACTTCGTCTAAATAAAATTGACATCGACATAATATATGCCATTTTAAAAAACAAAATTGGTTAGAAAACGTGCTTTTACAATGGCAAGATTTTTTGGATATTTGAAGCACGCGCAAAATTGCACAGAAGATTTAATAAAAACATATGGCAGCCCTGTACAAGCTATTATTTAAGTACCCCAGCGGATTAAACCTTTCAAACAGCGGAAAAATATCTGAGGCGCACAAAATCAACAACCGTGACCATTTCTTTCCATGGGTTAATATTTCGCTTATACGGTCGGCTGAGAGCGTATTCGGTGACAGTGTGTAGCCACTTAGCCAGCCTTATCGCCGGAAGGTCACGTGTCATGTGACCTTGCCGGTGTCAAGGGCACACGCCTACTGTTTACTAATATACTAATTAATATTATGTTTACTATCTATGGGGTGTTTCCGCGCACGATTCACCAAACAGGTCATATTTTATACAAATATGTAATTAATAATAACACGATGGAAAGTTTTTGCGCGTCAGCATGTAGCCAGCCTTATCGGAAGGTCACGCGGCCTTGGCGGTGTCAAGGGCGGCTCACGCCTCCTGTTTACTAATATACCGTGTTTACTATGGGGTGTATCCGCGTATCCATTGACACGATAGGTTGACATATCGTGAATCTTATTGCGAAGAGATAAGGTCTATCAATGGTGTTGGAGTAAGTACTACGCCAGTACGCCGATAAGTTGTCCTAAAGTGAGTCTTATGTCTTAGGTAGGAATTAGGTATACCAATGGTGTTGCTGTTATTACGCCGCGCGTGAAGTATTGGTAGCATACGCGTTTCATATATTTTTAGGTATAAATGGATTTATTGATTGAAGTTTGAAGAGCAAAACAATAAACTAAAAACTTGTTACCTTAATACATTAGGTACGGTCGAAACTTTTTTGGATCGGAACAGGTTTTTTGCAAAAACTTGGAAATAATCATATTTTAAGAATTATTTTATACTCGAAATGTAGGACTCGGTTGTGTATTTAAGTAACGACTTCGTATTATTAGAATGCCCAGTTAGAAATAAAATATGTAATTAACAAAGAACGACAAAATACCGTTTTCGTTCCCATATAAATAAGTTTTTGGCAAAAATTTCATTTTTGGTACAAGCTTTTATCGCTCACTGTACTTTTCTTACGACAGACAACTAATACTCATCGAGATAATTCTAAAAACCCCTAACACAATTAGGTTGCGTTGTTTCATCACAGAGTTCCTATGGCCACCTCCTGTCTCCATCATCAGATCAGTTCGACAGTACCATATTATTGTATTGTCATCAGAACTACATACAGCTGCCAATTTTCATGACGCTACGATCCTTGGAAGATTTAGATTCCATTACATAGTTAGTTACATACAGGTCGAGAGTTCCTATGGCCACCTCCTGTCTCCATCATCAGATCAGTTCGACAGTACCATATTATTGTATTGTCATCAGAACTACATACAGCTGCCAATTTTCATGACGCTACGATCCTTGGAAGATGGTTAAATTAGTTACCTTAGATTCCATTACATAGTTACATACAGGTCGACCTAATAAAAGCTTGTTAAAAATACCGGTATCCGATCCCTATTCGACTCGAAAGTATTAATTTTTATAACCCATTTCATACGTTGTCACAGTGACAATCAGTATGAAAGTAGCTAGAGACCTCACACTATTGTCACAGTGACAAGGTACAATATGGGTCATAAATTAAAACTTTCGACTGTACATACCAGGCTACGGCCGTTAATGAAACAAAACAATACAATGTCAAAATTATTAGTGATAATTTGTTGACCCGTCCCGTACAAGGCGGGCACTGTTATACATTACATATGACATCATCAGAAGTTATCGTTAATTCTATGAAAATGACCCGCCCCGGCTTTTTCACTGGTAGAACACTTAACAAATTATACACTTAAACCTTGGGTGAAAACCGCATGAAAATCCGTTCAGTACTTTAGGAGTTTATCACGAACATAGTTATTAGTTACAGAGACAGACGCGGCAGGAGACCTTGTTTTATAAGGTGTGAGAAATGTTGATGATCGTTTTTCTTGCATCATCATCATCTCCTATTTGTTACTGCTATCTTGCATTTCTGTCTGTTCTTAACTTTCATCGGGCAATCTCCCGCAGCGGGAAAGTCTATTTGAAATGTATTTAATACATAAATTATAATTTTAATGTATTTTAATTAAAGTGAAGTCAATTAATTTATAGTTGTAATGTAATTGAAATTAATTGACTTATAATTTTTAATGTATCTTAATTGATTTATAATTTTTATTGTAATTTAATTTTAATTTAATTTATAGATTTTAGAATTTATGTACCTACTCAACTAACATAATTTTAAGCGCAGTGTAAATGTGTAAACTAATAAAATATGGGCCGACAGATCTGAAATAAAGACTTTCAATTCAATTGTAATCTATCTAATACCTTTAAACGAGCAATTCTTGTTTATTTATATAATACTAGACGGGCCCGCAGCTCCGCTCGCGTAAATTAAATAAAGAGTTCGTCTTATGTTTAGTTAAATGCCGACATTATTATGTATTCAACCCTGCCATGGTTTAAAACTGTGATAGGGATTTCTTATTTGTAGCCGTTATTTGGATAACTCAATTCGCAAATTTGTCAAAAAATGATGTGATTTGATAAAAGGCAAGATTGTATTTTTTCATCTACACGTATTTATTTAAAACTTGTTTCAAGATAAAATTATTATTTGTTCTTATAAGCCTAGTTGCAAAAACGTTCATTAGATTAATTTTCGCCTTAAGACGAATATGGACGACCACCGCCCTTAAATCGCCTTTTCATACAAACATAGGTAGTCTAGTCCTCTCGGTCTTGCGATAGCTCTCGACAGTCGCCATGGCCAAGGTTGAGCAGGTCTTGAGCAACTACGTCGTTTCAGCGGTACCTAGGACGTCCACTCGGGCGTCTCCCATTTTGTTGTCCCAAGTACCTGCGCTCTCTTCACGGCACGATCCTCTCCCATTCTCTCTAAGTGTCCGAGCCACCACTTAATTTTGCCGCTTTTGTCTCTCAATATTTCGCCACTATATCGGACCATATCCTTATTTCTATGGCAACAAAATTATATTACGATATTTGGCTGACTGCTGACTGTACATTTGCTTATTTTTATCAGGTCGCTCAATAATATCTGAACATGCACTTTAAGGGGGCGGTATATGACGTTTTCGATTTAGACCTCACTTTGTAACCATAATTTGTTCAATAAATGTTTAATAATTGCATTAAATTACACGTAAATTTGTTCACGAAGAAACCGTGTACCGACTCTTTGTGCCATTATATTTTTAATTTGCTGTTATTCTCTACAAATCGACACTAAAAGTATCAAAAAATCAAAATATGGAGTTCCGTTTGAGACAGAAGCAAAACAATTTTGTCTTTGACAGTAATTGAATTATTGTATGATTCTGAAAGCTAGATAATTCAGCTACCAATTTATTATCGATTTATATTTTTACTCACAAAGACAACACAGAAATTCAATCTCAAATGTAAACTTTCGAACAATTTCCATACATTGACGACATCACTCAAAATTCTTCTTCAAGTCA
This sequence comes from Cydia splendana, assembly GCF_910591565.1. Lineage (NCBI taxonomy): Eukaryota > Metazoa > Arthropoda > Insecta > Lepidoptera > Tortricidae > Cydia > Cydia splendana. The sequence goes on from NC_085983.1 coordinate 10,338,239, forward strand.
GATGCCCGTTGGGGCTACACCGGAGCACACGTGTACTTCTTCAAATGAAAATGACAGCTTGATTTTCTTGCTTTTGACAATTATATTGACATTAAATCATATACGCACACGAGAAAGTATACCAGTAGATAAATTGTATTTCAAAAAATAGGGTACATAAATATCTGCTCGCGTCTCATTTAAATTTGATTTGCTGTTATAATGGTTGAAAACCGCAGTAAACTATCTTAAAACAATACGATTACAGTCGAATTTAAGTATTATGTTCCTTCAAAACTCGCTTAAAATGAAAAAAGTTTAAAGACTCATCTTTACTGATTGGGATAAATTTTTATTATGCTGGTATCATTTTGCGTCAGTTTAAAAACGTATTTGACTTCTGTACGTCAATGAATTTTGATGACAATTGTAATCTTGTATTATATTATACAAGTTTTATCTTAAAACATTGCCTATTAACAGGAAGAGTTATGTAATTCGTACAAGTAATACCTGAAAGTCTTGTACCTAGATCTGTAATACCATGGATTGCGACGAATAAATGATAATGATTATGCCGTTCGTTCCGTCTATATGTATAATGCGTGTACGTGCTGTTCTCTGAAAGTACTAGCGAGTTTTTGCGGCTTTGGAGACCGAGATGAAGCTTACAGGCCAATGGCGCTCTAGTTATTGTTATGTATACCTATGTATCGAATGTTTTATAAATTACCTATAAAAAGCAATGTTTTATTTCGATTAGGTCTACATTTTGTGCATATTGCATATCTGAAGTATTTTCGTACTAAACTTGAAACTTTCGTTGAAACTAAATAAAATAATTATTCCAAATGTACAGTCGCCTGCAATTTATGTTACACAACGAAGGCCGCAAAAATATCTGACACGATCTTATTTGTAGAACCATAACAACATGTCACATATTTTTGCGGCGTTCGAAGAGTAGGTACCGTCATTATCACCAACTTTGCCCGCTTTTTTTTTAAAACGAATTTCTCAAAAAACATCACATCATATGACTTTTTTTGCTCAGCACGTCCATTGTGATCAAACGCATCAGTTTATTTGAAAAAAAATATATTTTTTACCCATTTTTTTGCGTTTTAGAGGGCGGGCAAAGATATCCGGGGTTTTCGCCAACATTGCCCACGTCAATTTGGTATTCAAATACAGCTCGTATGATGATGATGTCTAAGGATCACTTAAAGGTTTTGGGCAATCCTACCATTCCCTGTTAATAACTTAACGATAAGTGTAAAAACTTTAAAATAAATTTGCTGGGCAATGTTGCCTACCCGTTTTTGCCCATTTCCAAATAAGGCTCGCCTAAGCATTTTACAAAGGCTAGGGTTGTCACTTTTGAGAAAATCTGTTACAATAGTTTAATGGCCAAAAATATGATTTTTGTTGTGTTTTTCATTCGTTAACGGGATAAAACATCTAAATAAAGGATAATAAGACAAATTAAATACAGTATATATTTATAAACTTATTTTAGTGTACAAACATAACCTTCTTTTACTTGCGAAGTTGGGTAAATTAGATGAAAGTGACAACCCTAATCCGTTTATGGTGGTGGGCAATGTTGGTATGGATGCCAAATTACCGGATTACTTTGCCCACCGCTAAAACTTTTGTGTATTTAGGCCTTTTTAGTTTAAATCTCAATAGACATAATCTATGCTTCATGTGTTATAACTCAAACCCGGAAATATTTGTCAAAGGGTTCTCAATTTTTTTTACTTGCATTTATTATTTATAAATTTTTTGCCCGCCGAAATATACCCTATATTAGACAACTAGCTCAAACTCAAAATTTCCAAGTCAAGTTATGCACAAGTTTGGTATATAGTCAGAAATATAACCTATATTCTACTAAAAATAGCAGGGTGGCCATAACTATTATATTTTTTTCTACATTAACGAATTTGTTTAAAATTGTCGTTTTGGGCAAAGTTTCCCTGGAGGCAAAGTTGGCGCTAATGACGTAACATATTATTGCAGGTGACTGTACATAAATGTTTCGGTGATTTTGAGATTATTTTTCAGGTTAGTTTACTAACAATCAAGTTATGCAGATACCGATTTCGTGAACGTATATGTAGTAAGGTACCGCTATTGTTTAGCGATACCGATTATTTTTGAAGGTAAAACTATACCGGTTGAAATATAAAGATATTAAAATTACAGCAGGGACAACCATTTTTTATAGGTGTACCTAAACCATCATTGGCCGAGCGTTAGCAAAGGTCTCCGTTTCAGCTTGGGCAAAAATGCTTTTGTATGTTCTCCTTTGCAGATCACATTTCTCAACTGATTCTCGTGAAAATTTGTAAGCAGGTTCGATAGAACTATTCTGTTTCGCTTTATCCGCCAAAATGGAATTGCCACCCTGCTGAAACTTTATTTATTTAAATTCCTATTGAATGGATTTTGCACCTTATGAAAAACCGTATAGAGTAGTAAATAACATTTTACATCTGACTTAATGACATCTTGTTTTATTCGCTTTAATTGTACAAAACGCGTATCTCGACAAAGCAATATTAGGTAGTAAAACAGTCAACAATCAAATGAATTAAATAGGTACGTCACGTGTGACATGAACAGACAAGGAAAGCAAAATTAAATGCATTGTTTCTCTTTCATCTTTCAATGGAACGCTTTTACCCTCAAAGGAGGCTAGTGGTCAATACTAAACTAAAAGTCCAATCTTAAAAAAACATGATGGGTCACTGACCTGTCCCAGTAAAGTGAGGTAGTGTGCGTGAAGTGCGCTTGTGTGTGAAATGGGGTAAATTGACAGAATCTGAAATTTTACCCACCGCTACCGTCGCCTTAATCTACCTACATAACTTACTATCAACTTAGTATTTTTGGCCCATCTCAGCATTCTTAGCCCGTTCCCCGGACGAATGGCAATGTTTGCCGAAGCTGTGAAAGTCAATCTGAATTAATATAACTCAAAAATAAATTTAAAACAACAAAATACAAATTGATAATAATAATATATAATAAGCTATAAGCTCCAGGGGTGGAAGTGAAATATGCATAAGACGCGAGTTGGCACAGTGGCTGTTAACAGCCACTGGGTAGAAAGCGGCGCACACCTCTCGACACCCCTGAGCCGCTCACACCGGTGTTGCCCTTGAGCCATCCTAGATGTCGCTTTTTGTGGGGGCCCATCTTGTGAGGGCGAGTCACCGTCTGCCGGAAATAAAATTGCATACCGTTTTATTAGGCAGGCGTCCGGTTTTTTACCCCATAGCTCAGTTCTTAGTCCATCGCTTTCACCCAATAACCTAGTTCATTTTAGATTCCATCAACTCTCAATAGTCCTTACACCCTGGCGGGTGCTGCCTCTGCGTGCGTCCCATGACACGGGCAAGGGCAGCCTCCGCTCGGTGTACCCCTTACATTTCATTAAAGTGTCAAAAGGGCCTCTACGTGTTGGCTTCGGCTCCGCGCACGCCTCCCAAAGGTCCGGAACACCATTGTTCCGTGATGGGAAAGACATATATAATTACTTTGATTGATAAGAATGATATGTCATAAATGACATAAATCACTCGTATGGGCTCTATAGACTAAGGTTGAGGTTGACAGCACTTTTTATTTTACTTCGTGTAAAAAAACTTAGAAATGCCTGTATACCAACATGACAAACATAATTTAGTTTACTTTAACTTACGGATTATTTGGTCTAATCTGTAGCACCGCCAAACGAAAGCAACCGAGAGTTGCCGAGAAATGGCCGATGAAGATTGTTATGAAAATTTCTTTTCCCTATTGTAAATTAAATACGCATCGGAAGCGATAGTTTTTATGCTCTAGTTCTATTCCCATATGTAGATAATTGATTAGAACAGGTTTTTCTTATCATACGCGCGTCGTATTCGAGAAACGTGTCAAAAACTTTTGTAGAAATTTGTAAGGCGCCATCTCGCTTCTTCCCTCGTTTTTTATCCCGTTCTGGTTTTTCAATTTTATATATATGATGATGATGATTTCAGGGATCTCGGGAAACAGCTCTAACGTTTTCGATGAAATTTGCTATATATGGGGGTTTTCGGGGGCGATAAATCAATCTAGCTAGGTCTTTTCTCTGGGAAAACGCGCATTTTTGAGTTTTTATATGTTTTCCTATCCTAGCAAAGCTCAGCCTCCCACATGTATTAAATATAGGTACTTAAATGTTATAGGACATTCTTATACAAATTTACGTCCATAGGCTAATTATGGTAACTGCTTAGCAACTAAAAACTGTTGGATCACAATTACCCAGTGGGGGGCAAAGTTCGCACATTCTACGGGAGTTCTAATATTCTGCCGCACTGGAGACGGCTAGAACGCGGTGAATGATTACAAATAGTAATATGTTAAAAAACCGTGAATCTTGGGCCACTGCCAGCGGTGATTGGCCTTAGGGTGAGCACGTGTTTAATATTTTGGACGTGGCAACGAGAAATAACAAGAGTTTAGATGTTAATTTTGTTTTTATTCACTAAAACGACACGCTATTTGTCCGACCGATTTGCCATTTTAGTCAAATCGGTCGATGTCAAAGATATGGTAGATAGTTTGGCAACCCTTATTTTCAAAACCTTTTCAAAACCGGACAAGTGAGAGTCGGACTCGCGCACGTAGGTTTCCGTACCATTATGCAAAAAACGGCAAAACAATCACATTTGTTGTATGGGAGCCCCACTTAAATATTTATTTTATTTTGGTTTTAGTATTTGTTGTTATAGCGGCAACAGAAATACATCGTCTGTGAAAATTTCAACTGTCTAGCTACCACGGTTCATGAGTTACAGCCTGGTGACAGACAGACGGACAGCGGAGTCTTAGTAATAGGGTCCCGTTTTTACCCATTGGGTATGGAACCCTAAAATGGAAAGAAAAAGAAGAATGTCAAATTTGATGATATCTTATATACTGTTTTGTGAAGTCTATTATTTTTAAAGTTTATTTAAAGTAACTCGTGCATCAGGCGGCGTAGCACGGTCGCGTTTTTATTCCTTGTCGCCATGCCTGTCACGTTCTAACAAGTATGTAAGTGCGAAAGGGACGCGCATAGATAGTCGATAAAAATGGAACCGTGCTAAGCCCGCAGGTCATAATAAGCTGATGGCATCATGCTGTTTTTAAAATGTTTTTTATCTCGTCTAAGCTCATACTAGCTCAACACCAGCACAAGACGTGCCGACAGGTGACTCAGAAAACTCAGAATTAGTATTTTTGTGACAAACTTACGTGGTATGGAAGGTTGCCAAAGTACACAATGGAAATTTCAAGTTCTGGGTTAACAATGTACCACGATTCGTAAACCGTTTGGTTATTATAGTTCGTTTTTTTAGCATTAGAAAAAGACTACGCGATCTTGACGTGTCTTTTAATTGAAAAACGCTTTAAAAAAATCAGTAACTATTACTTACGAAAGCAAAAGAATGTAAATAATCGTATATGATTCAGAATTATTACATATTTGCCGTGACTTATTTTTCAAAAGTGTTCTTCAATAAAAAGACACGTCAAGATTGTTTGCCTTTTTTCTAATGCTGAAAAAACGAACTATAATCTATAAAAAGATGGGCCGAACGTGGAGTTTGAATACGAAAATTCGGCCGAATGTTCGGTTCAGATCTTACCGAAGCGAATATTCGGCTGAATTATTTGGTTCTTCTTTGTAATAAAACATTTGAAAACGCTTCAATTACATCAGCAGCTAAAGATGAATCGCTTCCTAGACAACTCTGTAGAAACAAACAGGCAAGAGACATGGGATTTATCAAATTGTGATGGGGGAGGCCTTTGTCCAGCACGTCGCACGTTGGACGTCGTTCGGCTGAGATGACGATGATATGATATGTATGACTCACACGGTACCTAGAGGGGCCTAGCCAATATCATAGAGAAATATAGTAAGAATAGGGTGCTCACTCCATACATCAGTTTTGGTACCAAAAAGACTATTATTTTCGCAGTCGACATCTAGCATAGAGTAGCGGAATTATCACTAATTAAACTCACGAAAATTGTATTGAACAACAATTTACAACTAATATTAAAAGCAGAAGGAGATTAAAATAGGGATTGGTTAATCCGGTTATAATATTAGCTGAATATCGTTGAGCATTACACTTTTCGGTCGTTGCAGCATCTATTATCAAGTAGCGGTACTGATAATTCCTCCTATGCTAGATGTCGACTACGAAAATAATAGTCGTTTTGGTACAGTTGACGTCAAAGATATGTTTACACTTTTGCACCTTACTCGTTTGTAATAAGGCGAAAACTGTAAACATATATTTGACGTCGACTGTACTAAAACTGATGTATGGAGTGAGCACTCTATGTATTTTTTTCTCTATGCCAATATAATAATCATTTGCGCCGTAGCGAACGAAACGCTAATGTCTCTATCACTCTTCCATATTAATGGGACAGAGAGACAGCGTTTTGTTCGCTAAGGCGCAAACGATTGTAATCTTTAGAATATGGACTTTGCCGAATACGAATATTCGGCCGAATATTCGGTTGGGCTAAAACAAGTTCATACAGGTGTGCGATCAGCATTCCTCGTGTCTTTGACGTTCTCTGGACCGGCCGGGAATGTTTAAGAAATGAAACGGAACCGTCTCATGCCTGACCGCGAAATCCACCTGCGCTGCGCCAGCTTGCAGACGCCCTTAAAAAATTGTTTATTCGGTAAATATTCGGCAGTACGAACCGAACTATTCGGCCGAATAAGACCATTGAAAAATATGCCGAATACCGAATAATTACCGAATATTCGGCCCATCTCTAGTCATCTTCCCGCTCACTGATCAGTTAGCGAGCACACATCACTCGCACGCCGGCGATGATAATTTATTGCCATCATTAGACAAAACCGCGTCAATTCATAGTAATTGCCGCGATGAGCTCACGTCCTGTCCTAAGGGTATAAGTTAAGAGCGCTATTACATTTCGGCGTTGAGCGAGTTTAGGTATTTTACGCGCTGCGGCAGGCCGTGCGAGCTCAGTACGCCGATCCCTTCTACCACACTCGCACTACAATGATGGATTAAACATTCTTGATCCTTCGCGAAGCATATTGAAATCAACCATAACAACACTAACTGTACTTAACTTTTAAAGTTCTAAAACTGTTATTTGGTAAGTACGAAAATACTAAATGCAGTGCAAATGTACATAGGGGCTGTTCATAAATTACGTCATCTTTTTTGACGATTTTTGACCCCCCCCCCCCACCCCTCAAATCATCCAAAAATCAAGCTTCGGATGAATCTGTTTCCTCCTACGTCATGTTACCATCATCCGATGTCCAGGCCCCCCCCCCCCCCCCCCCACTCCTCCCATTTGAAACGACGTAATTTATGAATAGCCCCATACTCGTACTTATGAAGGTATATTACTCGAAAGAAATTATAGGTACCTACTCGCTTATTTACATGTTTCGTCATTGCATTTGGTACCTATAGGATGTAAAGTTTGTATCAACGAGGGTTTAAAAACGAACTGGTACTGAGGGTCTGATGATGATTAAGGTGGTCACGGATACCAATCAACCATGTAGTAACATGATTAGGCTCGTTTGATTCGTCTCAACAAGATCTTTGACACTGAAGATACACAGGGTCTGATGATGGAGCTGGAAGGTGGCCACGGGTACCAGTCTATCATGTAACTAAACAACTTCGTGTTTGGGCTCGTTTGATTCGTCTCAACAAGATCTTTGACACAAGACAGTACTCAGGGTCTGATGATGGAGCTGGAAGGTACCATTACCAATCAACCATGCAACTAAACCACATCGTGTTTAGGATCGTTTGATTCGTCTCAACAAGATCTTTGACACTAGGTGATACTCAGAGTCTGATGATGGAGCTGGAAGGTGGTCACCGGTACCAATCAACCATGCAACTAAACCACTTCGTGTTTAGGCTTGTTTTATTCGTTTCAACAAGATCTTTGACACAAGATAGTACTCAGGATCTGATGTTGGAGCCGGGAGGTGGTCACCGGTACCAATCAACCATGCAACTAAACCATTTCGTGTTTAGGCACGTTTTATTCATCTCAACAAGATCTTTGACACAAGGTAGTACTCAGGGTCTGATGATGGAGCGCGAAGGTGGCGACGGGTACCTGTCTATCATCATCAGACCCTGAGTAGTATCTTGTGTCAAACATCTTATTGCGACGAATCAAACGAGCCCAAACACGAAGTGGTTCAGTTACATGGTAGACTGGTACCCGTGGCCACAGTCCAGCTCCATCATCAGACCCTGAGTACTAACTTGTGTCAAAGATCTTGTTGCGACGAATCGAACGAAGCCAAACACGAAGTGGTTTAGTTGCATGGTTGATTGGTACCGGTGACCACCTTCCGGATCCATCATCAGACCCTCAGTACTACCTTGTGTCAAAGATCTTGTTGCGACAAATCAAACGAGCCCAAACACGAAGTGGTTCAGTTACAGGGTAGACTGGTACCCGTGGGTGGAGTCCAGCTCCATCATCAGACCCTGAGTACTAACTTGTGTCAAAGATCTTGTTGCGACGAATCGAACGAAGCCAAACACGAAGTGGTTTAGTTGCATGGTTGATTGGTACCGATCACCACCTTCCGGATCCATCATCAGACCCTCAGTACTACCTTGTGTCAAAGATCTTGTTGCGACAAATCAAACGAGCCCAAACACGAAGTGGTTTAGTTGCATGGTTGATTGGTACCGGTGACCACCTTCCGGCTCCAACATCAGACCCTGAGTACTATCTTGTGTCAAAGATCTTATAGAAACGAATAAAACGAGCCTAAACACGAAGTGGTTTAGTGGCATGGTTGATTGGTACCGGTGACCACCTGCCGGCTCCATCATCAGACCCTGAGTACTATCTTGTGTCAAAGATCTTGTTGAGACGAATCAAACGAGCCTAAACACGAAGTGGTTTAGTTGCATGGTTGATTGGTACCGGTGACCACCTTCCGGGTCCATCATCAGACCCTGAGTATTATCTTGTGCCAAAGATCTTGTTGAGACGAATCAAACGAGCCCAAACACGAAGTGGTTTAGTTGCATGGTTGATTGGTACCGGTGACCACCTTCCGGCTCCATCATCAGACCCTGAGTACTATCTTAAGTCAAAGTTTATCTTGTTGAGACGAATAAAACGAGCCTAAACACGAAGTGGTTTAGTTGCATGGTTGATTGGTACCGGTGACCACCTTCCGGCTCCATCATCAGACCCTGAGTACTATCTTGAGTCAAATAAATACATATAGAATGTCAGGTCGTTTCAAATATTTTTAATCCTGTCCGGTTGTTTATTAAACTGTACCATTATAAATTATAATACTATAAAAACAGTGCTAGGATCAAAGTCTCTCGTTGCGGTTTACACGCACACAGTATAGCGTTTTACACGGCGCCCGCCGCACACAATGATAAAAAACCTCGTCGTCGCCGTTGAAAATGTGCGGAGCCGACCGACACACGTCCTGCCTCTACAAGCTCTGCCGCGGCACTGAGCTGGCGCAGCGCGCGTCATCGGTAATATAGAGTAGTTTTCAAAAAATTGCCAAAAAATTATAGCAGAATTTCATAAACACTAATGTATACCAACAGTATAAGCAAACGTTGCAGATTGCTTGAGTATGAAAATGACTTCGATATTAAGTAGATTTTCGTAGGAATTGACACTTGTTTCGGAGAGAAAATCGAGTTCGTTTTACTTTGATTTTCTCTTTCTCAAAGGTATGTAGGAAAAATATAGTTTGATATGCCTAAAGTACAGGGTATTAGTAATACAAAATAGCCAGGTTTAGCAGAGTAAAATTCTCAACATTTCCAAATAAGAGCTCGCCATTCAGTGCTTCACGGGGTTTTTCGGAAACGACCATCAGAAAAAAAATCATTACTAATTTAATAAGTCCTTTTTCTAATATTTACAACGATATTTATAAAGATAAGAAGACGCTTTTACTGGAACAAGTACTCATTGTTTCTAATAATGAGCGCAAAGTCCTGAATTTCGTCGACTAGTATCATCAATTTTGCATTATTTCGACTTTTCTTGTAAGAGCGCTCTTAACTGACATTGAATTGATATTAGTACTACGTGAATAGGGTTGACATATGAAAAAAATGCAATCCGGACAGAAGTCCCGAAAACAACTGAAACAATCCTGACATTTCTTGGACGGTAATTTCTCCAAAAATTTCCCAGTGGACCACTAGCTACCATATGCTGTAGCTACAGCATCCTCCGACCTTTTAGATCGCTTCTAGTGGTTAGTTAAGGTTAAGGTTTCTGACACTCGCCTAGTCTCCCCACAATCCTGACAAAGGACCAAAAATCCTGACACAGGGAAATGCTGACGTACGGCAACCCTTAAGACCGAATCCGACTCAAGAGCAGGCGATTCAACCGAGTTATTTTGCTTAAAATAGTGTTTAATTTATATTTATATGTATATACTAGCGACCCGCCCCGGCTTCGCACGGGTAAACCTTAACAAATTATACACCTAAACCTTCCTCAAGAATCACTCAGAGGCGGCGGGGGACTTTGTTTTATAAGGTGCAGTGATGACTCAAGAGTCATAAGTTTTACTGGTGACAACATTTACGAGACGACCTGCAACTGCAAGCCACAAGGAATGCATTACCCGCATTCTAGAAATAGGAGCTCAAATTGTCGCGACGATAAACGCTAAAATAAATCTTCATTTGCGTTCTTAGGTAAAACGAGAACGGCCCTAAGTGTTTACTAGGGTTTGGAGATAAGCCCTCTTATTGTAGAGTAGAGTCGTTGCTCCATACGACACATAAAGGGAATTATGAGCATGTGTGTTTGTCATATGTCTGAAAGTTTAAGGTCTTTGTGGATATTGTCGGCAACAGCGACGGAAAATACATATACTAGCGACCCCGGCTTCGCACGCGTATTACAAAACCTTTAACAAATTATACACCTAAACCTTCCTCGACGCCCTGTTCGTCATCCTAAATATCGTTGGGCAGATAGAGTGGAGGCAGATCTCCATGAGAGCGGCGTCAGCGAAAGCTGGCGGGATACCGCTCTGGACCGAGCAAAGTGTCGTGCTCTTGTGTTGGAGGCCAAGACTCATTTTGGGTCATCGCGCCAGCCATGGAAGTACCAAAGTAAACCTTCCTCAAGAATCACTCTATTGAAAGGTGGAAACCGCATGAAAATGCGTTCAGAAGTTTTTCAGTTTATCACGAACATCAGACGCGGCGGGGGACTTTGTTTTATAAGGTGTAGTGATAGACGCAGCTCTCTGTACATTTTTGACCTTTGAAAAAATTGACACTTATCACTGACAGTTATCCCTTCTCCATAAATATAATCTGCAGCGGTATCATGGTCGAGTTTTTATCACCTGTCATGCGTCACTTTCGCACTTACATACTTGTTAGAACGTGACAGGCATGGTGACAAAATGATAAAGAGCCGGCCATCTTAGCCCTTCTGCACGCTTGAATATTATCCAATACACAATTTCCCGCTATTAAAAGAAATTTGAGTCACTAAAGGATTTGATTGGTTAAAATTAAAATAAGATACTAGGTATACATGACGCATAAGAGCGTGCGACTTTCAATCTGGAGGTCGCGGGTTCAAACCCCGGCTCGTACCAATGAGTTTTTCGTAACTTATGTACGAAGTATCATTTGATATTTACCAGTCGCTTTTCGGTGAAGGAAAACATCGTGAGGAAATCGGACTAATCCCAATAAGGCCTAATTTACCCTCTGGGTTGGAAGGTCAGATGGTAGTAGCTTTCGTAAAAACTAGTGCCTACGACAATTCTTGGGATTAGTTACCAAGCGGACCCCAGGCTCCCATGAGCCGTGGCAAAATGCCGGGACAACGCGAGGAAGAAGAGACTAGGTATACATGTCAACTTCTTGCGCGGCATTACAATATTTTGGCGTTGTTAAGCTGCGCGCAGTACAATTGCCCCCAACATACGTTAATATTCCCTAAAATTGAGATTGTCATGTATGAAGTTAAAAAGAAAGATGTTTATATTGTTTATTAGAGTTAGACCAATTTATTTAATCGTATGGCAAGATTCGAGTAGCTTAACCCATTCAGGGCCAGCGACTCAGCGTATGGGTCATGCTCAAACAGTTCCGCAGGGCCAGTGACTCACATGTGAGTCCTGAATAAATTCTGATTTAAACTTAAACGAAACGTAATTTGATGTAATAACGTAAGTATCATATAAGCTAACAACCATTTCTATAAGGCATATTAGGATAAAAAATTATAAACATGTTTTTTTTAATGAAAACAGGGTCTCGAATATTCAAGTTTGATTTACTATCAGTGCAATATAGTAAATATACTGAAATTCTAGATACATAATGCGATGCAAGAAAACAGAAAGATCTATATTTAAAAAATACAAAAAATATATATATTTCAGAAGTTATTGACATGGCTCAAGGTATGGGTCACCGTGGCCTGGCGCTACTTGTAAAAACTACAAATGTTTCCGTAGCAGGCTAAAATAAACTTTATTGGCTGGTTTTAAAGCTTATTTCATGTTGAAGCTGTTTGATATTGTACCATTTTACAACTGATTACTGTTTGGATGATGGTAAGCAACAATTTGTAGGAACCAAGCCGTAGTATAATAATATTTTGTTTTGTATGAGGGGTAAGGCAACGAGGATTTTCTCCCACTGTACTTTTATGTCATAATATTTGGTGATCGTTGTATTGTATCTTAGGCAATTACCTACTAACAATGATGTTAAGGTTAATTTTTTTTCGTTTCAATATAGAACAAGGCGGTTGAAACAGTCACCACTAACTAATATGTATTGTATTACAAATAGTTTGTGACAAATATTTACAAGTTTTTTCAAACATCGTGGTTTCTACGGCAGATTAGAAAGTAAGTACTATAATACATTTTAAGTTGTCTATTGTTACTAATATAATGGCGTTTACCAAAACAAAGATACATGACCGACCAGGTGTAAGCTTATCGGACACACTTGGACAATAAACAAGGAATGCATCCGAGCGGCGGCGGCGGTATTATCTTTCATGTGGTATTTGTCACAAGAGTTCAAGATGTGATTCATCCCATCCCCCATTAGAGATGTATTTTGGAGTAACATGGAAAATATTATTTAGTCACGATTTATTCGTTGGCGACTTTATACTCCTCCTGTGCTGTTTAGTGATTTCGTATTTTGTGACCATGGCTATGGATTACCGGAATTTGAACCCGCCTAACCTGACCGACTGTGCTATGAACTGGATCGGGATATCGGGAAACGGGTCTAATTTAACTTCCAAGATTTGCCCCAAAAAACAACAACAAAAAACACGGCAAGTTAAATAGAATCAGACCAAGCTAAGTTGGCAGCGATTTTGATAGCACAGGCTGAGCACCTAAGTGTAATTTAAATGTCAAACTTATATGAAATTATGACGTTTAACTTAACACTTGCACAGGCTGAGCTATAAAAATTGCTGCCAACTTAGCTTGGTCAGACATTAAAAGCTTGTAGAAAGTAAAAATATTCACTCCTACAAACTGCAATAATTAGTTTCTTTTTTGATAGGCACAGAAAATCGGTGGTTAGTAAAAATGTTGCATAATGCTGTCCAACTGGCCGGCTTCATAAGCGGCGATTTATTTACCGTTCGCGCCAGGCTCGAGACCCATAAGCTGAGTCATACGTTTTAGCTAAAAACGGTTTGTATGGTGGCCTGGCGTATTGTGTACGCTCGGCGGTTCGTGGCCATGAATGGGTTAAAGTATTAGGCCAATAGAAGTCTGCAACGATTTTGATAGCACACGTAGTGCAAGCGTTATTTACACGTCATAATTTCACAGAAGTTTGACGTTTAAAATAACACTCGTGCTGCGAGTGCTATCAAAATCGCTGCAGACTTTTCTTGGTCTAACTCTACACACTTTCAAGGAGGTTCTATATTCGTCTGTGGATTTTTTAAATGTGTTCACCGTCTGCTAATGCTTCGAAAATGTACTAATTATACACCACAGTACAGAAATAGTACACGCAACACAATTAATAAGCTCGAAACAGAGTACAGTTCACCACCCACCCACACACGACCGGGACTGTCACATTGTCACGGTCACTGCTAATTACTGGACAACAAACTGGTGGAAATGTACCATCGTCCGCTCTGTTGAGAGGATAGTGGACCCATACAAACATAGTCCCCATTTTCCTCTCTGGATATTAGCATTATGGAAAATGTATTTACAATATTTACATAATTGGCAACTTGACAGTGGTTGTAAATACATAATGTCAATCGATCTTGATTTTCCTGAGGATCAAATGTCTATATAGGGCTCATGGCATTAAAGCAATACAAAGGTCAGAAATGAGAGTTTAAAGTCTGACGCTCGCACTCGTCCATTGAAACGCCTGAACTAAATGATATTGTAATGTGACGTCACATTACTATAGTCTGACCTAAATGTATGGAAGATCAAGAAAATTGCTATTTTGACCTTGAAATATTGCGTTTATGTATATAGTTCTTATACAATTTATTTTTCAATAAAATGCAAAGAATCGAATGGTAGCATTTTCTTTTTGAAAGTAAAAAAAAAATATTTTTTGAGGCTTTGTATTTTTTGAAGTGAAAACTTCTAGCGGCGCTGTGCACTTTTTGTGATGAGGAAAAAATGTTAAACTCGCGACAGGTCACGTGACCGACAGATTCGACAGTTTGAAAATACGTAAGACGGACACGTGACACGTTTTTTTATAATATCTATATATCGTTATAAATTCCACTTTTTTATAATGCATGGCTCATTTTCTATCCATTTAGCTAAATTTTGTTATAATATTCAACATGTGTCAAGTACCCAATTTGATGTAGGTATATTGGCCATAGCTATGCCCCTACGCTCGACTTTTTTTCTCTCAGACGTCTAATAATTAGCCCCTCTTATTTCTAGAGCTATTAAGGTTCCGTCACACAGGCGCGTTTTTCGAGCGGGGCATGAGCGCGGCGTGAGCGTTTTGTATGTAAAAGCGGCGCGCCCCGCTCACGCGCCGCCCGCAAAACGCGCCTGTGTGACGGAGCCTTAAGAGCATGCCACATATTTATGCGGCCTCCGAAGAGTAACATTATTGCAAGTGACTAAACAAAGACCGGCTCTTCTCGTTTTATTGGCCGCCATTTCCTAGTAACAAGTATCAAGAATGGCTGATAACTGATATACATTTTTATGCAGTAGTTATCCTCAATCGCGAACAACTAGTAACTTCTGTAACTAGTTAGATAGAACAGCGAGCAATTATGTAGCACTTTTAATATACTTGTTGCGCGCGTAATTGAGCGATCAATTATTATACTAGAGGTGGTCGGCAACCTTTCCGAGTCACGCTGTACATTTATCTAGGTATATCGAGCGTGTCAGATTAAGGCCCTCAGCAGCACACAGCGTCGTACTCGTAACGTAATAAGAGACGCTTAAGCGTATCGTAATACGCGCGTAGAACGAGAGCGCTACGAGCAGGAACAATTTCAAATAAGTCCGCACACGTAGCATATGAGGCTTCTGTCGTAAGCGTAAAGAAATTGGATGCAAACCGAACGATTAAGCTTACGCGACGCTTGGTACCCAGAACTCTACGATCCACGTACTCGTAACGTTTTTACGATACGCTTACGCGTCTCTTACGTTTACGCTCCGTGTGCTGAGGGCCTAAGATATGAGTGATATCTTGCTACCCGTCGAGTCTACTTTAACCCTTTTAACCGTCTATGTTGGTGCGTTAGTTGGTAGGCAGTAAAAAAATCGTTAAGTATATTGTGGATTAGATACGACCGTGTGATATAAAGGGCCATTTTATGAACACTCGACCGGCAATTACCTATATTTCCCAGCCTCTGTAGTAAACTATTTTTTTTAAAGGTTATAAAGAGAGCCAAAAGTTCTCGACCGCTGGTGCGCTCGCGCAGACAGCGCGGCGGCGGAGCTGTTTAACCGACCTTGCGGGCGCGGGTCATGTTTTTAATGTTTTTACCCGCTGAACAGGCAATGCAACCTACCACCTACCTTTCATTTAAGCACAATACGCACAGGGTGTGTGCAGTAGTACAAACACCATCCTGTACATCGGTGGACCTTATTATAAAAGGCATAAGGTCTGATGTACAGTTAACAGTGTGGGCGATCGTACTAACACAGTTATCTCCGCAGCTTACTGTACTCGGCTCAGCACAGAAACAGAATAACAGATTCGAGGCCCGTTATCAACGAGTCACGTGTTATCGGTATCACTGGGAGATTTATTTCTGTATGTATATTCCACGTTTCTTGTTTATTTAGTCGTATGGCGTATACTTTAAATACTACTTTTTCCTAAGCTTTACTTGAAATAAACGGCGCTATTCGGGAAATGAATTAGAGATTCACTAGATATGAAATAATAAAGATATGTGACGTTCCACGGCAAAAGGTATCTTATGGAGGCTGGCGCTTCGCATAGCGCCGCAATAATATTGGAGCGGCGTTAATAGCGTAAGCGCCAACCGCTATAAGGTACCTTTACCCGTGGGACGTCACATATCTTTACTATTTCATATCCCATATGGAGTACTGCTGTCACCTTTGGGCAGGAGCACCTGGATGCCAGCTTGGACCCTTCGACTCAGTCCAAAGGCGCGCTGTAAAGCAGGCCACTGACGAGCCTTCCAAATGGATGCCGTTACAATGGATTCATCCAAATGGACGGCATCCTAATATTAAACATTGTACGTTTTTGACATTCACGGACCGATTTTGGAGTGCAGCCACGCTATTTGGACTGTTGGAAGGCTCGTCAGTGGCCACCTTAAGAATCGTCGATGATCCCAAACTCACAAGCGGTATTGAACCTTTAAGTCTAAGGAGAGACTTTGCCTCCTTGTGTGTGTTCTACCGCTTGTACAATGGGCTGTGCTCTGAGGAATTATTTGACATGATGCCAACGGCCGCTTTCTATCACCGCACCGCTCGCCGTCGGCAGGGTGTACTGTGCGATTAAAGAGGAATTTCCTCCCGCGGACGCTCCGGCTGTGGAATGAGCTCCCTTCCGAGGTTTTCCCGAGGGTCTACAGTATGGCGTTCTTCAAAAAACGCGGCAACGCGCATGTAACACCTCTGGAGTTGCAGGCGTCCATAGGCTACGGTGACTGCTTACCATCAGGCGGGCCGTATGCTTGTTTGCCACCGATGTGGTATAAAAAAAAATCTAGTGAATCTCTAATTCATTTCCCGTATATCGCGCCGTAACGATTTAGGTATATTTAATAACACAAACGGGTCTACCGCGATATGATTTCATTGTTTTTACCTTTAATTTCGACGTTTCAGCTGAGTTGCACCAGCTGTGGTCACGGAAAGACTCCTTTCCATCCTTTAAAAAGTCTTTCCGTGACCACAGCTGGTGAAATCATATCGCGGTAGACCCGTGTAATTAAATATAAATAGTTAATTTCAAGTAAAGCTAAACGTTCCGTCACACAGGCGCGTTTTCCGGGCGGGGCGTGAGCGTTTTATATGTAAAAGCGGCGCGCCCCGCTCACGCGCCTGTGTGACGGAGCCTTAAGAGAAAAGTAGTAGGTATTTAAAGCCCAGAAATACGACTACATGTTGCGGAGCGAGTGTCAGTTTTTGCTCCACGTCTATAAATATCCGCATATCGTATCGGACATCGGAATAATTCGGTAGATAACCTAATCTGATCTGGTTATAACCAGTTCATTTCACTGGCGGGGAAATGAATAGTAAACAAGTTGTACGCCACCTGCGAATTCACCACGGTCGCATTTTTATCGCTTGTCACCATGCCTGTCACGTTCTAACAAGTATGTAAGTGCGAAAGTGACAGGCGATAAAAATGGAACCATGCTGCGCCCGCTGTAGTCCTGTGTCGAAAGATGGGCGCTCAATTCTCTTTGCTAAGTCCGATTGTCCAGTCGCCATCAGATATATCGGAGCGGCCGAGGTGGTCAAAATATCTGAACACGTGCTCTAACGCCTTGACAACAGGCGTGTTCAGATATTTATGAGCGCCTTGGCCGCTCCGATATATTTAATGGCGACTGTGCATAGCAATACCTATATGTTTACAATCATGACCGCATCACAACACAACACAATCACGGTCACTTCCATCACAGAAGACCGTCAAGTGCAAACAGCAATTAACTGACCATCAGTGGACCTTATTCATATTCATATTCATATTCAATTCTTTATTGCAGATAACAGATGATCCATATTAAATTAAAATAATTAAAATTACGTACACAATAATAAAACAATACATTATTAAAAATGATTAAAATAATAAAATTAAAAATTAAAGTATTCAGTCTTACACAAAAAATAAAAGGTACATTTTGGAATTACAAACATAAAATAAATAATAATAATAGTTAAAATTCAGTCAATTATTTACATGCAAACTATTCCAGTGTCTCGCTATGGGGGAGTCCAAACAGCTAGCGATCACACTCAGAATGCCGTTGTTACTCCCACGCACACGGCGCATGATGGAGGCGACCCGCTTTCGAACAATGGCATGGAAGCCGTCTACTCGCATTTCCGCAAACATGCCCGATGCGCTGCAGCACCTGGGCAGTCCCAACAGCATCCTGAGCGTGTTATTATATTGCACCCTTAAGGCACTGACTGCCCGCTGAGTATAGTTCACCCACAGGCAGCACGAATAAAAAGACTGGCAAAACGCCTTAAACAAAGTAATTTTAACTTCATTACTGCATCGCGCAAACCTGCGGGCCAACATATTCCCCCGAACAGCCAGCGCCCTACGCTCCCTCTCAATGTCCAGGTCATCCGAGAGACACTCCGTGACCCAGTGACCCAAGTACTTAAATTTAGCGGTTCTTTTTAGTGGTACTCCATTCAACATAATATCCGGGACCCTATCCACTTTAAAACCGCGCGACTGAAATACGAGTACCTCACTCTTCGTCGTGTTGTACTTAAGTCCATGAGCCACCGCGTACCTCTCACATTTGCCAAGCAGCCTACTAACTGCACACGCAGAGGGCCCCAACAGCACCATATCGTCGGCATAGCTAATATTGTTCACCATTTTACCTGCCACACAACAGCCAACCCTGGTGCTGCTGAGATCCCCTATCAAGGCGTTCACATACAGATTGAAGAGTCGAGGAGATGATAATCCACCCTGCCTCACTCCACACTTCAAACTGTACTCCTCCGATAATGCATCTGCCCATCTTACGACATTCACCTGGTTCTTGTACCAATAATCAAAAATACCGATCACTTCATCTGGCAGGTTTGTTTCTGATCTTAGTTTATGCCACAGAAGCTCATAGGACACCATATCAAAAGCTTTAGATAAGTCCAAGAAACACGCGTATACTGGAGTTTTTCTCTCAGTATAGTACCGGACAGTATGCTTGAGACTTAAAATAGCTGCATCAGTCGACAGCCCAGGCTGAAAACCAAACTGAGCATCATGCAATTTAACATATTTACTAAGCTGTCGATCAAGCAGACCGTCCAGCAAGCCTTATGCCTTTTGCAATAAGGTCTACGTACTGTCAGTGAACAGTGTCAGTGGGGAGACACTCCTGACTTCGGGCAAACTCGGCTCCGTTCGGCTCAGCATTGCTTCGAGCAATTATTAGGGTTGGCACCACTTGACGTCCCTTTGCGTGCACGACCACAGATAAGATTACTTGAATTTTGACAACCCTAAATAGCCGAAAGGGATAGTGCGATACATTAGTAAGGGATAGCATTATTCGTCACTGAATCTCTGTCAAACTTCGTTTTTGTAGGAAGTTTCCTTTCTGTACGGTAGTACTATTATTTATTCTGTGCCTATATGTTTACAATCATGACCGCATCACAACACAATCACGGTCACTTCCATCACAGAAGACCGTCAAGTGCAAACAGCAATTAACTGACCATCAGTGGACCTTATGCCTTTTGCAATAAGGTCTACGTACTGTCAGTGAACCCAGCCAGGCCAGATGAGTAATTTTCCCGAAAACATTTTATATTTAGGCGTAAACGCGGTATTTTCCTATATTCACGTGGAGAGGTGTTTTGGCACCTTCATGTGTTGTGGTGATTATTTCGTGTAGTCGGGTTATTATGAACTGGCGCGTGCGCTCTATAGTTCGTTTTTTTAGCATTAGAAAGAAGGTAAGCGATCTTAACAGCTTTTAATTGAAAAACGCTTTTTAAAAATCAATAACTGTAACTTATGAAAGCAAAAGGATATAAATGATCGTATTAGATTCATAATTGTTACATATTTGCCGTGACTTATTTGTAAAAAGTGTTTATCAATTTGTTTACCTTTTTTCTAATGCTAAAACAAACGAACTATAGTGCAGTAAGTCTTGAGTTTGGCACAGTCGCCATCAGATATATCGGAGCGGCCGAGGTGTTCACAATATCTGAACACGCACTCTAAAGGCTCCGTCACACATGCGCGTTTTGCGGGCGGCGCGTGAGCGGGGCGCGTGAGCGGGGCGCGTCGCCTTTACATATAAAACACTCACGCCGCGCTCACGCCCCGCCCGGAAAACGCGCCTGTGTGACGGAACCTTAACGCCTAGACAATAGAGACGTGTTCAGATATTTGTGAGCGCCTTGACCGCTCCTATATATATCTGATGGCGTCTGTACAATATGGCTACGCTACGCGTAAGCTCTGTTTTTGTATACCAGATACCAAAGTGACTAAAACTATTTTTCACCTCAGCAGCTCGAACAAGGGTACTTTGCTTCTTAAAAACAGTGAGCAAAATGCGATTTTGCTCACTGAGTCATTTTGTCTCACTCAGTGAGCAAAATCGCATTTTGCTCACTGATTGTGTCTCACTCAGTGAGCAAAATGCGATTTTAGACTTATAGACACTTATAGATTCTTTCGCTTGCACGGGACTCAAAATAAGCACTCGAAGAAATATCAAACTTTGATCTCTTGTTGTACAAATAACTATTTTATCAAGGACTTTAAGGCTTTGTCACACAGGCGCGTTTTCCGGGCGGGGCGTGAGCGGGGCGCGCCGCTTTTATATATAAAACACTCACGCCCCGCTCGGAAAACGCGCCTGTGTGACAGAACCTTTGACGTGGAAAAGTGTGGGGGTGGGAGTGCATAAATATAATATTTTCATAGAAATTTGACATTTACCGTGTTTGCAGAGTTAGCTAGGTCCGACTCTAGGGACAAGTTAACTCCAATAGGTTATAATAATCATTCAGCCTAGATACGTGACACTTCCACAATTTGTCTTTGCAAAGTCTTAAGTTAACTTCAACTTCAAATATTCACCGCACAGCAGACAGGCTTTTTATCATGCGCGAGAGAGCTTGGTCTATAGTCTTTACGTTAGCCCAATGCGGGTTGGGGACTACTTTGAATTTCTTTGCAGATGTATGCAGGTTTCCTCACAATATTTTCCTTCACCGAAAAGCTATGGGTAAATATCAAATGATATTCCATAGATTCAATACATATCACATGTTCCATAGATCAAACACCTCACGAGCCAGGATTTGAAGTTGAACCAGCGACCTCCGGATTGAAAGTCGGACGTCACTCGGCCACCGCGGCTTCGAAGAGGTAATAACAAAGTTACAATGAAATTTGAAACATGAACCAATCCACTACATCGTCAGTATACATTGAAACACCGCCAAGATTGCGTGCCGCGCAGTCTCCCAGCCCAGCTAAATCAAACCTAGGCGTTCATTATTAATCATTATTCATTAACTAGCCATCATTATCATTAGCAAGAGGGCTCAATAGGGGGATTAGGGGGTATTACTGCAATGTTTTGCCGCCAGAGTGCAGCACTAAGCTAGCTAGTAAACCATCAGAGTAACTTATACATACTGTGCCTTAAACTGTTGTTTGACAAGTTTTCACAACAATAAAATATGACATCTATGACATTGATGCATCAAGGCGGTTTGTAAACAAGGGCCTACCGGGAAACGCAAACAGCGAAATTTAGTTATCTGCCTCTTTATCGCTCGAGTATGCAAGTGATAGAGAGGTTAGATAACTATGGATATATCAACAACACTGGACACAACATCTAACAACTATGGATTTATATCCGAAATAAAATGATTTTTTTTATAACGAAATTTAAATTTTCATGTTTCGCGGTAGACCCCCAAATTGTGATGGATAGTGGTAGTGGCGCACCCTATGCAGAGTTTTGCGTAATATTCCCTATTGTGTTATCCGACCAGACAGAGACGGCGCATAAGGCTGCCGTTCCACTGAAGCCGAGTGGAGACGAGATGTGGAACAACCAATGGTATTCGTTGATACCCGCACCTAGCCAGTGGGGAGACACTCCTGACTTCGGGCAAACTCGGCTCCGTTCGGCTCAGCATTGCTCGGAGCAATTATTAGGGTTGACACAACTTGACGTCCCTTTGCGTGCACGACCACAGATAAGATAATTACTTGAATTTTGACAACCCTAAATAGTCGAAAAGGATAGTGCCATAAGTTAGAAAGGGATATCATGATTCGACCCTGAATCGCTGTCAAACTTCGGTTAAGTAGGAAGTATCCTTTCTGTACGGTAGTACTATTACTTATTCTGTGACCTAGCCTCTCATCTCGTAATATGTATATGTTTTATCCCTTTATTAAGACAAACAATGGGGTTAACCGGTCGAAGTATTTTACATATGGCGCCAGCATAGGTTTTACCTGACATTCCTACGAGTAGTGTCAAATTCCTGTTTATTATTTGGAATTATAAACCAAATCTCATAAAACAACACTACCTATAGAGACACTGACACCTATGCTGGCGCCATCTATACACACTTTTGACAGTTGCCAACCCCATTAATAGCTTATTGAGGCTTAGTAGCGCTTTTATGGAAGTATATCTTTTCATTATAAAGAAAATATATATGTTACCTATAATTAAAATAGTGCGTAAAACAAGTACAGTCGCCATCAGATATATCGGAGCGGCCAAGGTGCTCACAAATATCGGAACACGCCTCTATTGTCAGGGCGTTAGAGCGCGTGTTCAGATATTGTGAACACCTTAGCCGCTCCTATATATCTGATGGCGACTGTACACTAGCCGGCCTCCAAGGTTACAATCGCTATCGCTTCGACAACGAAAAGCATTATGTCTCTCTATCACTCTTCCATATTAGCGTGACAGTGACAGTTGCGTTTCGATCGCTACGGAGCGTAAGCGATTGGCATCTTGGCTACGCGGCCAGTATTGCTCAAAGGTTAACTGGAATAGATCCCTGAAAGGGATAAGTCCGCCTTTGTACAAATGATGTGTGTATTTTCCTGTTTTATGTTTCTTTTTGTACAATAAAGTGTTTTACTACTACTAATACTACAGTTTTTTTAATGAGTATTGAAGAAATTATTACATATTATACTTATTATATTATATGTACTACTGTTTTGCAAAGTAAATACATATAGGAAGAGCAAGTAAACATTAGCATAAGACCACTGATAACGCGTCCAGACAGCTGACATTATCATATGTTTACATTTCACGTCTCGCTGTGACATGGTTCCATCATCTTTGTGTGCATGCTTTTTTTTACCCAACAGCGGGAAGGGTTATGTTCTTCTTCTTCTTCCTCGTTCCCTCAATGCTGAGGATCGCGACCACATGCAACATGTCCCCACTGATTGCGGTCATAAGCCAAGTGAACTGCACGGTGCAGGCTGCCGCCACTCGTCTTCTTCATGGCGTCAGACCATCTCTTACGAGCCCCACCCTGAGCGCGTTTACCATTCATTCGCCCCAAGATGATACACTTCTCCATATCATGCATTGATGATCTCATAATGTGTCCGAAAAATCTAAGGGTTCGTTCATGGCATGCTTCGGAGAGCCGTGTGGTAATACTGAGTTCTTCCAAAATGGAGATGTTAGTTCTTCTAGCTGTCCAAGGTATACGCAGCAGTCTTCGCCAACACCACATTTCAAAAGCGTCAATCTTAGCCACATCACAGCTTTTCAGGCTCCAAGTTTCGGCACCGTACATAAATATCGAGAAGACAAGAGCTCGAACCAATCGCACCTTACTCGTACGTCGAATACCTCTGTTCCTCCAGATCCTGTCAAGGTTAGCCATAGCACTCTTAGCCATACCAGCTCTACGGCGTATTTCGTCAGTGCTGCCACCGTCGCAGGTTATTAACGACCCAAGATACACAAACTCGTTGACTTTTTCGTACTATAGGGTTATGTTATGTACATATTTAGCAGTCTTATGTATATATTAATTTATGACTGAAACCGGATTTTTGCTGAAACCGAAGGTTCGGTTTTACCACTAGTTGCTACGCCATGATTCTAATGTCAAAACCTGACCGACACAAAACTGTGGTCAGTAAGCAATCCATTTGGTCTGCCAGTCAGTAAAATTTAGCATACTTAGTTTATATCCAACAAAATGTATAAAATTATGAAAGAGTAATAACACTTTTGTTTTGAATATTACATACATAATATGTAGAATAGAATAGAATAGATTTATTCGTAAGCACAAACAATCGGAACAGTACATAGTATAAAAGAAAACACAAAATAAGATTAAAGTGCCACAAAATGGCCCCATCTCATGTGATTTTTAAAACAAAACTAAATGGTACCACATCGTCAGTTGACAATAAGGTTGATTTCAAATTGAAGCAACAGTGTAAACTCTATATAGCGACATTCAAGGGACCCGACACTTTGATTGTGAAATATTGCCTGTGCCCTTTTGGTTGAAAACAGCACATATTTTCAGGCTTTTGTTAATCACATTATTGCAGTTTTATGGCAATAATGACTTATTGGCAATGAGTTATGTTATTTTTGCCGAGAACATAAATTTAACAAAACTAATTAGAGTACACCTTAGAAATGGTGCTAGTAAACAAATGTTATACCTACTATTAAGTGATGTAAGCTGATTTCTTTGCAAATATAAATAATAAAATAACAAAACCTACAATATTAGGAATGTTATGAAAATTAAGATATTGATACTTAAGTTATACTTATTACAAAAATATATACACCGTGTTTTTATTGAATTCCGTTAACTTCGGGGTATAGTTAAGTACGTTTATAAGAACTAAATGCCATAGTTAATTTAAAAAAAAAAATTTTTTTTTTGTTTTTTTTTTGTTTAAAAAGTAATTAAATGTAGCATATAGCGTTGTTGTAACACGGGCATTACATTTAACTCAACCAAACAATTGAAATCTGTGACATATCAATGTCATTTCGTACATCAATCGACCGAGATTGTACTTAAGTTTAGTAGCAAATGTATGAACTCATTCTAAACACTAATCAATATGTAAGCCGGCCCTAAGGCAAGTGTACACACTTGTAGAGGCCTCATAGGAAAAAAATAAATTATGGATTATCTCCGAAATGGACTTAATTAGAACATCGGTGTCTTTGAGAAAGTTACTTGATTTAAGCTCAGGAATGCACCCTTGAAATTAACGGAAATCAAAAAAAAACACGGTGTATTAAGGATAAAATCATTCTTATTGGGGTAATCAATCTAGTGTTATAGGTAACTTATAACCCTATAGATAGGTAAACATATAAGTCTGATATAACTTATATAAGTTAAGATAAACGTATAACTCATATATGTTTATCTTTTCTATGACAAGAGGTTATTATGTTTTGTACATATTTCGAAAAGGAGGGGTATAAAGTAAGTTATTTACGTAAACTTACAATTCCAAAATCAAAGGCAATCCCCACCAAAACAAGGAAATATAACATACAATAAAAGTTTGATGCTGTGCCAAAATCGAAGACTTACCATTGTGCCAAGGGTTCGCAGGCTCGAAATACTGAGTGACAAGGTGTTCCTCATCAGGAAAGCAGACTTTTCGAGAGGATTTCTTCTTTTTGCTAGCTTCCTCCGTCGAGCCGTCCCCGCCACTCTGATTTGCACTAACACTCGGACATGCCGTTTCCTTATCAGCATCGGTAGACATATCTACGTTTTCTGTCACATAGCAATACACCGTGATGCATTAGCGAAAACCCACACAGAAAAATAATATTTCACAAATATAAATAACACGTTTTTTCACACACACGTCACTGAATATTGATCCGTTTGTATTATTAACATTGTTTTGTCGTTAACACACCGGTCGAAGCGCTTATTTCACGAGTTTCGTTGCTATTTTACTATTTTTATTATTCGTTTCAAATCATAACATTCTGCACCTTTCATACATCGTTTACCGCCATATTGGATTGAAGGAGACAAAAGGAAGGTTTCGGATTTTGCACGCTAGGGGGTGCTTTTTCACGAATAGGGATACCATATGAAGATATAATTAAAAAAATTAATCATAATTTTGATTTTGACAAAACAATAAGAATGTATTTTTAATAGCAAACTTAACATTTAAATAATCAAGACACGCATGTAGAATACTAAAACAACTTTCCGAAATATCCTACGATTATCTAGCCGTACCTAACCTAGCTGGACATTAAGTTTCTTGGAGTTCAGCTACTCAACCATAGATGGCGCTTATAACAGTATGTCGCACATAGACTTATAATATATAGAGACGGTGTCTCAGCGAGCTGTCACTGTTGCCACTTTTGTTTATAATAATAATAATAATAATATGTTTATTGCTTTCATATTGGTGTTTACACAGATGTTCTTAACTAATAATGTTTCACAATATGAGACCCTGTAAGGGTATGGCAATTTTATCTAACACTAACACATAAAACAATTATAACATACAAATTACAGAATACACAAACAAATAGTAGTCACAATATTTTTTTTTTATAGTATAATATATGCCTATTTATGGTATTTATTATCATCCAAATATTTGTACGATTAACAATGAGGCCCACCTTGCTGTAGCCATGTCGATAAAGTCATATCGATAAACTATCGACATTTCTTGGAATTTTAATTTTACTTCAAAGGTTTAACGGTACCTAAAATGAACAAAAACGCTTTTATTCTTTATTGTGGTTATCAGATCACAATTTTATAGTCACGCCCCAGCAGGGAACCAAGGGAAAGTTCAGATATTTAATTAAAATACATAAATATCTCCTAAAATAGGTGTTCCGCAATAATTAATTTATATTATTATATTATAATATATTCATTATCCATTAGCATTTCAATTATGTTTATGTTTAACGAAGATATTGAAGCTTCAATTAATCGCTATTTCGTTCCGCTGTGTAGCGTTTATCGATATATAACATGATTAAAATCGACTTTTCACATCCCTAAAAGAGCACACGTATACGCTTTTACGCACACATACACAGCCTGGGCGCATCACAAAAGGCAACACTTGATTTGAAGTCCATCTTGTCAACAGTATGGTTGTCCTTTTTTGACAAACGGCATTTTTAAAAGAGCGAGGAGAGAGAAATGATACTAGTTGCTGCGCCGTGAAAGAGAACAGAAAACGTTGGGCCCTTGATGTCGCAGCTGCTTTTTGCGTCATGCGTACGTAGAATAATTAATAGTACTACCGTACAGAAAGGAAACTTCCTACAAAAACGAAGTTTGACAACGGTTCAGGGTCGAATCATGCTGTCCCTTTCTAATATATGGCACTATCCCTTTCGGCTATTTAGGGTTGTCAAAAATCAAGTGATTATCTTATCTGTGGTCGTGCACGCAAAAGGAAGTCAAGTGGTGCCAACCCTAATAATTGCTCGGAGCAATGCTGAGCCGAGCGGAGCCGAGTTTGACCGAAGTCAGGAGTTTCGCACCCCTGCCCGGGAAAGGACATAGAATAGTTTTTATAATCATCATCATTCCGCGCAGACGAATAGGGGGTTTTACTGCGATGTTCTGCCGCCAGAGTGCAGCACTAAGCTAGCTAGCTGGCAGAAGTCAGTAGTAAATAAAACACTTTCGTGGGTAACTAAAATTATTTATTACAAAACTCAACATCACCTCAATAGTCATTTTTATCATTTTACACACATTCTGTGTCCAAATCAAAAGGATCCCTATTTTAAAATGCCTCAAAATAATTATTTTATGAAATTATGACGTTTAAAATAACACTTGTACAATCTGTGCTGTCAAAATTGGTGCATAGTTAGCTTGGTCTGACTCTAAATACTTAAAATTGCTTAAAGTATTAATTCTACGGTATTGAGGGCCTACCGCGAACTACTTTCGACGTGTTGCCTCTCTGTCGCACTTGTAAATTCGTACGTAAGTGTGACAGGGAGACAAAACGTCGAATATATGTCCCTCGTATGTAAAGCCTGACCAGGAATATATGAACACGCGCCATGTTGCGGAATGCGGAAACTAATTTTTTCATACTATATTGAACTGTCACCCTATACCACAGAATAAGTAATACTACTACCGTACAGAAAGGACACTTCCTACAAAACCGAAGTTTGACAGCGATTCAGGGTTGAATCATGATGTCCCTTTCTAACTTATGGCACTATCCGTTTCGGCTATTTAGGGTTGTCAAAATTCAAGTAATTATCTGTGGTCGTGCCCGCAATAGGACGTCAAGTTGTGCCAACCCTAATAATTGTTCGGAGCAATGCTGAGCCGAGCGGAGCCGAGTTTGCCCGAAGTCAGGAGTGTCTCCCCACTGCCTATACATGAGAATAACAGCGTCCTCTTGACAATGATCATATATTACTGGTCAGGTTTTATTCGAAAAATTAAGTGACAAAATAAAATAGCACTTTAGAACCATGGGGACATGGGGATCCTTTTGATTAGCTATCCAACTTATTTCATTAAACTACTTTGTATAACGTAGGTATATTTGTATATTTTGTTGTTTGTATATTTTTACATTTCCTATGGAAATTATACTATAAATAATTTACAATTCATTTGTGATTTCGAGTTAATTTCGGTTCCTTACTTTAGCTATCATCTGGCCAATGACTTCTTGTGTGTCTGATCATTCTGAATAGTTTTGCTCAGATATTTATAAGCGCCTGAGTCACCAAAACTTTTTGGATCATGGTTTAGGGACCTAAACTGCAAAACGTAATTCAAGACCGAAAAAAGTAAGACAATGTTGCCACTGCAATAATTTGTTTGTAAAATAGTAAATTCCTTTTGATAAATAATCACGCTAAGATAATTTATTTATTAGTAATTTTACTTCTACGATTGAAAAAAAGTACTTTTATTTACTTATTTTTACTTAAACTCAAGACGCGCTAGTAAAAAGTGGCAACATTGCTTACTTTTTTTGGCCTTGAATTACGTTTTGCAGTATAGTATTTTTTTTCAGTTTATTTGAAAAATACAGTTGCAATTTCATTTTATGAAAATTGGCATAAAATAACTATCATTTTCTTGTATTGGACTTTTATAAACATTTTAACAAACAACCAAATAATACTAAGATCTTTAAAATCATTAATTGTTAATTTTCGGTATATATACAGACTTCAAAATGAAGATGCTACGGTGGATGTGCGGAGTTTCACGCAAGGATCGCGTCCGAAACGCCCACATTCGGGGTAGTCTTGGCGTCCGTGACATTGCAGACAAACTGCAAGAGTGTCGCCTTCGTTGGTATGGCCACGTCTCGCGCAGACCGGCAAGTTACGTGGGTAACAAATGCCTGGCCATGCCGCCTCCTCCCGGTACGGGAAGAAGAGGCCGGCCCAAGAAGCGATGGCTTGATGTCGTCAAGGAGGACATGCGTGCCAACGGACTCACTACCAGGGATGCCGAAGATCGGGCAAAGTGGTCACGAAGGAGTCGGAAGGCGGACCCCGGGTCCTCGCGCCCCGCGCCCCGGCACAGCCGGGATTGACGCCAGGATGATGATGATGATATACAGACTTCAAATTGTAGAAATAACTTAATTATAATTTATAATTATACAAGAATACATGGACGACATAGAATAGCTTACAAGAATGGAGATACAGCGGCGATTTTAAAGAATAATAAATAAAATCGATACAAAGATTTGATAATATCAAAAGTCGTGGTAAAGATGTAGTGCATAGCATAATTATATTCCATATTTTTTTCACGGAAACGTACGAACGTGTCTTGCTATTTCAGTCAGTCTCGGTACAAAAAGTACTGAGGTTGACTGAAGTAGCATGACAAATACGAACGTTTCCGAGAAAATACGATGGAAAACAATAGGCCTGATGACAAATTTTGAAAACCCTTTTAATATCGTCGGTACACTTGTATTAGTTCCGAAAAACACTATATTTCAGTTATACTCATAAGATTTCACATAGATAATTGCATTTTATTATAGCTAGTTTAAACTTCGCGCGAAAACGCCTCGCATGCCATTTGTGACGTCATCATTTAGTTGGTGGTAGGGTGGTAGATATTGTTTACATACTTACAGTTACGAATTTCCCTTGAATCCGAATGATATTGTTAATTCAGCACCATATATTACGATTAGGGATGATAAATACATTACAAAAATTTATCACAATAACTCATTTTACACAAAAACTCTCACACGGTTGCAGTTTAAGATGAATTATTTAGATACATGTAAATTTTGAGTGAAAATCACCGAACGCCGGTTTTACTTTTTAATTTTTTCTAGTTACGACTGCCAACATGGCAATGATAGTTCCATTCAGCCAAATAATTAAAAAAGTTTGTTGTTGAAATGTCGTATTATTTAGCATTTTATTTAAATAATAACAAATAGTTATCTACTTTATATCGTGTAATAATATTTTTTGGACGTAATAAATGTTTAGTGGCGAAATAACATTTTTTTTGCACCTTTCGAACTCTTTGGTGCCCGCGTATAGGTTTCGGTCAATGAGGTTGTCTATGTTGCTCTAAGAAATATGTTATGGATAGATGACGTCACTGTTTGGAACGTTTCTGATTGGCGTTTCAGTAAAAATGGCCGATTGGAGAATTTTGCACTTTTATTTTATTGAATATATTAATAATCCTTCAGTTTATACTGAGATTGGGCCATTTTTTAGAATCATATTAACATATATGTTTCGTTGAAACCATTATTTCCATGATTCTTTGTTACTTGCAACAGGCCTATTATGCACTACATCTCTAAGGCTTCTACTTGTAATATTTGTGAACGTAAGCCTGACTATTCCTATGCTTACTTTTCGTATAAACTGTTATGATTTTTTGGTTACAGTTAAATTCTTAATTAATTGTGTTTGTCAATATCACTGATTTTCTTTCTTTATTTTCAAATCCAGGACCACATCTGAAATGAGAAATAATACGTTTTAATATTTATCTACAATATCTACATGAATAACCAATACCTGTCTAAAATGTATTTTTTTAAATACCTATTAATATTTAAAGTTTTTAACCCTGTGAACGCCACGCCTGTCGCGCGCGGCGCCTCATCCTGAACCTTGTGAGAATGCACGAAGGTTGATTATTGGGCTGTAGCTGCGCGCGTCAGTTGACGTCTTTAAAGACCAAAGGGTTAATAGTTCTGTCTCATTATTTTATTTAATTTGTAATTTTAATGTGTATATTGACTGTCTAAAATAAAAGTTTATTTTTTTATCTCCTTCGATTTCACGGGTCTATAAATCCCGGTCTTTTGATAGGCTTGCGTAGGGATATAGATCAAACACGTAGAGGCCCTTTGGAGAGCTGTAATATCACGTAGAACGCCTGCTGGAACCCGTTCACAGGCGCAACAATAGACACCCATGAACCGGTTAATGCAGGCCTTGGGATTGTAGAAAAAGTAGACAGTATTAAATTTTTATTATTATTTACTTAAGTGGCCCACTTATTAACAGTCCGCCGGACGGTATCGGCCTGTCAGTTGTTCGAAACTGTAAAGGGGCCCACTGATTAACAGTCCGCCGGACGGTATCGGCCTGTCAGTTGTTCGAAACTGTAAAGGGGCCCACTGATTAACAGTCCGCCGGACGGTATCGGCCTGTCAGTTAGAACAAAAATTTTAAGGGTCCCACTGATTAACAGTCCGCCGGACGGTATCGGCCTGTCAGTTGTTCGGAACTGTCAAAATTTTGTTCTAACTGACAGGCCGATACCG
Organism: Cydia splendana; assembly: GCF_910591565.1. NCBI lineage: Eukaryota > Metazoa > Arthropoda > Insecta > Lepidoptera > Tortricidae > Cydia > Cydia splendana. The sequence continues at coordinate 10,370,380 of NC_085983.1, forward strand.
TCCGGCGGACTGTTAATCAGTGGGCCCCTTTACAGTTTCGAACAACTGACAGGCCGAAGTTACGAAGCGTTGGTGGCCTAGCGGTAAGAGCGTGTGACTTTCAACCTGGAGGTCGCGGGTTCAAGCCCCGACTCGTACCAATGAGTTTTTCGAAACTTATGTACGAAATATCATTTGATATTTACTAGTCGCTTTTCGGTGAAGGAAAACACAGTGAGGAAACCGGACTAATCCCAATAAGACCTAGTTTCCCCTTTGGGTTGGCAGGTCAGATGGCAGTCGCTTTCGTAAAAAATAGTGCTTACGTCAAATCATGGGATTAGTTGTCAAGCGGACCCCAGGCTCCCATGAGCCGTGGCATAATGCCGGGATAACGCGAGGAAGAAGAATTATTTACCGTTATATTCATCGACGTACGCGATCCGCCGCGGCGCCGACTGCTTCCTCCCGTGACTCCTCTTGGCCTTCACGCACAGATCCAGCACTCCCCCGTTTTCCTCTTTCAGTACCTTATCATACTCCTGCTTTATCCCACTGTCATTTATAAAGGTATTTCTAATTTCATCCTTTATAAAGTCTTTTCTGTCAAAAATTTCTTCCTTTATGAAGGCACCGTTTCTTTCATCGAAAATGTTGTCTTTTATGAAGGCACCGTTTCTTTCATCGAAAATTTTGTCCTTTAGAAAGCCACTATTCGTTTCATTGAAAATTTTGTCCTTCATAAAGGCATCCTGGTAACATTTCTTGTCATCTAGGAAGACAGTTTTGGCTGAAACCTTTTTCTTATCAAATATATGGTTGACGCTCTTTTGAACTAGTTTTTCGATTCGACATTCAAACGTGCTTTCTCTTTCTAGGTCTCGATAGCTCTCACTGAGGTCTGGGGAGCTGGGGGTCTTGATGTCTTTGGGGGTTGGAGATTCTAGATCATCTAGTGCTGGGAGTTGGGAAGGGTCCGAGCGTTCTTGTAGGACCTGTAAAGAAATATTATGTTGTAAAATTTCGCGTCAGACGCTACAGGGTGCTGTGGATATACACGAGCCCCGATGCAGCGGAGTTAGTCCAGTTCAGGGCTCGGAAACCGTTTTATTTTTCAAACCGGTTTCGTTCATTCACCCGGGAACGAAAAGGATTTCGTTGATTTATGCCAAATTCTTCCGCCTTCTGTTTTCGTGGAACGAAATTAATAAGTTAAGTTGAAAATATCGAAGCAAGATAGAACGAATACCTAAGTAAAATTGCTATCTCTTTCACGTATGACAACGAGTTTAACCGAGAGTCTCCGAAAACCAAGAGTAACCGGTATTATATCGTTCCATACGAACCATAAAATTCCGTTCCCTCTTTTTACCGGTTAGTTGAGAGAACGCAATTTTTCAGTTCGTGTTCCATCAATTAACCGGTTTTTTAATGAACGAAATAATATAACGGTTATGGAACGATATTAACAGGTATTTCAATACCGGTTCCGAGCCCTGGTCCAGTTATATACACAAATAAATAGCCAACATAAATAAAAAAAAACAAATACCAGCGATATATGCAGCCTCAACGCCCTACAAAGGTCGCGCTGCAGGTCGCGGCGGCGCAGCAGCGCGCGGCGCTCGGCCAGCGCGGCGTCGCGGCGACAACATACATACCAGCGATATATGCAGCCGCAACGCCCGGCAGCGGTCGCGCTGCAGGTCGCGGCGGCGCAGCAGCGCGCGGCGCTCGGCCAGCGCGGCGTCGCGGCGACAACATACATACCAGCGATATATGCAGCCGCAACGCCCGGCAGCGGTCGCGCTGCAGGTCGCGGCGGCGCAGCAGCGCGCGGCGCTCGGCCAGCGCGGCGTCGCGGCGACAACATACATACCAGCGATATATGCAGCCGCAACGCCCGGCAGCGGTCGCGCTGCAGGTCGCGGCGGCGCAGCAGCGCGCGGCGCTCGGCCAGCGCGGCGTCGCGGCGACAACATACATACCAGCGATATATGCAGCCGCAACGCCCGGCAGCGGTCGCGCTGCAGGTCGCGGCGGCGCAGCAGCGCGCGGCGCTCGGCCAGCGCGGCGTCGCGGCGACAACATACATACCAGCGATATATGCAGCCGCAACGCCCGGCAGCGGTCGCGCTGCAGGTCGCGGCGGCGCAGCAGCGCGCGGCGCTCGGCCAGCGCGGCGTCGCGGCGACAACATACATACCAGCGATATATGCAGCCGCAACGCCCGGCAGCGGTCGCGCTGCAGGTCGCGGCGGCGCAGCAGCGCGCGGCGCTCGGCCAGCGCGGCGTCGCGGCGACAACATACATACCAGCGATATATGCAGCCGCAACGCCCTACAGCGGTCGCGCTGCAGGTCGCGGCGGCGCAGCAGCGCGCGGCGCTCGGCCAGCGCGGCGTCGCGGCGACAACATACATACCAGCGATATATGCAGCCGCAACGCCCGGCAGCGGTCGCGCTGCAGGTCGCGGCGGCGCAGCAGCGCGCGGCGCTCGGCCAGCGCGGCGTCGCGGCGACAACATACATACCAGCGATATATGCAGCCGCAACGCCCGGCAGCGGTCGCGCTGCAGGTCGCGGCGGCGCAGCAGCGCGCGGCGCTCGGCCAGCGCGGCGTCGCGGCGACAACATACATACCAGCGATATATGCAGCCGCAACGCCCTACAGCGGTCGCGCTGCAGGTCGCGGCGGCGCAGCAGCGCGCGGCGCTCGGCCAGCGCGGCGTCGCGGCGACAACATACATACCAGCGATATATGCAGCCGCAACGCCCGGCAGCGGTCGCGCTGCAGGTCGCGGCGGCGCAGCAGCGCGCGGCGCTCGGCCAGCGCGGCGTCGCGGCGACAACATACATACCAGCGATATATGCAGCCGCAACGCCCTACAGCGGTCGCGCTGCAGGTCGCGGCGGCGCAGCAGCGCGCGGCGCTCGGCCAGCGCGGCGTCGCGGCGCGCGCGCACGCAGCGCAGCTCGCGCGTCAGCCGCCGCAGGTGCTCCAGACTGCGCCGCCGGCTGTTCTGTGATGCCAACTGGAAACATGGTTAAAGATAATAAAGATTTCAGGGCTAAGAACCCGACTGTCGGCAGGCGTGGCTCACTCCGCGATTTCGTCGCTTTGCTACAGGTAGCTAAAAGTACATCCGTTCGGCCCCAATTTTGGGGTTTGCCATAAGCCGCGCGTGGCGCTGTCGCCACCTAGCGGGCATATCTGTGCTGATCGTAACAGACTCGTTTTGTTAGAGAGTGAGTCTTCTGTACCTAGTACTATTATTATTTTATTCTGTGCTGTCGGGTACACTGTTCGTTGCGACTACGCGCTATATACGGCGAAATCCTGGCTACGCGCTACGAGCATAACCCGTAGCACTTACTGGCAATGAATGTGTTAATAATGATAAAACATGGAGCGTAATATTCTCGGCGTGAAGTTGACCGATCGCATCAAAAACACTGTACTACGCTCTAAAACTCAAATAGCCGACGTGGCTGAAACAGCCGCCGAGCTGAAGTGGGACTGGGCGGGACACGTTTGCCGTATCGATGACTTGTGGGCTAAAACGACAACCGATTGGGTCCCACATCAAACCCGAGGTCGCGGCAAACTCGACGGCGTTGGCGAGATGACCTTGACGCCTTCGATAGGAACTAGGCTAGGACTAGGATAGGTGGGAGACGAGTCAAAACCGGGATACGTGGAAAGGGAGGAGGGAGGTCTTTGCCCAGGAGTGGGACACTCTAGGCTCATATAATTAATAAATAAATACCGAGGATTCCGTACTTTTTAGTTATTTGTTGTTATAGCGGCAACAGAAATACATCATCTGTGAAAATTTCAACTGTCTAGCGGTCACGGTTCATGAGATACAGCCTGGTAACAGACAGACAGGCAGACGGACAGCGGAGTCTTAATAATATGGTGCAGTTTTTACCCTTTCGTACGGAACCCTAAAAAAAACTTTACTCAATGAAACATCAGATATGTCCTCACCCGATTCTTGATCCGCCTCCGGAGCCCCTTCAGAAAAGACAAGTCCTCTTCGTTGAGCCGGAGCGACTGCACTTTCTCAGAGTACTTCACCGTCGGGAGCCCGGCCACCTCCTCTACTGTCATGTTGATGCCTCGGGCTGGAACAGAAGGGATTTGTGAGGACAACCAGTCTAGCCTAGTGGGTAGTGACCCTGCCTGTGAAGCCGATGGTCCTAGGTTCGAAACTAGAGATGCCCCGAATAGTGAATTTGGCGGAATACTGAATACCGAATATTCGGCCCCTCTCTCGGCCGAATACCGAATATTCGGCGACCGGATATTCGGCATGACATGCATACATTTTGTGTCACAATTACGAAAACTGTTCGCCAACAAAGCACAACGTTTGCTTAGATATATTTTTATGTTGATCAGAATTAATGAATGTAGTTAGAGTAAATCAAATCAGACCCATGATAAAACAGATAAAAATAAAATATTTTAGAATCAACAAATGCTCAAAAACGTGCCTTCGTATTCAAGCACTCTCTTCGTATTTAAATATACCTAGTTTTTGGTTATTTTTTTGTGATTTTTTCTTTTTAGGTAGATGCAACAGATATTCGGTATTCGGGCGAATAGTAGGCAACATTCGGCCGATTACCGAATATTCGGCAAAGTGGCCGAATAGGCCGAATAACGAATACTAGCCGAATATTCGTGGCATCTCTATTCGAAACACGGTAAGGGTATTTATTTATGTGATGACCACAAATATTTGTTCCTGAGTCATGGGTGTTTTCTATTCTCTAAAACATGTCCTATAATATTTATTATTTATTTATTATTATTTATTCTAAGTATATGTATATTGTCACCTAGCAGTCTAGCACCCATAGTACAAGCTTTGCTTAGTTTGGGGCAAGGTTGATCTGTGTAAAATGTCCCTTAATAAAAAATTCATCGGCCAAGAGCATGTCGGCCCATGCTCAGTGTAGGGTTTCGTAGTTACCATTCTGTCAAAATAGGCCAAACGGGGGCTATTAGTAAGTATCATAAGGGAGTACCTTTGCAGCGCTTTGTACATTACGTCTTTTTACTAAGAAATGAAGATTTTTTGCAATAACTCACAAACGACTAGACCGATCATGTTTGCTATAGTTTATATTGAATAATTTATTAAGCTCTTGTTTCACAATTTTTTTTTCATAATTTTTGGACCCGTGGTTCAAAAGTTAGAGGGGGGGGGGGCACATATTTTTTTTCTTTCGGAGCGCATATTTCCGAAAATATTAACTATATCAAAAAATGGTTTTAGGAGACCCTCATTCACTTTGAAAGACCTATCCAACGACACCCCATACTATAGGCACAAAGTAAAAAAAAATCGAAAAAATATTTTTTGTATGGGAGGTACCCTAAAAAAAATTTTTTTTGTACTTTTTGTTTTACTGTTTTGTCACAATGCATGATTTATGTATCCTTGCCACATTGCAGCTTTCTTGCACTAACGATCACGGAGCAAAGCCTCGGACAGACAGACAGACAGACCTGGCCCCTGTTTCACCAACGTGACAGGTGCGACGAATTGTAAAATCACTGTTGCTGACGTCACAGGCATCCATGGGCTACGGTTACCGCTTACCATCGGGCGGGCCGTATTCCTGTTTGCCACCATCATTGTATTATTAAAAAAACTTTATGATATCGGAAAAAAACAGATATTTCTCTTGCTAAGTTTATGACAATTGTCACAAGAAACACTACAATTGTCACGAAATTCCGACATATAACTCATTACCTGTCAAGAATTACCTACAATTCTTCTAAATCTTTGACAATTGTCAGAAACTTCGCAGGAGAAATATCTGTTTTTATCCGATATAATAAAGTTTTTTTAAATAATACAATGATGGTGGCAAACAGGAGTACGGCCCGCCCGATGGTAAGTGGTAATCGTAGCCCATGGATGCCTGTGACGTCAGGAACAGTGATTTTACAATTCGTCGCACCTGTCACCGATGTGAAATTGGGGCCTGGCGAAACCATAAGGGTTTCTAGGTGACTACGAAACCCTAAAAAGAGAAGGCAACAGAGAGTACTCTTATTTAAACTTTCATTGTTACACATTATTATCTTCCTATTAATAAACCTAAAGTGGAAGTGGAGATGGGCTGGCCACATGTTGAGAGACAGGCAGGAAAAATGGAGTAAGATCGTAACGGATTGGTATCCGAGAGGTTGCACACGGAGCCAGAGGAGACCTCGAACAAGATGGGAGGATGAACTCAAACTCACAGCAGGCCCGAACTGGAGAAGAGTGGCCCACGACAGACCTCAATGGAAAGAGCTAGAGGAGGCCTTTGCCAAGCGGCACACTGAGCTTACAGATATACTCTAACTCAGAACAAAAGGCCTAAATAGAGAGATAGATAGATAGATTAATAAACCTATTACAATAACAAGTTCTAAATTTGATTAAAATGGGAATTGTATATTTATTGAAGTGAAAACTTCTTTAGCGGTGCTGGGCATTTTTTGAGGTGGGGAAAAAATTATAAATCCGAGACAGTGTAACGCGTAACGCGATCACGTGACCGTAACGTTTAGATGGCCACTCATTTAAATGGCATTTAAATCAATAAAGAAAAACTCAATGACATTACATGAAAAAGGTTCTAATCTTGTACGGGTTGAAATACGAGGATCTCACAGTTACATTACATTCTAACTTTATATCACTCAAATATAATTCAATAAAGCAACATCTTGATGAATTCGCTAATAAAAGTGAACTCTAGTACTGGTGAATAAAACTCAAAATATCATGACCAAATATATTTAGATGCGAGGTCTGCAAGGTAACTTTACAATTTCTATTGGAATACAACAAATTTGAATTTCGAATTTTAAACAAACTCACTTTCAGCTTTCACAAACCAGCAATTTTGGAACTAAAGTTTTTCAATAGAAAGGAGGATGGGTCAATTATACATAGTGATGCAGACATTTTGGACTAGTCATTGAGTTTTCACTTCTGTCGGCACTCCCAGAGTGCAACCCATTCTTTTAATTTTTTCTAATAAGAATTTTGTTGTAGCACCTATATAATTGTAAATATTAGTGTTTATCATACAGTGTTTGTTATGATTATAACATAACCATAACAATACAGGTACATTTTATATTGTTATAGTTACAGCTAATTCAACAGTCAAAGGTTGTTAAGATTTCATGTACCTAATAGTATTGTTATGCAAGAAACATACTTTAAACATAATTTTCGTATTTATCTGCGCCTAATACGATATAGTAGACTAGAAAATTTTTAATTTTTAAGAGGCATAAATCATATATATTTGTTTCATAGAAAGTTGCAGCCGTAAATATAATATAATTTTGTAAAAACGGGCGTATACAAACATAAAAAGTATCGCATAAAACGAAAAAGTGCGTCTCAGTTCACCTGTTGCAGGTTTCTAAGAAGATATAAAATCGTTCTCAAATTACTCGTTCAAATATCACGTAAACCATACGTACCATCCAGTATTTCCTGGTCCTGCTGATATGAAGAAGCGTGCTTCTCTAAATCATCCATTCTTCATATTTAAATTCTTATTTACTATGGAATATTTCTTAATATTATTCACAATATTTCTTATCACAAGTGAACGAAGATAGGTTATGTATGTCTTTGTAACATCATCTTACGTTCTCGGAAATTAGGATACGGTAATATCCAGACGAATCTGAAACATATTTCTTTGTAATAAGGGGTATAATTTGATTGTGACTCAATCGGAAGAATAGTAAATATAAGCAAATGTAAATTTGTTAAGAAATTGCAGCTGTCAAAGTTGATGTCATAACATTGCGTTTCGTTTTGCGCTTGGTGAATTCCAATATTGGATTAAAATAAGCGCACACAATTGACACAAGTAACTCTTTATCTTTATTTTATAAATAGTTAAATAATAACATCACAACTTACTTAAGCTCCAAGGGTTTCGTATCTTCATACATACTCGGATCACCAAGTTGTATTATTTTCTATGTGGCAACAGCTGTTGTAGCGGCCGTAGCGGCGCTACACAAAAGAGGTGTGAACGAAATAAAAAAGTTAAAAAGTCAGTTGTCGAGCAGTTGTTGACTGCTTGTCTTTGTTTTCACCGGCAGCATTTCGTTGTTTCTGCCATTCATTTGCAGATATTGTGAAAGGGTGAGTTATCTAATAAAATATTCCAAATAATACAGTTTAGTAATCGAAAGTATATCCTATACTGTACACTAATGCTATTTCTTTAATTGCACATCCACATGTGTTTTTATCGCTACATTTAACGTACATTTTTGAATCAATTCAACATCTTGTGACGATATTGACATTTAGTTTTAACCCTTCTGTACTCTCGAGTCTGCCAAGTTTAATTTAATTTAATGTTGTGTCCGGTTATTTAGGTTATCTCCATAATATATTATAAATTACTCCAAAGTGGACTTATTTCTTTCCCGCCTTTAATATGCTTATTTTTAGATATACTTACTCGAAATTTAGAACAATCTTTGAAATTACATTGATTATTGCCTGGCTTACTACTGAATTTGAGCAACAGGTTAATAAGGATAAAATATAAGGAAAATAAAATTAATGTTCCATACTCATATAAAAGCCGTGCTTGATCAACACAGTTTATATTATTTGATTGTTCTTTTACATATTATAAATAAGTAATAAAATGTATATGTCTATTAAACTTATTCTCTAGGCTTAGCCACAGATTTACTCTTACTTTATACTTAGAGTTAGACCAAGTTGGCTAATCGCTACTAACTTAGCTTGGTCTAAGTTTACTGACTTCAAGTAAATTATTTAACCGTGCTATATTTTATGTAACTTTGGTTTCATGGGAAAATTTTAAATAATTTTCATGCAAAACCCCTGATGGTACATCACTACACCTTATAAAACAAAGTTCCCCATTGCATCTGTCTGTTTGTGTAAAACTATTATACGGATTTTCATGCGGTTTTCACCCATCAATAGAGTGATTGTTGATGGAGGTTTAAGTGTTTTTTGTTAAGGTTTGGTGTAACCCGTGCGAAGCCGGGGCGGGTCGCTAGTAATTATATATTTCTCTGTACAGCACAATGACAACTCGGAGTAGAGGTTACAATCAGGACTGGGACCCGATGAGGGAGGACTACGACAACTCAAGTTATGATCCTCAGAATGCTGACGAGAGTGGCAGGTAATAACATAACTTCATATATAAAAAAAAAATGAAAATAACGCAGCCTATTTACGTCCCACAGCTGGGCACAGGCATCCTCTCATGCATGAGAGGGCTTGGGCTATAGTCCCCATGGTAGCCCATTTCAGATTGGGGACTTCACATACACCGTTGAATTTCTTCACAGATGTATGCAGGTTCAATGTTTTCTTTCACCGAAAAGCTAGTGGCAAATATCAAATGATATTTCGTACATAAGTTCCGAAAAACTCATTGGTACGAGCCAGGATTTGAACCCGCGACCTCCGGATTGAAAGTCAGACGTCATCGTCCACTCGGCCACTCCTGCTTGCTGCCACAGGCGCTTCAACTTCATATAAATAAAAAAAATTAAAAACACCCATTGCAATGTAACGGGTTCATATTTCTATGAGAGTATGATGTTTAATTGTTTATAATGAGAAGTTGGTGCAAAATTTGCGTAGACGGTCTCTACTACATTAACTTTACCAGGAGCAGAAATAAATCTGTTTATAAATAATTTGTAATAATGTTTTATGTTTTAATAGGTCTTGCTCACCTAAATATAAGAGGTAGGTCAGACACAGAAACCCCTGTGGTCTGCCTTAGTTAAAATGTATTTAATAAAAAGCAGATTGAATAAAAAAGACTAATTCCACGCAGACGGAGTCGCGGCAGACGTGCCTCACTCCGCGATTTGGTCGCGTCGCTACAAGTACATGCGGCCCACACCAATTTTGGTGTCTTATGTCTAGTCATAGTAGTTGCCACGCACCGCTACGGAAAGGACGCCTGCTCGCGCTTGCGCCACTTAGCGGTCATATCTTTCGTAATAGACGCGTTTTGTTAGACAGTGATGGCCTGGCCATGACATTGCGCGACTGCTTTCGGCTAAGGCGAAAACCATAGGTGGGAATGAAAGGTCCGATCGCTGTGTCTCGTTTCAACCTATGGTTGTTGCCTTAGCCGAAGCCTGGCGCGCAATGTCGTGGCGTGAACCTTCTGTACCTAAACTGAAAATCGTAGTTCTAGACCAAAAAAAGTAAGACAATGTTGTCACTGCAATAACTTGTTTGTAAAATAGTAAATTCCTTTTATATAAATAAATACGCTGAGGTAATTTATTTATTGGTAATTTTACTCCCACGATTTAAAAAAGTACTTATTTTTACATAAATACAAGATGCGCTAGTAAAAAATTGGCAACATTGTCTTACTTTTTTGGTCTTGAACTACGATTTTCAGTTTAGTACTATTATTTATTCTGTGGTCGCAAAAACTAGTATTTAATATTAATATAACTCCTCACTTGAATTTTTAGTCGCTATTGGCGACATGTAGTAGTAGTAGTAAAACACTTTATTGTACAAAAATCAAAACAAAACAGGAAAAATAACATTCGTCATTAGTACAAAGGCGAACTTATCCCTTCAAGGTTTCGGGCCTGTCGGGGGTCCTTCCTCAGGCTCGAGTGCTCGAGTGTGTATTCAAGTGAGTGAAACCGTTGTCGTATAAACAATTTAAAACATGTCTCACGAAAGTTTAATATCGAATATAACTCCTTTGCAGTGGTTTCGTGAATCTGGACCACTGCCGGCTCTACATAACCAACATCCCGAACGGGCTCAGCGACGATGGGCTGTCCACCGCCTTCTCTAAATATGGCCAGCTCACCGAGGTCTTCGTCAGCAGGATCCCGGACAAGAGATACGCGTTGGTGGCGTTTGAGACGCCAGGGTATGTGGATGGATTTTGAACAAGTTAGAACCATAATTATACACGGTGTTATTTGAGCCACTGAAAACCTGAGACACCCCAACATGTTTTTTTTTTATTTTGAACTTATCTTGGGTATATTTATTCTTTAATCTGATAATTATTTGAAAAACCGGCCAAGCGCGAGTCGGACTCGCGTTCCAAGGGTTCCGTACATTACCCAATTTATAACAATGTATTTGAGATTATCATAATGAGCTCTTTCATTTGATATGTAACACGATATAGTTTAAAAAACATAATTTTTTAATTTTTTCATTTACCCCCCAAAAGTTTAAAATTCATTTGTTTATGTAAGATTTCCGTCTTTGGATCATGATTCATGAATTTACATATGTGTACCAAATTTCAACTTAATTGGTCCAGTACTTTAGGAGAAAATGGGCTGTGACAGACGGACAGACAGACAGACAGACAGACGCACGATCCTATAAGGGTTCCGTTTTTTCCTTTTGCGGTACGGAACCCTAAAAATATTCGTTGTTTAGTTTTCTTAAAAATTCTATTCGATTGGTAATTCTACACAAGATGCTTTGTCGTTTGAGTGACGTAGAACAATTGCTAGCTACCATCGTAAACACTGTTAACTGACCATTTGCATACCTTACTGCAACGAGATAAGGTTTACCAATGGCCAATTAAGGGTGTTGCTAATTGACAAAACGTGTCAAATACTGATATTGTTGCATTGCAAACTTGTAGACTGGGCATGTGAAAATAATGAAAAAACAACGGTTGCACTCCGGGAGTGCCGACAGAAGTGGAAACTCAATGACTAGTCCAAAATATCAGCAGCACTATGTATAATTGACCCATCCTCCTTTCTATTGAAAAACTTTAGTTCCGAAATTGCTAGTCTATGAAATGAAAATTCGAATAGAAATTGTAAAGTTACCTTGCAGACCTCGCATCTAAATATATTTGGTCATGATATTTTGAGTTTTATTCACCAGTACTAGAGTCCACTTTTATTAGCGATTTCATCAAGATGTAGCTTTATTGAATTATATTGGAGTGATATAAAATTAGAATGTAACTGTGAGATCCTCGTATTTCAGCCCGTACAAGATTAGAACATTGAGCTTTATTGCTTAATATAAAAGTCCAGTTTTAAATAATTGACCTGATGATGATACGTTATGACTAAAGTTCTTTGGTGAATAACATTATCCGTCACACATGACGTCAGCGCGTTACGCGTTACGCTCTCTCGAGTTTATCATTTTTTTCCCACCTCAAAAAGTGCTCAGCGCCGCTAAAGAAGTTTTCACTTCAAAAATATTTAAAAAAATACTCCCACTAAAATATAGCGCAATCAATTCTCCTGTCGACTCTGAACAAACTGTTTTTAGGTTTTCAGTGGGTCATGAAACACCGTGTATAAGTAAGGAAAGAGTGGTCACTCCATACATCAGTTTTCTTACCAAAACGCGAGTTATTTCGTAGTCGACATCTAGCATCAAGTAACGGAATGTATCAGTACTGCTAGTTGATAATAGATGTCGCGGCATTCGAAAACTCTAATGCTCAACAATTTTCAGCTAATATTATATGGCTACAAATATAATGACCACCAAAAAATACTTTGGTACCCTAAATAAAAAAATCATGCTTACCAAAAAAAAATACTGAACAACAAAAAAATAAGGCCTAAAAATACAAAAGTACCACCGTTTTAATTACGACTGCCCTTCAAATTGTATTCAAATACCAAATATATTGAACGACCACCAAAAATCAGTAATGATCACCAAATCTTGAAGACCAAATTAATGCGATATTTTCACCTAAATAAACCACTATGATTACCAAAAAATGTATGCATATTACCAAATAAAGTAAACTGATGCCAAAATTACTAGCCCCTCCCGCTTAATTGCTCTTAACATAATGCGTAAACGTGGAGTCACGGGACAGGCTTAGCCTAGTGTGATCCACAAAATTGATATATTATGTAATTGCCAGATTTCAAAAATAGAATTTTACTTTACTTTACTTCTACTTTACTCAACCCCCCGTACCCCAGACCGCATACCTACCTAACCTAACCTACTTTTCTAGTAGCATTTCGTTATGCTACTAGAAAAGTAAGTTAAACTGCTATCAGTTAAGTGGGTTAGGTTAGGTTAGCACTGCGACCCTTACAGAAACGAAATGGTACTATAAAAGTAGGTTAGGTTAGGTTTGAACTGCGACCTTTACAGAAACGAAATGCTACTATAAAAGTGCGTTAGGTTAGGTTAAAACTGCGATCCTCACAGAACCGGAATGCTACTAGAAAAGTGGGTTAGGTTAGGTTTCAACTGCGACCCATACAGAAACGAAATGCTACTAGAAAAGTGGGTTAGGTTAGGTTTGAACTGCGACCCTTACAGAAAAGAAATGCTATCAGAAAAGTGGGTTAGGTTAGGTTTGAATTGCGACCCTTACAGAAACCAAATGCTACTAGAAAAATGGGTTAGGTTAGGTTTGAACTGCGACCCTTACAGAAATGAAATGCTACTGGAAAAGTGGGTTAGGTTAGGTTTGAACTGCGACCCTTACAGAAAAGAAATGCTACTAGAAAAGTGGGTTAGGTTAGGTTTGAACTCGACCCATACAGAAAATAAATGCCACTAGAAAAGTAGGTTAGGTTAGGTTTGAACTGCGACCCTTGCAGAAAAGAAATCCTACTAGAAAAGTGGGTTAGATTAGGTTTGAACTGCGACCCTTACAGAAACGAAATGCTACTAGAAAAGTGGGTTAGGTTAGGTTAGAACTGCGACCCTTACAGAAACGAAATGCTACTAGAAAAGTGGGTTAGGTTAGGTTAGAACTGCGACTGTTACAGAAATAAAATGCTACTAGAAAAAGGTGACGAAGTGGATTAGTTAACTTAATAGTATTATATTAAATATTTGCACATTTTTAATAAAAATGTGGTTACAATTTTGGTGGTCATTTACTATTTTTGGGTTTACAATGATTATTTTGGAGTAATTTGCTTTAATAGGATAGCAAGATTTAAAAATTAGGTTATAATTTTACATTAAAATGGAGTTCTAATTTTGGAGGTCATCTACTATTTTTGGGTTTACAATGATTATTTTTGTGTCATTTTCTTTAATAGGATAGCAAGATGTAAAAATTTGGTTATCATTTCACATTAAAATGGGGTTTGAAATTTGGTAATCATTTTCAATTTTTGGGTTAATAATGATTAGTTTGGTGTCATTTCCTATAAAAGGATAGTAAAATGTAATACAATTGGTAATCATTTCACATTAAAATGGTGTTATAATTTTGGTGATCATTCATTATTTTAGGGTGGTAAAATAGATTTTTTTGGTATTAAATTTTACTAAATCTGGTGATCAGTTAAATAGCAGCCATATTATATTATAACCGGATTAACTGGAAGTCTATTTTCAACTCATTCTGCTTATAATATTAGTGGGTAAATTGTTTTAATAGTACATTTTTCGTCATTAGCGACACTTGTGACATGTGTCAAATAGGGGTACTTACATAGATTTAATATATAGAGATCCCGTCTCAGCGAGCTGTCACTGTTGCCACTTATGTTTAGTGTACGATTAACCTTGCTGTAACCATGTCGATAAACTCATATCGATAAACTATCGACATTTCTTGCAATTTTAATTTTACTTCAAAGGTTTAACAATAAGTACCTAAAATGAACAAAAACGATTTTATTCTTTATTGTGGTTATCAGATCACAATTTTATCGTCACGCCCCAGCAGCCAGCAGGGAACCAAGGGAAAGTCCAGATATTTAATTAAAATACATAAATACCTACTAAAATATGTGTTCCGCAATAATTGAATTATTTTATTACATTATAATATATTAATTATCCATTAGCATTTCAATTATGTTTATGTTTAACGAAGATATTGAAGCTTCAATTAATCGCTATTTCGTTCCGCTGTGTAGCGTTTATCGATATATAACATGATTAAAATCGACTTTTTACATCCCTAAAAGAGCACACATATACGCTTTTACGCACACATACACAGCCTGGGCGCATCAAGAAAGGCAACACTTGATTTGAAGTCCACCTTGTCAACAGTATGGTTGTCCTTTTTTGACAAACGGCATTTTTAAAAGAGCGAGGAGAGAGAAATTATACTAGTTGCTGCGCCGTGAAAGAGAACAGAAAACGTTGGGCCCTTGGGTACTTAAAGTTCCACTACTTGACGTTAGATGGCGATTACGAAATAACTCGCGTTTTGGTAAGAAAGCTGATGTATGGAGTGACTCTCTTTACCTGTATTTACTCTATGGTATTAGAAATGTAAATAGCATCCATAGGCTACGAAGACTGCTTACCATCAGGCGGACCGTATGCTTGTTTGCCACACACGAAGTATAAAAAAATATACTGTTAATTCATCAGTTTGATAACTCGCTTTTTATCAAATCAGGCATTTCCCCCAGTTGTCTTAAATAAAATTACGTTCACAGGGAAGCAAAGTTTGCTATGATGAAGCTGAATAGAACGGAGCCTCTGCGGCTCAATATCAACGTTGCTCATAAGGTAAATACACAAAACGCTTTTTTTTTTTCAAAATTTTCGTTTTTCATACAAGGTTTTGTTTTATTGCTGACTGTACTTTTCTTTCTACAAGCCACTAATACTCATCGAGATAATTCTAACAAACTCAAATACAATCAGGATACCTCCTGATCCTGATCTGATCGGTTTATGCGTCGTTGGACTAAAAGTAAATATGGCGATGTATAAAAATGTCTACATATAAAATAAAAATTGGTCCGAGTATTAGAAAGCCAATACTTCAAAATGTTTAAGTCTTATCAAGTCGGAATATAAAAATGACTACTTTCAAAGTATACAAATGTCTAAGTCTTATCAAGTCGGAATATAAAAATGACTACTTTCTTTACATAGGTCCAGGATTATAATAATACATATACGGAACAAATTCATCCCCTCGTAACATCTAGTTCTTAAATTAAAACGAATAATATTCAATAAATATGAACAAGCTAATAGATAAGCGATCAACAAACAAGCTGAATTCTAAACAGACAAACATTTATCTATAAATTATAAAAAAAAAACTGAGAACTTCGTCAAAATTATATACGCCCGAACTTATGTAAGTGGACATTTTTATACATCGTCATATTTACTTTTAGTCTAGTGCCGCAACATATTTATATTTGGTCTAATGTACAGATGCACATTTTTATACTTCGTCGAAATTATATACGCCCGAACTTATGTAAGTGGACATTTTTATACATCGTCATATTTACTTTTAGTCTAGTGCCGCAACATATTTATATTTGGTCTAATGTACAGATGCACATTTTTATACTTCGTCGAAATTATATACGCACGAACTTATGCAAGTAGACATTTTTATACATCGCCATATTTACTTTTAGTCCAACGACGCATAAACCCTGCTACTATCGCGTTGTCACCCAACTTAAATACATACAGGATGATTCATGAGACGTGAGCAGGACTAATCCTGCACACTCAGTAACTGATAATTGATCGATCACCGTCGTACTTAGGCGAAACAACCACAGTTTTTCCTATTTTTTAACTTTTTAGTGAGGGCTAGTTTAATTCTCTACAATCATGGTCACCCTACAAGACCTAATCGCTGAACATAAAAACTCTTTAACCGTAATGACAGCGTTATGATTACGAAGAAAATAACTGTCAAACTTGAGTGAGATACGCGTTTTCAAAAGTAACCAGCCGTGATGACAGTGATGACATTAAATTTGACACAGAGTATCGGTAGTTTAGTATTGTAATTTTAGGGTGACCATGCATGTCGTAAATAAATCAATAACTTTTTTTTTCACAATACTAAAAAATTAACGTTAATCTCACTAATACTGATACGAAACAGTTGCTTATAATTTACGAAATGCCCAGTGTTAGTCCTGCTCACGTCTCCTGAATCACCCTGTATATGAAGTTTCAGTGGTTTCAGTACAATAGAATAATGGGAAGTAAGTAGGTCTAATTTAGCTTGCAAGATTAAACACGAACATACATACAAACATTGCAAATAAAAGCTAATAAAACATTTTTTGAATTATACCCTATCCAATAGTGGTTATATTCTCTTTGATCCAACCGCCCAACCCAATCCCGATCCCGACCCAAACAAACCCAATCCTACGAATAGTGTCAAATTCTTGTTTTTTTGCAAGTTTATAGCCTGGATGCTAGTCCTTTAAGCCAAATCTCATAATCAAAACTAGAGACAGGTAAAACCTATGATGGCGCCATCTATGAAAGCCTTTGACAGTAGCCAACCCAAAGAGTAGGTAAGTATATACAGTGTTGGGCAAAATGTAATCTAACTACTGATTACTAACTACAACTACATTTTGTAGTTAGTAATCGTGATTATTGATTACAAGAAGTAACCGTTAAAAGTAGTTAATATTTTTGATTACTAACTACTAATTGTAGTTGCAATCACGGTTACGTGATTACTTTTTCTAACTACTTATCTATCAGAGAATTTCAGCAGAGATTGGCATTTCGTAATTGATTCCTAATAGGTTTCAGGGAGTGCAGATTTCAAAAATGATGATCATTTTTTAATCCAAGATGGCGGCCATGCACTTTGCATAAAAGTTGTCATGGATATTGTTTTAAAGGTTTTCGGGAATACATATTTCGATAAAATTATGGTTATTATAGAATCCAAGATGGCGGTCATGCAATTTATCATAAAAGTCATCATGGATGTCGTTTTATAGGTTTTAGGGGGCGCAGATTTCGAAAATGGTGACTGTTTTGGAATCCAAGATGTCTACCGTGCACTTTTACATAAAAGTCGTCATGGGTGTCGTTTTAAAAGTTTCAGGGAGTGCAGAATTCGAAAATGATGACAGTTTTGGAATCCAACATGTCTGCCGTGCACTTTGACATAAAAGTCGTCATGGGTGTCGTTTTATAGGTTTCAGGGAGTGCAGAATTCGAAAATGATGACAGTTTTGGATTCCAACAGGTCTGCCGTGCACTTTGACATAAAAGTCGTAATGGGTGTCATTTTATAGGTTTCAGGGAGTGCAGAATTCGAAAATGATGACAGTTTTGGAATCCAACATGTCTGCCGTGCACTTTGACATAAAAGTCGTCATAGGTGTCGTTTTATAGGTTTCAGGGAGTGCAGAACTCGAAAATGATGACAGTTTTGGAATCCAACATGTCTGCCGTGCACTTTGACATAAAAGTCGTCATGGGTGTCGTTTTATAGGTTTGAGGGAGTGCAGAACTCGAAAATGATGACAGTTTTGGAATCCAACATGTCTGCCGTGCACTTTGACATAAAAGTCGTCATGGGTGTCGTTTTATAGGTTTCAGGGAGTGCCGGTTTCGAAAATGATGACAGTTTTGGAATCCAACATGTCTGCCGTGCACTTTGACATAAAAGTCATCATGAGTGTCGTTTTATAGGTTTCAGGGAGTGCAGAATTCGAAAATGATGACAGTTTTGGAGTCCAACATGTCTGCCGTGCACTTTGACATAAAAGTCGTCATGGGTGTCGTTTTATAGGTTTCAGGGAGTGCCGGTTCCGAAAATGATGACAGTTTTGGATTCCAACTTGTCTGCCGTGCACTTTGACAGAAAAGTCGTCATGGGTGTCGTTTTATAGGTTTCAGGGAGTGCAGAACTCGAAAATGATGACAGTTTTGGAATCCAACATGTCTGCCGTGCACTTTGACAAAAAAGTCGTCATGGTGTCGTTTTAAAGGTTTCAGGGAGTGCAGAACTCGAAAATAATGACAGTTTTGGTTTCCACCATGTCTGCCGTGCACTTTGACATAAAAGTCATCATGAGTGTCGTTTTATAGGTTTCAGGGAGTGCAGAATTCGAAAATGATGACAGTTTTGGAGTCCAACATGTCTGCCGTGCACTTTGACATAAAAGTCGTCATGGGTGTCGTTTTATAGGTTTCAGACATGTTGGAATCCAAAACTGTCATCATTTTCGAGTTCTGCACTCCGTGAAACCTATAAAACGACACCCATGACGACTTTTATGTCAAAGTGCACGACGGACATGTTGGATTCTAAAACTGTCATCATTTTCGAATTCTGCACTCCCTGAAACCTATAAAACGACACCCATGATGACTTTTATGTCACAGTGCACGTCAGACATGTTGGATTCCAAAACCGTCATCATTTTCGAAACCGGCACTCCCTGAAACCTATAAAACGACCCCCATGACGACTTTTATGTCAAAGTGGACGGAAGACATGTTGGATTCGAAAAATGTCATCATTTTCGAGTTCTGCACTCCCTGAAACCTATAAAACGACACCCGTGACGACTTTTATGTCAAAGTGCACGGCAGACATGTTGGATTCCAAAACTGTCATCATTTTCGAAACCGGCACTCCCTCAAACCTATAAAACGACATCCATGACGACTTTTATGTCAAAGTGCACGTCAGACATGTTGGATTCCAAAACCGTCATCATTTTCGAAACCGGCACTCCCTCAAACCTATAAAACGACACCCATGACGACTTTTATGTCTAAGTGCACGGCAG
This sequence comes from Cydia splendana, assembly GCF_910591565.1. Taxonomy (NCBI): domain Eukaryota; kingdom Metazoa; phylum Arthropoda; class Insecta; order Lepidoptera; family Tortricidae; genus Cydia; species Cydia splendana. The sequence continues at coordinate 10,389,931 of NC_085983.1, forward strand.
ACATGTTGGATTCCAAAACTGTCATCATTTTTGAATTCTGCAATCCCTGTAACCTATAAAACGACGTCCATGACTTTTATGTCAAAGTGCACGGCAGACATGTTGGATTCCAAAACTGTCATCATTTTCGAGTTCTGCACTCCCTGAAACCTATAAAACGACACCTATGATGACTTTTATGACATGGTGCAAAATCAAAAATAGTCCTTATTTTACAGTCATAATACAGTTTCACACAGAAAGTGTCTTTATGTCAAGGACAAGAAAGATCAAAATGATTTTTACATGGATGTATTAAAGTAGTCAGTAGTTATAACTACTCGGTTACAGTAATCAGATTAACGACTACTTTATGTAACCTGATTATTGTAGTTAGGTTACATGTAGTCATGACTACTTGTAGTTAACTACTTTTAGTCGTAATAAGTAGTTAGATTACAAATAGTAGTTAACTGCGCCCAACACTGAGTATATACATAGCCCATTATCGGTGACATGTATGGAGGTTTTAATTAATAAAGCTGCATTAATATAGGTACCAGAAAAGATAATTAATGACAGGTCGAATTTAAATGGCCAAGTGTAAACCATTCTGTCAGTAAAAAAGCTGCGAAATTCAAATTTTTGGGAGGACAAGCCTTCGGCCCTACTTTTTTTTTAATTTGCCGCCTTTTTTTACTGACGGAAACGGCTTGCAATCGTGGCAAACTATATTTCATGATAAACTGCTCTTTAAAATAAGTTTATTTCCTAACAGAGCAATGCAAAAAACAAAAGACCAATCGACAAGAAAGACAGCTCGGGATATCGGAGTAACAACTCTAACCCGCGCAATCGCGAAGATCATAGCTTTAGAGACGACGACAGCGCTGCCAGCCGGACCAACACAAGGTTTGTTTACCAAAACATGCAGTAATTTATTGCTTTTTAATAAAAATATTTTCAGCAGACAAATACAAGTGTTTATTTTAAAGCATGCCTCCACAGGATCGGCGCCGAGCCACTGACGTAAACACCCCGTTTCTAGTGGTTCGCAAAAGTAACTTTGGGTAAGTTTGATGGTTACGTACAGTCGCCATCAGATATATCGGAGCGGCCAAGGTGTTCACAATATCTGAACACGCGCTCTAACGCCCTGACAATAGAGGCGTGTTCCGATATTTGTGAGCACCTTGGCCGCTCCGATATATCTGATGGCGACTGTACAGAGTAGAAGGGTTTCCGTGATTGTCACATGTTTCATTTAATTTTCACTTTGGCTGTTTGTGATAATTTCGTGGGTCTCGCTTTTGAACGTATGAAAAAGTATAATTGGCCAATGAACGTCTTGTTCATCGCCGCCATCATTATCTCTAGCTGTTTCGGCCAATTACAGCACTCTGATAACGGAAAGCTTCTGTCATTCGCCCGCTGCAGCGCTTTACCGCTTTGCAAGTTTGCATTTCCGGTACTATACTAACATGGCCGTCGTGACTACTTAGCGCTAAGTTGTGCTTACTTTTGTTACTACGTTTTTTTTGTGATATTTGAAACTTTTGCTGAATCTATGTAAGTAATAAATTTAGTAAACGTGTGGTTTAAAGTGTGTGTAGTTGCTTTTGTGTTTTATCCGTGATTAGGTTTCGAAACAAGTACTTTGTTTATTGCGCCATGCTTTTAAAGAAGTATTTTCAATCTATTGAAATGGATAAGGCCAAAACGTAAGTTTCTGTTATTATAAACAAAAGTTTTGACTAGATGCAGTGAATATTTGAAAGTCCATGAACAATTACTTTATGCAGTTAATTCATTATTGTACTGTTGAAGTACCCATGCCGGTTTGAATAGAATCAACCTCATGCTTTTATATTATTAATCATGTGTCCGATACAAAACTTAATTGTTATAAAGCGCAAGTACAGCGTTTGTTATTTATATAGGTACACTGGAATCTAGGGTACTCAAATGCGTTAACAGTTTCACATTGTTTTTTGTTTACTAAGCAGACTCGTCAAGTCATCAAGTCAAGTGATCCATATTATCACGATTCGTACGTTAGTGTTATTCGTAAACTGTTGATTACTAAAATTGTCGTTCAGAAATGTTTTACAACTATAACAGTCACTTTAGATTCTCAGTTTTGTATAATTAGTACTTAACATATTGCGTTGCGGATGTATATTTTAGTTAGATTTAGTTAGGGTTACCAGATGACAGGAATTTTCCTGACATGTCAGGAATTTTGGCCGTTTGTCAGGAATGGGGACGGAACACGAAAATGTCAGGAATTTTTTGAAATGATAGAATTTTTGATAATGTACCTTTTTATTTACTTAAATTAATCCAAAAACATTGTAAAAAAAATATAAATGAGATCCACTCAACTTATCAATAACTTCGTAATTGATAAGTTGTTGAATTCTCACCAAAATTTGCACTTTTAGGGCCGCGTACCGGCCGGCTCAATCGGGTGGCCATCGCTAACGGCTAGAACGTCTAGTCAACATAATAATGCAATAAATAATTCTGATTCTCAGTCAATACCTATGTTAATACAATTTATATCTATACTATAGGCATAGTCCTCCTCATCGTTTTCGATGACTGCGACAATCAATGAATGAATGAGTGAATGAGACAGCCTTGAAGTACTTCTTTGATTCTTTCTGTCAAGCCATTTTATCTAGTTTCCTATGATCATCTGTCTTGTTCAGCTAAAATGACAAATTTTGATTAGCAAGAAAAATTACATTAGAGTCTGTGCCGAAAGAGAAAATGACAACTTCCAAAAAATACAAGGGACTAAACCAATATGTTTGTGAATATATATCTATCGTTAACACTTACTACTAACACAGTTATCGCTGGTGGCCTAGCGGTAAGAGTGTGAGACTTTCAATCCGGAGGTGGTGGGTTCAAACCAATGAGTTTTTTCGGAAATTATGTACGAAATATCATTTGATATTTACCAGTTGCTTTTCGGTGAAGGAAAACATCAGACTAATCCCAATAAGGCCTAGTTTCCCCTCTGGGTTTTAAGGTCAGATGGCAATTGCGTAAAAACTAGTGCCTACATCGAAATCATGGGATTAGTTGTCAAGTGGACCCCAGGCTCCCATGAGCCGTGGCAATATGCCGGGATAACGCGAGGAAGAAGTAAAAGACTAACACTTAATCGTTATGGCTCCTCTACACGATGGGCCAACGCCGGCCACTCCAAGGGACGCAGCAATGCGGTAGAATGAGATAGCAATATCACTTGCTCCCTCTAACGCATAAATGCGTCCCTTGGAGTGGCCGGCGTTGGCCCATCGTGTAGAGGAGCCATTAAAGAGAAGAGTTGTAGAATATAAGGGAACCAATACATGAATACATTCTCTATGACTCTTCTCTTTTTGCACATACTATTATCCGGGTTCTTTATAAATCGATTGTCAATAGATGAAAGTACAATTATATATTATTATTATATAGCCTTTTATTTCCACAAATTTTTACATTTTTCATTTCAAATTACTTAAAGATTATTCTTTTAATTTTTTGTGGTCCCTGTTTGGGTAAAAGCCTCCTCCAAGCTTTGCCATGTTACTCTATTTTGTTGAATGAAATCTTCTGATGAAAGTACTAATAGTTGTCTAATATTTTCACAGGAGACAAGAATCTCTGGCTAACGGTGACAACATGGAAGACTCGGTGGACGATGATGTGGTAAGAGTCTTCCAAATCTTCCGCCAAAATCTGCTTATACTTTTATTTAAAAACAACAAGCTGAAATAATATAAAACTTGGCATAAACATGTATGTTACATATGTACACCTAGATATTTTTCTAGCACGAACGAATTGTTGTAAGTGATTGACAAAATAAAAACATCGACAGTCCTGTTATCGATAAGCAAACGTCACTTTGTATGTCAATTATTTACTTTTTTAATGAATAACGTCTATGAATATAAAAAGTTTGATTACTTTTTTACGTTGGTAATAAGTAGAGGAATTAAATGAAATGTATATAACGATTTTGCCTCTTTATCATTAAGTACTTCGATGAGTTGGATGACATGTGAATATTTTTACATAGCTATACTGCATGTTTTCCTCGCAGACTTATAATGAAGTACATGCCGCGAGTACAGTGATTTGTACGTCAGCGAACATGCCCAACTCTGAACAAATAAAACGTGACTTCAGTAGAATATTTTGTAGTAGACACAGACACTTAACTAGACTAGATAAACTTCCCCTGCCTTAAATATTTTTGTTACTTTTTTTGTTATACTACAATCAAGATAAACAAAAAAGACAATTATTAACACCCTGAAAGTTTCATGGAGGCTGCTCTATATAAAGAACTGTTCATTGCAAATTATAAAAATAAATTGGATCAAAAGTGTACGTAATACGTTAAATTTGTACAAGATCGGTGGCACGCGGCGTCTAGGTAGGTAGCCGATATAAGCCTGTGGTTGTATGTACGTCTTGTCATTGAAGTAGTATGTACGTATCGATAACAGGATTGTCGATATTTTTATTGTGGCAAGCACTAAACAAATGTTGTTCCTGCTAGAAAAATATCTAGGTATATACATATGTCTCTGTCTGTTTTGTTGCTAAAAATTGTAATACTTTTATTGACATCTCACAGCCTTGAATAGCGCCAAATTGAATATAAGAGACGGGATAACTATCTCTTTAATATATTATTATGGACCGTTTTCCAAATATGTTATATTCCGTCACTCTACACTACACCAGGGGTCACCAATTAGTTTCTTCAGGGGTCCGGTTCTTAAAATAAAATTACCATTGCGGTCATTTCTACTTGAGTTTATTATTGAATTGAATTGAAATAGCCTTTATTCCTGACATATACAAAGTATATATTTATGTTTTTACTCTTTTCTTTTCTGTTTATTTTGCTTTGTCAGGCTGTCTTTGACATAGGCCTCCTCCAGGCGGCGCCACTCCTTGAGTTTAAATAAGCAAAAAAATAAAATAGGTTGGTGCTCTACACTCTACAATTACTTGTACAGCAGGTGTTGAGCGGCTCCCTGGAGCCAGACGTGAATCTGGAGCTTGAGAAGCTAAAACTGGAGCACCTCAAGCTGCAGGAGGCGCAGGTCCTGTGCAAGCACCGGATGTTGCTGCTCAAGCAGGCGGAGAAGAAGTCTGTGAGTAACACATAAAATAAGCTTATTATATATTAGGTCATTACCTATGAAATTGGCGTTTTGTTCGGAGAATTTCAACGAAACACGAATTTCCATACAATTAATTTTGCGGATATTTTTTTGATGGCTAATTCAAACCAAACAAAATTTTTCCAGTAATTTTTGACACCTTTAAGGTATGTTTTCAATATCTCCATTTCTTGAAAATTGGTACCATTAGAAAAATATAAGTAATTTTAATACTCGAACCGACAGCACATGAAAAGACCTATTTTCAAGGCTTAATTCTGAACACTTAACAATAAAAAATAACAATTAATTGTATGTAAAATCGTTGTTTATTGAGTGCACTGTAGTTTTATTGTAATTGTGTATGTACTTTTGTAAAAAAAAAAAAAACTAGGATCAGACTTATATCTATGAACAAAAACGCCAATTTCATAGGTAAGGACCTAATATGACCTCATTTAGACAGTAATTGGCTGAGATGGTATCTATTGCCTATACCACAAAATAACTTAGTTAGTTTACTGATCGTTTTTAGGGTTCCTTATCCACAGGGTAAAAACGGGACCCTATTACTAGGACGGGACCCTAAGACTCCAATATCTATCTGTGTGTCACCTAGCTCTCATAAACCGTGATAGCTAGACAGTTGAAATTTTCACAGATGATGTATTGCTATTGCCGCTATAACAACAAATACTACAAACAAATTAAAATAGACATTTAAGTGGGGCTCCCATACAACAAACGTGTTTTTTTTGCCGTTTTTTGCGTAATGGTAAGGAACGGAACCCTTCGTGCGCGAGTTCGACTCGCACTTGGCCGGTTATTACGTTTCATTGCAATTTGATTTGGGGCAATAAGTTTTAGTACCAGTTTTTTTATTCAAATGATAGATTATAATTTTATGAAAGCGCTGGTGGCCTAGCGGTAAGAGCGTGCGACTTTTAATCCGGAGGTCGCGGGTTCAAACCCCGGCTCGTACCAATGAGTTTTTCGGAACTTATGTACGAAATATCATTTAATATTTACCAGTTGCTTTTCGGTGAAGGAAAACATCGCGAGAAAACCGGACTAATCCCAATAAGGCCTAGTTTCCCCTCTGGGTTGGAAGGTGGAAGGAAGGTAAAAACTAGCGCCTACGTCAAATCATGGGATTAGTTGTCAAGCGGACCCCAGGCTCCCATGAGCCGTGGCAAAATGCCGGGATAACGCGAGGAAGAAGAAGATAGACTATAATTGTAATATCTGGGGTATAAAAACTGTAAATAATACATATTGTTTCTTTCAGAGTACCAGTAGTCGCCAACTTCTGCCTGATGGCAGAATTGTTGTCCGCACCATTGACAAGTAAGTTGATGGATTTCATGAGTAGGGCACACTTTATAGTCTGTATCTTTCGGTATTTAAAAAAGAGTAAACAAAATGTACCCTCAAAAGGCTTCTTAAGCCAGTTAAGGGTACATGAAAACATTACAATGTAATGTAATGATTACACGATCAAATAATGTAGGTTAAAGTCAGGTCGTTAAGTGACAGAACCAGGTGGTTTTGTATTTGGTTGGTTAACCTTTTCGACGCCGTGTCAAATACAAAAGCTGTCACTCGGACGCCACGTCACCGAAGTGTCAAAACTGAAATTGAACTTTATGCATATGCACGTAGGTCTATGTTGCTCTGTGGTCTGTGACCGAATTATCGGTCTTTGGCGTTGAACCTGCGGTGCGGATATATCGGTCATTGGCGTTGGGTTAATCAATAAATGTTTTTAACTGAAAAAGTACAAATTATTTGTTTACTTTTATTTAAGTACCTAAAGATACAGAGTATAAGTATGAGGCGTTTTGGCTTGAGTCTAACACCACATTTATTTTCGCAATTTAGAAATTTCTGGGGTATGCTTGAGTTCACAAACATCTATACAAGCCAACGTTCTTAAAATATTAAATATAATTAAGTGTCTTAGAAACATTTAAATTTCACGGGAGGTAGAATATATTGACTCATTATCATGATGATGATGATGAGAATATATTGACATTTATATTATTTTTTAAAAAGCAGAAACTTCTGCGAACGATGCTATTAAGCGTAGAATAAATATAAAAGTGGAAAAATTACCGTCTTGGGTGAGACTTGAACTCACGGCCTCTGGATCGATACTCCAGCGCGCTGCCATCTGAGGCCACCAAGATTCCATCCATAGCCAGCGAAACAAAAATCATCTTTCTAAAAAATTCTTGCAAACAGCTAAGGGTGTATAGCTAGGCTCGTCACCAGGCTGTATCTCATGAACCGTGATAGCTAGACAGTTGAAATTTTCACAGATGATGTATTTCTGTTGCCGCTATAACAACAAATACTAAAAAGTACGGAACTCTCGGTGGAAGAGTCCGGTTTCTTTTTTTATTCAGCACTAAATAGGGAACTCCTGATTTCGTTTGGTTCATATTATGGTTTCTTTCAGGAGTGAAGTTAACGATGCCGATGGCAGCTTTGGAGCGGGTGCTGGCGATGCGGTAAGTTCCTTCAACTTTTGTATTAACTTTCAAATAGAGGTGCCCCGAATATAATACCGAATATTCGGCCCCTCTCCGACCTAAGCGCCTAATATTCGGCCCCTCTTTCTCGGCCGAAGCGCCTAAGGGCTGATTGAGACGGCGCGCGAACTCGCATGCGATTTTAGTTACATTGCGGACTGTTGGTTACGTCCAATTCAACCAACCGATCAAAACCCGCAATGTAATGAAACTAGCATGCGAGTTCTCGCATCGTCTAAATCGTCGAAATCGAGCCCTAAAATTCGGCTACTTTCTCGGCCGAAGCGCCGAATATTTTGGAGAAGACGTGCCTCGCCCGAGGCATGCCTACACAGACAGAGCTGCTTCGCGCGGCAATTTCCTCGCGAGGCGGCTCGTCCCGTGTAAGCATAATTAAATTTCAATTATTTAATATTGGAACTGCCTTGCATTTTTTTATTTGGTTAAAATTTAACTGAATTAAAACCAAACTATTACTTTGCTAATCCGCGAAAAGATAACGTGCTAGTCAATTAGTTAGTACTTAGTTATCTTTTCACGGATTATCAAAGTAATATTTTGGTTTTAATTGATATGGATTTCCGCAGAAAACGCCTGATTCTATTCATTTATATTTAAAATTTAACTAATTTTTTTCCCTGTATAATGGGCCTCAATTTGGGTCGTAGCGACTCAGTATCAGACGTGTGTTACTACAAATCAATATGGGTCAAATTGCTTTGCATCAATTTGTTGTATGGTGGGCGTTCGACGGGTTAAACATTTATTCTACTACTTTCTTCGGTTTGCATGAAAATGTGTTTCTTCAGCTTTTTTGGACAAAATATGTATGAATAATAACTAATACCATTTATTTCTTATACATGGTGGCCAAAAAATAAGTGCATTCCCATTGCCAGGGAGGTTTTGGGATTATACTGAGCAACTTTTACTATGGGACCAACCCAGTTACCAGCACCAAAATGCAGTTATTTTTTAGCCACCGTGTATTTGAATACGTGTTGGGGATGTGCGGAGAATATGTATCTAACTATTTTATTTCTTATATATGTATACGTGTTGGGATGTGCGGTACGTAACATATGCTGGGCAGTGTGATTTCTAATGTCCGACCGTAACCGAAGCAAAATGTTAGGTTTTGATCTAGTTTCGGCCAAAACCCGACATTTTAGACATGTTTTTTATGCCGAGACAGAAACCGAAATTTCGACCGGGCATTTGATTTTTCGTTTTAATAGATACGCGGTGTAGTTCAAATTAGGGATGTAACGGTACATGATTTCGCCGATACGATACCGATTTATGAAGTAAATAATCGGCGATAACGATACCGATATCGATGGCTTAGTAGTAAATTTAGTAGTAAAATTAGGTGAGTAATTAATATGCATACAACTATTGTTTAATAGACACTCGATTTTGAGAAGTGTGAATAACTGAAAAATTATAAATAAAAGAAAAATGCAAAATTAAAGCAAAAGTAAATCAAAATCAGTAATTAAGCTCACTTTAGGACCTTTAGGTACATTTTTGTTAAGCAAACAACGTTTATTTAAATTTTTAGCTGATAATCTGTCCGCGTCTCCATGCGAAGGTGAGCCGAATCGCACGACGGTTCGCGCCTTAGAGCAACACCGGCTTCCGACATGTCGGGAGGAGCCCAAGCGATATCTTACCGTACAAATTTTTCTGTAATTTTTTGCGGGGGGAAACGTGCACATAGTCGCACTTCTCACTACATATAATATAAAATCTGTAATGACGACACAAATACATAGAAAATGACACACGTCAAAGACAAATGCACACCTCGATCTCTTTTTGTGTACGGACGGGTCACAACACGCACCGCCACAGATACAGTTGTGCCTATGCTTCGGCAGAGGGGAAATAGCACGAATGCCGTCTCCCGATGTTGCTCGAAGGTTCGCGGTTTCTGACGGAGATGCGGCGCTGGCCGCAGGGTATGCCACCGAGTTCCGTAGTACCCACAGACAAGACATCCTCCAGACTGAGCATAGTAGCTCTACCCCCTCTGCCACGCATACGGTAGTTTTACTCTATTTTCGAGTCGAAAGTGTCTGTGTGTGACGTCCGTGTCTTTGAACGGACCAATCACGGCACGGGACCTCGCTCCCCTCGTCCCCCGCACCCCCGTATTTTTAGCATAGTCTATGGTAGTACCGAACCGATTTTTGTGCATAAACACGGTTCGTCGTGCACCACAGCTTCGGACGGGGATACGGAGGAAACCGGTGCGGTGGTGCGTTCGCCGCACGCTAATACGCCGCTCCGCAGTCTCGGCACGCGTGTGATAAGTTGATAACCGCCTAAATGGTGCGACAACTTCTTTTGAGCAGCGGAATGGCCGATCTTTTACAATATTGAGGTTTTGGAAAGACTTGTGTGATTAATGGATTACGGTTGTTATGGCGAAGTGGCGTTCCGAATGCATCGAATTCTGACAGAATGACAGCAGCGACAGATCAGACTTGTACCCCCAGTGGCTTTGCTGTGCATGAACGCTTGTTCGCATGGTCCGGTATGGTTAGAGTTAACAACCCATACCAAAAATCGGTGTTTTATCAACAGAGCTCACCCGAACTGTGCAGTTGCGAGCAGAAGTGCTGGGACTCCGACGGCGTCGCCTCCACCGCCTCCACTTGCGTACTCTGCTCCGATGATACCAGAAAAAAGAACTCGCCAGATAAGTCTGATAGCAAATGTACTCAGAAAACAGATAGTCATGTAGGCAGTAAGGCCACGTTCAGTAAGCATAGCAAAGTCACTGATGGTACTAGTAAGAACCGTAGATGTAAAAAGTCTAAAAGTAGCTGCGATACTGTTAAATACGCTGATTTCTACAGCGATAGCGAGGATGAAGCGGACGAGACGTATAGGCTCATACAGTTGAGGAACACCGATTATGCAGATATTATAGAAGACCAGTTGAAAATTGTCATAGCGCTCGCCGGCTATCCCAAGTCAAAAATGCGTCTCAGGAATTTGGAACTCTTTCAACGATCCATCGCCGAGGTTATGGATATGCAAATCAAGGCCGGTCTTTTAAAAACCGTACCTTACTTCCTAGATTACTATTTGAACAGGGGCGCTCTTGTCTGCATTTGTAGGGACATTGATACTAGGAACTGGATAATCAGGGTTTCACCAGGCCTGCAAGAACGCATGGCTTCCAACCTTATTCTGCTCAAGTCTAAGATCAAGAGGTTATGCCTAGCTTACCTGAAGATACCTCGCTCAACCTGGCCGACGACTGCCCAGGACACGTTCAAACTGTTACAGTATTTCAATCCTACATTGAAAACTGATGCGTGGAGAATTTACTCGCAAAAGAGGCTTGATGATGTTGAATACACTTCGTTTCTGATAGACAGGGTTTCTGGTGAAATTATTCGAGGCGCCACCTTTAAAAATGTTATAGATTATGCGCAAATGGAGTTTGAACTGACCGGGTACACCGAAATTTACTATGAATGTCTAATGTCCGATATGAAAGAAGATCTGCACAGCGTTTCGTCGAGAGTGAAGCTCTTGAACGAACTTAGAGGGGAAGATACACCCAGAAATATTTCTGACTGCAGTTTAAGAAAACCTCTGTCTGGTGAAGACGCACAAAATGACGATGTAAAGAAACAAGACGAGAATGAGAACGCAACAGAAATATATTTTGTAGAATTTCCCGATAAAGAAGATGGTAATAAAGTGAACATCACTGAATTGAAAAATAATGATTACGATGTATTGAATAATAAACTTAAGGACGTTAATTACAGAAACGAAAAGAGTGAAATGATCATTTGGTCGGAGGAAATTAACAATAACAGTAAAGATGTTGCCAATGAGGACAAGCAAATGCCCGCTTCAGAATCTATAGATGCAGAATCTGAAAAGACTGAATCTATTGCTGAAAGCACCGAGAACCTAATCAGGAGCAACAGCAATGTAAACATAGATAGTAACCGGGGTATCGCTTACCACAGAAGAACGAACTACCTTCATGTGGAAACAGAATTGAAAATCGCAATCACTCTCGACGGTTACCCACAGAACAAACTCGAAGGCACGCATATCAGGAGGCTGAAGCAACTCTTCAAAGAGTATTTACACAGAGATATGAAACAACAGCGTTTCGCTAATCTAATCATCCCAAAATTCCAAGACATTTACCTGTCTAACGGCGCTGTGATATACATTTGTGATAGTTTAGAGACCAAGGATTACTTGACAGAGGTATTACCAAAATTCGTCAATTCTACCGGCTGGAAGCTAATATTTAGAGACATTAAAACACTAGTTAGATACACGAGAGTCGTTCTGCGACTGCCAAAAGCACTTGCCAGTGTAGAATCTGCTGAAATAATATCAAAGCTTCAAGAGAAATACCCTGGTTTGAAACCGGATTGCTGGAAGTATTATTCTGATGTAGCTGGCAAACAGAAGCGGCAGTTCGGCGTCGATCCCGTGTCTCTAGAAATAATCAAAAGCCCGGATTTTGATCCGGAATATGACGGCGAGAAACTTAGCTTCAGGATAATCGATAGGCAGAAACGCGACTCTTGCTTCGAAGAGAACCAGGATTACGAAGATGAAAACGAGAATAAGGAGGTGAAAGAGAAAATTTTGAAACTATTGTACGTGCCAGTCGAGGCTGATATGTCGAACTCTCCTCTTACAAGAATCCGAACGAATCACTATTCTGATGTAGTCGCCGACGATCTGAAACTGTACGTAGGCCCTACTATCTATCCGGAATCGCGCGTAGACGAATACGTTTTCCACGCTATAAAGAAAACTTTAGAGAGTATCGTTTACAAGTCCTTTGTAGATGGTGATATCAATGAAATATCTATGCCTAAATTCCACGACATGTACCTTTTTGACGGCGTTATTTTCGTTATTTGTGTAAACATGGCTTCGCGCTGTTGGATCGACGAAGCTTTAACCATTGCTAATTCTAAATTGCAAATCAATTTGAAATCTACCGAATACAGGGGAGCCGTTGGAATTGTAAGTATGGTAGTCAAAACATATTTGGATACTGAAGAGGTCATATCGATTCTTCAATCGAACAATCCTCGACTTCGAACTAAATATTGGAGGATTATAAGCACAGTCCGAGCCAAGGCGAAGTTAGACGTAGTATTACAAATTGATAAGCTCTCCGCTCAAGTCATCAGAAGTACTGACTTCAACTCTTTCGTAGGCGACAATGCTGTTCAATTCCAGCTAGGTCATTTACAGTCCCTCCTCAAACCACTGTCCGGTATGGAAAAACTAAGCAAAAAACAGGAGAAGAAACTAATGAAAGCTAACACAACAAAAAGAGAAGTTGAAGTCAAAATATCTACTGAATTCACTTTTGAAGAGCTCAAAACTGAACTGAAACGAAAGTTCCCCGATTTGAGAATCGATGACTCTTTGGGACTTAAGGATAGCAAAAATCTAATTGAACATATTTCCATGAATCATTCAGAAAACGCATCCGATTTAGATCCAAAGATCGTTGAGCGTGATTGCTTGAAATTATCACCAGTAGAAATAGACGAAGTGTGTAAAATGGTGGTGAAAATACCAGCTGAGATCCTACCTAAGGAGCGAGAGGATTTGAATCTGATTTTCGATCTGTTGGAAGATCAAAATCCGGGTCTGAACACAGAGCTGTGGACAGTTACTAACGATTTCGGAAATTATGAGAAGGGGAAATTTATTCTTTCTATTGACAAGCAATCGGCTTCTGTGATTCGTAGTAACCAATTCTCTCCGATGGTTGTTGGTCACAAGTTGAAGTTTCTGTTGTAATTTGTATACTTTGTAATGTTTTAAGACTATTTTTGCTAGTTTGTGTACGATAATTTGTAATTAGAATTTAAAATTGTGTGGAAAAACTTATTAATGTAGTCATGTGCCTTAAGGCTGATTTAGACAGCGCGCGAACTCGCATGCGATTTTTGTTACATTGCGGACTGTTGGATACGTCCAATTCAACCGACCGATTAAAAACTGCAATGTAATGAAACTCGCATGCGAGTTCTCGCATCGTCTATATGAGCCGTTAGAAATGATAAAAGTTAGGCTTAATAACGTGGTTTAGATTGTATGAAAAAGTAGACATTCCTGAGTAAACGTATACTTAACCCTTCGAACATTTGGAACTTCAAGGTTATTCATTCAGTGGCAAATTTTTGACACGGGCGTTCGAGGTAATACAAGACTAATGTTACCACCGAATAATGTTGTTATATTTTAAAGTTGACATTCCTTAAAATGTGATATTTTAATGTTGGTGTATTCAATTAATATCTGACCCTTTTTTTTGTGTTTACATTAATTTGCGGTAAGGGGCTGTCCATAAATTACGTCATCGATTTTTGACGGCTTCATGTCATGCTTCGAATGACCCCGTTTCCTCCTAAGTCATGCTACCATCATCCGTTGTCCGGACCCCCCCCCCTAATTTGATATGACGTAATTTATGAATAGCCCCTAAGTATTTTTAAAAGTGATTTTGTAATATTAATTTTTTTGTACGTTTTTAATTTTCTTGTCTTGCGAATCTTCTATAATTCTTATTGTGAATTTAGCATAGTTTTAAATAAAGTGAATTAGTTTATACTTTTGTTTTTCTTTTTTACTCCTGATTATAAGATTATTATCCTTATTTGGATCCATTCATATGATTATAAATAAGATCTCTTATATCTGAGGGTTGACAAATTTCTTAAAATTAAAATAAAACTCAGTTTGTAAAAAAACATAGTAAGTTTACAACCTGGCCCCAATTTCACATCGCTGACAGGTGCGACAATTGTAAAACATCACTGTTGCTGACGTCACAGGCATCCATGGGCTACGGTTTCCGCTTACCATCGGGCGGGCCGTATTCCTGTTTGCCACCATCATTTTATTATTTAAAAAAACTTTATTATATCGGAAAAAACAGATATATCTCTTGCTAAGTTTATGACAATACTCATCGAGAGTCTACAAGCAACTAATACTCATCGAGTCAATTCTAAAAACCCCAAACACAATTAGGTTGCGTTGTTTCATCACAGAGTTCCTACGACCACCTCCTGTCTCCATCATCAGATCAGCTCGATGGTACCATATTGCATTGTCACCCAACTTACATATGTATGCACATTTACAGCTCGATCGGAAATCGGGAAGTGTGTCAAATTTAGCATCCAAGATAACTTAACCTTTTGAACGCCACAGACGGCAATTGACGTCAACGCAAAATCGTGACAACGACGCCAAAGACGGCATTTGACGTCGATCGTTTTTTGATGAAAATCTACTGAAAAACACCCCACTTTTAGGTTGGCATTATTTATTCACAAAACTAAATTTTACCCCCGTGGCGTCAGTGGCACGGCAAATGTATGCGCCGTTTGGCGTTCAAAAGGTTAAGGGTGGCATTCTGGTATTCCACCTCTCCCATCTCTTTGTCCAATGTTAGTGCGTCTCACTCTCTCATTAAAGCAAATGTGAGACGCAATACAAATTGGATAAGTGGAATACCACCCTAACAATCATCCTAACAAACGTGCATAGTAACAGGTATAATTAAGTCAAGTATCCTTCCCACGAGTTTGATACTGACATATTCGCTAGCGACTGCGTAAACTAACTCACAATCGTGCCTCGTACAACATCGGTGCATCCGAGATGCACTGCGTTTGAGTTGACGCAGACGCTAGCGTTTAACCTTTTCGACGCCGTGTCAAACACAAAAGCACTCGGACGCCACGTCACCGAAGTGTCAAATCTGAAATTGAACTTTATGCATATGCACGTAGGTCTATGTTGCTCTGTGGTCTGTGACCGATTAATCCGTCTTTGGCGTTGGACCTGCGGTGCGGATATATCGGTCATTGGCGTCCAAAAGGTTGAGGCCGCGTAAAACTCGTGGTGAGGGTACATGCAGGTCTGTTCTCTTTTAGGCCCCTCGCCCACGGCGACTTTTTGTAGCGATGCAGTAGCGATGCTGTCGCGCGTTCGCATAGATACAGTCGCGATGCGGTCGCTAGCTGTGTGCCCTCGCCCACACAACACGATCCAGTCGCGATGCAAACGCGATACCGTCGCGCTTCTGTTTCGATGCTAACGCGATACCGTCGCGCTTCTGTCGCGATGCAAACGCGATTCAGTAAAGCTATGTATGTCGTCCGACACGGTCGCGCGTTTGCATGGATACAGTCGCGATGCTGTAGCGCGTTGCAAATGCGACTAACGCGCGTTAGTAGCGATGCAGTAGCGCGTTGGCATCGCTTCTGTAGCGCGTTGCAAATGCGACTAACGCGCGTTACAAAAAGTCGCCGTGGGCGAGGGGCCTTAGTAACAAAAATAGTGTTACAAAACTTAGGCGAAACAAAAACCAATTCCTGGATGAACTGGGAAAAACTCGGGAAAAATCATAAAATATTAGGAATTAGAGCTTGAAGGTGTTCCAGACGTAAGTTTTTAATGATTAGTGATGCAAAGCGAAATGTGACCAATTCAAGGCTACTGTCCGACTAGCAGCGATAACACACCATAGAGATATACACCGTGTTTTTATTGAATTCCGTTAACTTCGGGAATGGTAAAGTACGTTTAAGAGAAGTAAATATCATAGATAAATTAAAAAAAAAAGTAATTAAATGTAGCATATAGCGTTGTTGTAAGACGGGCATTACATTTAACTCAACCAAACAATTGAAATCTGTGACATATCAATGTTATTTCGAACATCGATCGACCGAGATTGTACTTAAGTTTAGTAGCAAATGTATGAACTCATTCTAAACACTAATCAATATGTAAACCGGCCCTAAGGCAAGTGTACACGCTTGTAGAGGCCTTATAGGAAAAAAAAATATTGATTATCTCCGAAATGGCGTTAGTTAGAATATCTGTGTCTTTGAGAAAGTTACTTGATTTAAGCTCAGGAATGCACCCTTGAAATTAACGGAAATAAAAAAACCGGACAAGTGCGAGTCGGACTCGCCCACCGAATTGTCAGCTAATAGTATAACAGGATTAACCGGAACTCGTATTTTCAACTCCTTCTGCTTGTAATTAATATTAGTTGTAAAGTGTTATAGCAGTACCTATATTTTTCGTTAGTAGCGACACTTGTGACATTTGGTGTCAAGTAGCAGTACTGATAAATTCACTACTTGACGCTAGATGTCGACTACGTAATAACTGGCGATTTGGTAAGAAAACTGATGTATGCAGTTACCTCTCTTTCCTTACTTTATGGGTTGATTTATACGGCGCGCGAACTCGCATGCGATTTTAGTTACATTGCGGACTGTTGGTTAAGTCCAATTTAACTGACCGATCAAAACCGGCAATGTAATGAAACTCGCATGCGAGTTCTCGCATCGTCTAAATGAACCCTATTTCTCTATGCTAGTACCGAAAAGCGATAGGCTATTATTATTTCGCGCAAGAATGTATGTACTCGTAATAGGTCACGAATTTATAAGGGTATTTTCAGTTAAAATTATACCATTGGCTTTTTTCGAAAAACTATCAACTTTTGGATTATTTCCACTCAGAATCACGAGGACTATCGATTTAAAAAGGAAATGATTTTCTGATAATTTTGATTTATGACGCATTTTCGCATACTTACATTTTGTATGGACCGTCACAACTCTACACACAAAATTTGTATGAAAACAAACCCCGGACACTTTTTTCTCTTTTTCAATCAATAATCCTCGTTATTCTGAGTCGAAGTAATCCAAAAGTAGTTACTTTTTCGAAAGTGCAACTTAAAATAAAATGGCCCAGATTTGCAGCCGCCGGTGGCTATAGCTACACCTACTCCCAAGCGTTTTATCCCATTCGAACAGAGTTGAGAGATTTTCGAAAATTCACAAGGTGATCGCTGGCGGTCGGACACATGCCCATAATTCCTTTGATCACATATAATCACAGACATTTGAAACCGCAGCCTAACCTTCCGGCGCTACAGACGGTCGGCGCGTGCGTGGCGTGCGGCGAGCGCGCCTCGTCGTTCTGCAGCGGGTGCCGCGTCACGCCGTACTGCTCGCCCGCGTGCCAGCGCCGCGACTGGGCCCACAGACACAAGACTGTGTGTCACAACCTGAAGCGGTGAGTGTACGGAGTCGAGTGGCGTGCGGCGAGCGCGCCTCGACGTTCTGCAGCGGGTGCCGCGTCACGCCGTACTGCTCGCCCGCGTGCCAGCGCCGCGACTGGGCCCACAGACACAAGACTGTGTGTCACAACCTGAAGCGGTGAGTGTACGGAGTCGAGTGGCGTGCGGCGAGCGCGCCTCGGCGTTCTGCAGCGGGTGCCGCGTCACGCCGTACTGCTCGCCCGCGTGCCAGCGCCGCGACTGGGCCCACAGACACAAGACTGTGTGTCACAACCTGAAGCGGTGAGTGTACGGAGTCGAGTGGCGTGTGGCGAGCGCGCCTCGGCGTTCTGCAGCGGGTGCCGCGTCACGCCGTACTGCTCGCCCGCGTGCCAGCGCCGCGACTGGGGCCTGGGCCCACAGACACAAGACTGTGTGTCACAACCTGAAGCGGTGAGTGTACGGAGTCGAGTGGCGTGCGGCGAGCGCGCCTCGGCGTTCTGCAGCGGGTGCCGCGTCACGCCGTACTGCTCGCCCGCGTGCCAGCGCCGCGACTGGGCCCACAGACACAAGACTGTGTGTCACAACCTGAAGCGGTGAGTGTACGGAGTCGAGTGGCGTGTGGCGAGCGCGCCTCGGCGTTCTGCAGCGGGTGCCGCGTCACGCCGTACTGCTCGCCCGCGTGCCAGCGCCGCGACTGGGGCCTGGGCCCACAGACACAAGACTGTGTGTCACAACCTGAAGCGGTGAGTGTACGGAGTCGAGTGGCGTGTGGCGAGCGCGCCTCGGCGTTCTGCAGCGGGTGCCGCGTCACGCCGTACTGCTCGCCCGCGTGCCAGCGCCGCGACTGGGGCCACAGACACAAGACTGTGTGTCACAACCTGAAGCGGTGAGTGTACGGAGTCGAGTGGCGTGCGGCGAGCGCGCCTCGGCGTTCTGCAGCGGGTGCCGCGTCACGCCGTACTGCTCGCCCGCGTGCCAGCGCCGCGACTGGGCCCACAGACACAAGACTGTGTGTCACAACCTGAAGCGGTGAGTGTACGGAGTCGAGTGGCGTGTGGCGAGCGCGCCTCGGCGTTCTGCAGCGGGTGCCGCGTCACGCCGTACTGCTCGCCCGCGTGCCAGCGCCGCGACTGGGGCCTGGGCCCACAGACACAAGACTGTGTGTCACAACCTGAAGCGGTGAGTGTACGGAGTCGAGTGGCGTGCGGCGAGCGCGCCTCGGCGTTCTGCAGCGGGTGCCGCGTCACGCCGTACTGCTCGCCCGCGTGCCAGCGCCGCGACTGGGCCCACAGACACAAGACTGTGTGTCACAACCTGAAGCGGTGAGTGTACGGAGTCGAGTGGCGTGTGGCGAGCGCGCCGCGGCGTTCTGCAGCGGGTGCCGCGTCACGCCGTACTGCTCGCCCGCGTGCCAGCGCCGCGACTGGGGCCTGGGCCCACAGACACAAGACTGTGTGTCACAACCTGAAGCGGTGAGTGTACGGAGTCGAGTGGCGTGTGGCGAGCGCGCCTCGGCGTTCTGCAGCGGGTGCCGCGTCACGCCGTACTGCTCGCCCGCGTGCCAGCGCCGCGACTGGGGCCTGGGCCCACAGACACAAGACTGTGTGTCACAACCTGAAGCGGTGAGTGTACGGAGTCGAGTGGCGTGTGGCGAGCGCGCCTCGGCGTTCTGCAGCGGGTGCCGCGTCACGCCGTACTGCTCGCCCGCGTGCCAGCGCCGCGACTGGGGCCTGGGCCCACAGACACAAGACTGTGTCACAACCTGAAGCGGTGAGTGTACGGAGTCGAGTGGCGTCTGGCGAGCGCGCCTCGGCGTTCTGCAGCGGGTGCCGCGTCACGCCGTACTGCTCGCCCGCGTGCCAGCGCCGCGACTGGGGCCTGGGCCCACAGACACAAGACTGTGTGTCACAACCTGAAGCGGTGAGTGTACGGAGTCGAGTGGCGTGCGGCGAGCGCGCCTCGGCGTTCTGCAGCAGGTGCCGCGTCACGCCGTATTGCTCGCCCGCGTGCCAGCGCCGCGACTGGGGCCTGGGCCCACAGACACAAGACTGTGTGTCACAACCTGAAGCGGTGAGTGTACGGAGTCGAGTGGCGTGCGGCGAGCGCGCCTCGGCGTTCTGCAGCAGGTGCCGCGTCACGCCGTATTGCTCGCCCGCGTGCCAGCGCCGCGACTGGGCCATCAGACACAAGACTGTGTGTCACAACCTGAAGCGGTGAGTGTACGAAGTCGAGTGGCGTGCGGCGAGCGCGCCTCGGTGTTCTGCAGCGGGTGCCGCGTCACGCCGTACTGCTCGCCCGCGTGCCAGCGCCGCGACTGGGCCCACAGACACAAGACTGTGTGTCACAACCTGAAGCGGTGAGTGTACGGAGTCGAGTGGCGTGCGGCGAGCGCGCCTCGGCGTTCTGCAGCGGGTGCCGCGTCACGCTGTACTGCTCGCCCGCGTGCCAGCGCCGCGACTGGGCCCACAGGCACAAGACCTGAAGCGGTGAGTGTACGGAGTAGAGTGGCGTCGAGACCGGCACAAGCACACTTATGTGAGCAGCTTGAGTGCTGACGCTGGCCGCCTCGCCAAGCGCTCGCATGGATGTTCAATGTTCACCACAGGTGAGTGACGTCTCGTGCCTGCGGCGGGACTTGTAACTAAGACAGTGGACTCAGTTAACTTAAGACTACTGGCAGGCGTGGCTCACTCCGCGATTTCGTCGCGTCATTACAAGTACATGCAGCCTACACAAATTTTGGTGTCTCGCCATAGGAGTTGCCGCGCACCGCTACGGAACGGACGCCTGCTCGCGCTTGCTCCACCTTGCGGTCATATCTGTCGTAATAGACGCGTTTTGTTAGAGAGTGAACCTTCTAGTACTATTATTTATTCTATGCTACTGGTGCTTATTTGTATGACTACATAGTTAGTTACTCGAAATAAATGATTTCATTTAATTTAACTACGCACAATATTTTATGTTACCCGCAATGTGGAAATAAACAATTGAGTTAAACATTTCTTGTTTCAGTCAATCCGGGGGCATTGCATCCAGACTTGACAACGATTCGGAGCCAGTGTGAGTATTATAATTGCCCACTTTACCCTTTCACAGTTTAAATACAGGAACAGAAACAAACTAATTAATAGCAATTTTCTGTCCTCCGGCCGGAAAGCGTCAACTTTCGGCCCGCTGCGCTAGACGAAGTAGCCGCATTCCGGCTCCGTTGGCCAGAAAAATAGTATACACACCTCAAAAATTGTATACACACCTCATAAATAGTATACACACTTTGGCCAGTAAACAAGAATTCCTCAGGAATACTTACATGTTTGTCAACCTCAGCTTCGCTTCGGCCGACAATTACGTATGGTCTGAGACATTTCTCACTTTAACTAATATACTAGAGTTAGACCAAGAAAAGTCTGCAACGATTTTGGTAGCTCACGCAGTGCAAGTGTTATTTTAAACGTCAAACTTCTATATTTAATTCTCTGGGATGGAGTATCGATCCAGAGGCCGTGAGTTGTAGTCTTACCCAGGACAGTAATTTTTCCTCTTTTAAATTTATCCTAAGGTCAAATTTCTATGAAATTATGACGTATAAATGACACTTGCACTGCGTGTGGTGTCAAAATCGTTGCAGACTTTTCTTGGTCTAACAATAGGGTATTACACTGTATTTAAAATAAATTATTTTACACCATGCATGAAATAAAGCACCAGATAGTTATTGGAAAAAAACAGATAGAAGTTATTTTTAAACATACGTTCTATTTAATAAATCGGATAGAAATATAAAAAGTAGGTGAGTTGACCGTGTCGTCACGATGTAATGTTTCATATAAATTCCATATTAGCAAATCGTTTTGACAGTTCTAAAAAAGTAACTGATTTGACTAGTAGGAAAATACTCTATTGGCCTAATAAGGAATGTGTTGTGTCAGGATCCCGGCGGCCGCGCCGCTGCGCCGCCCGCGCTCGCCCGGCGGCGACGCGCGCGACTCCGGCCCCGACAGGATGCCTCCGAAGGTAGCTATATATTTATACTTCATTTCTATGGCTTATTTCATCATTTCATTTCAGCCTATATACGTCCCACTGCTGGGCACAGGCCTCCTCTCATGCGCGAGAGGGCTTGGGCTATAGTCCCCACGCTAGCCCAATGCGGATTGGGGACTTCACATACACCTTTGAATTTCTTCGCAGATGTATGCAGGTTTCCTCACGATGTTTTCCTTCACCGAAAAGCTAGTGGTAAACATCAAATGATATTTCGTACATAAGTTCCGAAAAACTCATTGGTACGAGCCAGGATTTGAACCCGCGACCTCCGGATTGAAAGTCGGACGTCATATCCACTCGGCCACCACCGCTCCATGGCTTATTTACAGAGTGAAATTTGATTCACCAGCCATACTCTGCGTAGTGAATTTATTAGTCATACTGAACATGAAAGGAATCACTGGTGGCCTAGCTAGGTTCAAACCCCGGCTCGTACCAATGACTTTTTCGGAACTTATTTACGAAATATCATTTGATATTTACCAGTCGCTTTTCGGTGATGGAAAACATCGTGAGGAAACCGGACTAATCCCAATAAGGCCTAGTTTCCCCTCTGGGTTGGAAGGTCAGATGGCAGTCGCTTTCGTAAAAACTAGTGCCTACGTCAATTCCTGGGATTAGTTGTCAAGCGGACCCAGGCTCTCATAGTAGCAAGTGTAATTGGTATACTGTAACCGTTCTTGTGTTATTAATAATAAATATTAATAATAAATAAATGAGCCGTGGCAAAATGCCGGGATAACACACACGAGGAAGAAGAAGAAGACTGAACATGACGAACATGTAACGAAATTCGTAGTCTCGCCGTGTCTCTAGTCTGACTCGCATACCTATAGTTTTTGTTGCTAACGAAATTACTATTAATAATAAACAAACTAGGTATATTCTGACAAACCAATTTTGGCTAAAACTCCGCGTCAACATTTTTTAAAACGGCCACCTGAGTTGTCTGACTAATCGGTTAGACTATAATTTTCCCACCTTTCAGAAATTCGGTCCTCCGGGCAGCGCGACCGCTCCGACCCCCGTCGCTAGAGCCAACAACGCACGCAACGACGACAGGGGTCGTCCCGACAACCGTGGTGACAACCGTGGCGACAACCGTGGTGACAACCGTGGCGATAACCGTGGCGACAACCGTGGTGACAACCGTGGCGACAACCGTGGTGACAACCGTGGTGACAACCGTGGTGACAACCGTGGTGACAACCGTGGTGACAACCGTGGTGACAACCGTGGCGACAACCGCGGCCAGGACAACCGCAGCCGCTCGGACAAATGGGGGCAGGACCGCGGCCGTCCGGATAACCGGGAGCAGGGGGACCGAGGCCGTTCGGATAACCGTGGTTCTGACAACCGCGGTTCTGAAAATCGTTCGGATAACCGTGGCCGCTCGGACAACTGGCAGGACAACCGTGGATCTGATAATCGGAGCAGATTCAACCGATCGAATGACGGTAATTTGTGATATTTACTATACATCAAAATTGCAGCTATGCTCGGCGCATCCAATGATGATCCGTATGACAGTTAATTTTTAGGGTTCCGTACCCAAAGGGTAAAAACGGGACCCTATTACTAAGACTCCGCTATCCGTCTGTCTATCACCAGGCTGTATCTCATGAACCGTGATAGCTAGACAGTTGAACATGATGTATTTCTGTTGCCGCTATAATAACAAATACTAAAACAGAATAAAATAAATATTTAAGTATTTCAATGTTTCGTTTAATCGTTTAATTAATGTTCTGTGAAGTAGTAAAATACAGATGGAAAGTAGTTATCAAGTGTATATCAGCTGTGACCTAACACTACTAAAATGTGTATCAGCTGTGACCTACACTACAAAACTGTGTATCAGATGTGACCTACACTACAAAAACTGTGTATCAGCTGTGACCTACACTACAAAACTGTGTATCAGCTGTGACCTACACTACAAAACTGTGTATCAGCTGTGACCTACACTACAAAACTGTGTATCAGCTGTAACCTACACTACAAAACTGTGTATCAGCTGTGGCGTACACTACAAAACTGTGTATCATAATTTCTTTCAGGCGACGACAACAGGTCAAGACCGAACGACAGAAACAAAGACACCAGTTACTTTGGCACCAAGAACCAGGGGTTTAATCGCAGAGATGACAGACTAGACACTCGCCCGAGAAACGAGGTATCTCCTGATGGAGGCACCAGGAACTCGAGACAGCAATCGGGAGGATTTGGCAAGAAAGATGACGAAGACTGGGGCCGTAAGTATCTTTTGTATTTTGGGTGAGGAGATAATCAAAATGGTATAATTTTGATATACACATACTTTGTAGCGGGGTAAGCGATCTTGGCTATAGTCTGTATCTTTAGGTATTTAAATAAAAGTAAACAAAATCTAGTTCAAATGGCTCCTTAAGCCAGTTGAGGGTAGATTAAAATATTCTCTTCTTCGTCGTAACCTCATGACTGAGGGTCGTGACCGCCATAAGTTGCGTTTTCTTGGATTGCTCTCCAACCTGGCCGATCTTCTGCCTTCCGCATAGAGCCCTGGAACTTGACGCGTGTGACTGCCTCAATGGCATCAAACCAGCGTGTGGGTATTCTGCCTCTTCTGCCCTCAACCTGGCCACCGAACATCAACTTCTCTAGACTGTCGGGTTCCCGCCGGGCCAAGTGCCCAAAGAACCCGAGGATTCTCCTGAGACAGACAGTAGATAGACGGGTTTTTATGTTGAGCTCGTTCAGAATAGACACGTTGGTGCGATGCGCTGTCCATGAGATGCCCAACATTTTGCGCCAGCACCACATTTCGAACGCGTCTATTCTTGCCCTTGTGCGAGCTTTTCCATATTTTCCCCAGCCGGTTGACAGCTGATTTGGCCATTTGCCCACGCCTTATCACTTCCTTATCGCAGTCCCCGTTATTACAAACTAGTGACCCCAGGTACACAAATTCCTGCACCGTATCCAGGTCACGCAGTTCGTAAGTCCTCTGCATCTGGTCCGCTCGGTCCACAAACATAAGTTTGGTCTTGCTCCTATTGATGAGAAGTCCATATTCTGCGAGATTAAAATATTACATGATCAAATAATGTAGGTTAAAGTCAGGTCGTTGAGTGACAGATCCAGGCGCTTTTGTATTTGGTTGGTTAACCAATAAATGTTATAACTACCCGAAAATGTACAAATTGTTTGTTTACTTTTATTTATATACCTAAAGATACAGAGTACAGTCAGCAGCAGAAGTTGCTAAGCGACCGAGGTGCTCATAATTACCTTGACATGCTCTTATTCTCTTAACAATAAAGTCGCGTGAAGATCATTTTGAGCACCTGGCCCGCTTAGTAACTTCTGCTGCTGACTGTATTTGGGGTGAAGATAATCAACTGGTATAATTTTTGATATACTTTGTATTAAAACTGTAAAAAGATAATGTTGATGTTTAAATTGGTTGACGACTGGACTGGCCTAGTGGGTAGTGAGTAGTGCCCCTACCCTGCCTATGAAGCCGATGGTCCTGGGTTCGAATCCCAGTAAAGGCATTTATTTGTGTGTGTGAGGATATTTGTTCCTGAGTCATGAGTGTTCTATCTATTTATCTATATAATTACTTAATTAGTTATGTATATATCGTCTCCTAGTACCCATAGTACAAGTTTTACTTAGTTTGGGGCTAGGTTGATTTGTATAA
Source organism: Cydia splendana (assembly GCF_910591565.1). Lineage (NCBI taxonomy): Eukaryota > Metazoa > Arthropoda > Insecta > Lepidoptera > Tortricidae > Cydia > Cydia splendana. Next base: position 10,415,482 of record NC_085983.1, read on the forward strand.
GATATCCCCTAATATTTATTTATTATAATGAACCTTCCTTTTTTTTACCTTCATAGAGCTCAAATTGTTTAATTTTTTCAGCGAAACCCGAGAAAAAACCTGAGGAGCTTAAGCCGGCGTTCGGCTTCAAGCCGAAAACGCCCGCCGTCCCAAAAGTGGAGCCTAAAGTAGAGCCCGAGGTCGCCCCCGCCCCCGCCGCCGCCGCCCCCCCTAAGGCCGCTCTGGTGCCTAAGAAGTCAGTATTTAATACAGTGAAACCTGGATAATTGGCACCTGGATAAATGGAAAACCTCAATAATTGCAACCAAAAGTCCGGTCCCGGTCCCTTGACACCAAAAGGCCTCTATAATTGAAATTTTGGAACCTCTATAATTGCAATTTAGATTTTAGGGCTTTTCGTAATTTTGCCTCTGTAATTGACCACGTCGCAACTAAGACCTCTATAATTGACACTGTGCTAAAAAAATCCGTTATTTATGCTCTCCTTTTTACCTCTATTATTGAAACGAGTCTTACTTATTACCTCTGTAATTGAAATAATGTAGTTGTAGACAGCAGAAACAATATTTTAATAGCAATGATCATTTTATTTATATCTTCATTCAGAATTCAATTTATTTATTGGGTATCTATCACAGCCTGTAGTAGGTGAAATATTTTTGATTAAATCAAAAACAAAGTACTTATGCTTTTTACATTCCAATAAAACTTTCTTTAAACCCAATTTGAATTTTTTAAACCCAAATGATTAATAAGAAAATAAAGTAGTAATTAATGTAGTGTAAAAGTGCAAGTATAGACAGATGCTATATATAGACCAGAAACCCAGAACGTAAGCGTGTAAATCTACTTTCAATGGTTATTTGCACCTCCATAAAAGAAATTTGTCAGAACGCAACCTCTATTAATGCAAACCTCTATAATTGACACAACGATTTTTTGAACCTCGTTAATTGACACGACCTGCTTAAATGAAAAACCTGGTTAATTGACAAAAAATGGCCGGTCCCTTGAGATTGCAATTATCCAGGTTCCACTGTATCTTCAACTTAAGAAAAATGCCTATTTCAGTGTTTTTCAAACGTTTTCATGACGCGACCCCCTTAGGCTTCGTTCACACGGCATTGTCCTGCATGTTTATTTGCAGTATACGTCTTAACGGATAAATAGTGGCACATACTTTGTGCATAGAACCATTCACACGGCGTTTGTATTGCAAAAAAACGTACATTGTTTATACATTTAAACGTATACTCACCGGACTTGTCAAGCAAATCGAATGAACTTTAACGTATTCGGTTTGCAGTGGCGAGTAGTATAGTTCTGTTTGATTCACACGACACGATTTTATACGTTTTTTATCGAAGCGTTTTTTGGAGGGATCGCCGAAATTACAAACAAAATACATATTTTGTTTGTAATTTCGTCGATATTTCACAATTGTTGACGAATCTTCTATACATAACGAAGTATTAATTAATTTAGTGGAACAAAACTTTCAATACACGGATGTCTATTAAAAGAAATTGAAAAACTTTGTTTAGCGTACATACCTATAAATTTTAAAATGTTTTATTACACATTGATATTTTATTTATAGGATGTACCCAAAACCTTCTATTTTATCGGGGCGGCGAAAGCGTTATCGCCATCGATACCAAAATAAAAGTACGATGAAGCGTGGATCCATCTCGTCTGCCCACTGCGACAACTGCGTGAACTGTCCCTATTCGGCGTGAAAAAGAATTTTAAACGAAATGAAAATTTACCGTGTGAATACCCGACTGGTTGTACGTTTAAAATCGAATACGTGAAAAAACGTGCAGGACGTTGCCGTGTGAACCTAGCCTTAGTATGAGCAAAATGTTTCACTTATGTATCGTTTTAAGGCTGGCAGAGGCTTCGCGACGCCCTTGCGACCCACAGTTTGAAAAACACTGGCTTGTTTTATTACACGTGGTAGCTTAGTTTTGTAATACAGGGACCGTGCACGTTTACAAGGTCATCTGCCATCTGACCTATAGTTCGTGTTTTTTAGCATTAGAAATAAGGTAAACAATCTTGATGTATCTTTTAATTGAAAAACACATTTTAAGTCACGGCAAATATGTAACATTTATGAATCTAATACGATCATTTATGTTCTTCTGATTTCATAAGTAATAGTTATTGATTTTTAAAAAGCGTTTTTCAATTAAAAGACTTATCAAGATCGCTTACCTACTTTTAAGTTCTTTCTAATGCTAAAAAAACGAACTATAAATCATAAAATTGTATGGGACCCATACAGTTCAAGCATGCTTCTTTATGTGTTAACGGTCTGCCATTTTCTAGTCTAAATCAAAATCAAAGGGTCGTTTTTTAGTTCCAACAGTTCATGGATGATCCCTTGCTTATACAAAATAGAGACAAAGGAATTTTATTTTATATTTATTCCTTAAATTAGCATTTACAGTCAAGCTACACATGTTAAAATGAGTGACATTATACACGGTGGCTAAAAAATAATTACATTCCCGTTGCCAGGGAGGTTTTGGGATTATACTGAGCAACTTTTACTATGGGACCAACACCGAAATTGCGAAAAAAATATTTACCCTCCCATAGAAAATGGACCGAATAAATTTTTTTTCGCTATTCGGGGTTGGTCCCATAGTAAAAATTGCTCAGTATAATCCCAAAACCTCCCTGGCAACGGGAATGCAGTTATTTTTTAGCCACCGTGTATACGTCCCACTGCTGGGCACAGGGCTCCTCTCATTGGAATATGTCTAGTTAACACTGAGCATCTGTCTCAATCTCCCGTAACCCTCACCGCCTGATGGAGTTTGCCTGAGGTGGTCTTTTTAACTTGGTCGGATCATCTCAGTATAGTTGGTGGGGGCCCTGAGATCTTTCACCTTCCACTTATCCGAGCACGATCACTTTTGGACAGCCGTGTTTTGATGGTATTCATTTATTCTTATTAAATTACCTATCCTATCCCACTAACCCGAGGTTAACCGGTTAAACCGTCAACCCAGTGTCAAATTGTACTAGTAACCATGGTAACTCCAGGTTTAACCGGTTATCCCTGGATTAGTGAATGGTGCAAGTGGCCCTTAGTTAACATTTGCGTCGTTTTCAGCTGCGTTATCGATCTGCTGCCAGTCAACGACACCTTCGTCCTGTCTGCCGACTCCACCGCCGAAAGCTGCGGCAGCGGCGACGGCTACGTGGGCGTCACCATGCATGGAGACTATTCGGACAGCTACGGGCGCTTGCTGGACCCGTTCGGACAGGCTTGTGAAGCCAGCGAGGCCTTCGAGTGAGTCACTTGTGTAATGTACTGTACTATTGGGGACGGAGACTATTCGGACAACTACGAACGCTTTCTAGACCCGTTCGGGCAGGCTTGTGAAGCTAGCGAGGCGTTCGAGTGAGCAATACTTGTGTAATGTACTGTACTGTTGGGGTAGTGTCATCTGTAACTGTGCGGAGACTATTCGGACAACTACGAACGCTTGCTGGAGCTGTTCGGGCAGGCTTGTGAAGCCAGCGAGGCCTTCGAGTAAGTCACTTGTGTAATGTACTGTACTATTTGGGTAGTGTTGTCTGTGACTGTACGGAGACTATTCGGACAACTACGAACGCTTACTGGACCCGTTCGGGCAGGCTTGTGAAGCCAGCGAGGTCATCGAGTGAGTAATACTTGTGATATTGTATTGTGCTACGATTTTACTAAGATTTCATTGACTTATTTCTAGCGGCCTTTCAAATAATGAGCTCGATTTAATGTAGGGACGATTCTGACCGACTATTCGTCGCCTCGACACCCGCCAATGTTCAAGGGCCTATTGCATAATAAATAATAAAATACAAGGATTAATTGCTTTTTCATTATGCAACGGGCTTCAGGTCGCGCTCTAAGATTAGGTTAGACCTTGCACTGGTAGTTAATTATGGTGTTATTTCCAGGCCTCTGCCCGGCGACACGTTCGCGTACCTGGAGGCGTCAGAGGGTGCGTGGTACCGCGCTCGTCGCCTGTCCCCCACACAAGCCGCGCTGCTCGACGCCGCGAGGGTCGTCACACTAGCGCCGGGGGACACCTGCCGTCGCCTGCCGAAGGACTTCGCTGTTGTACCCGAGTTCTGCGCGCACCTCAAGAACGATAAAGTCCAGGTACTAGGCTCCACTGATAAGTAGATCTGTCCAGTAACACGGGTATCTAGTAGCGTCGGTGTACAACACAAGCCGCGCTGCTCGACGCCGCGAGGGTCGTCACACTAGCGCCGGGGGACACCTGCCGTCGCCTGCCGAAGGACTTCGCTGTTGTACCCGAGTTCTGCGCGCACCTCAAGAACGATAAAGTCCAGGTACTAGGCTCCACTGATAAGTAGATCTGTCCAGTAACACGGGTATCTAGTAGCGTCGGTGTACAACACAAGCCGCGCTGCTCGACGCCGCGAGGGTCGTCACACTAGCGCCGGGGGACACCTGCCGTCGCCTGCCGAAGGACTTCGCTGTTGTACCCGAGTTCTGCGCGCACCTCAAGAACGATAAAGTCCAGGTACTAGGCTCCACTGATAAGTAGATCTGTCCAGTAACACGGGTATCTAGTAGCGTCGGTGTACAACACAAGCCGCGCTGCTCGACGCCGCGAGGGTCGTCACACTAGCGCCGGGGGACACCTGCCGTCGCCTGCCGAAGGACTTCGCTGTTGTACCCGAGTTCTGCGCGCACCTCAAGAACGATAAAGTCCAGGTACTAGGCTCCACTGATAAGTAGATCTGTCCAGTAACACGGGTATCTAGTAGCGTCGGTGTACAACACAAGCCGCGCTGCTCGACGCCGCGAGGGTCGTCACACTAGCGCCGGGGGACACCTGCCGTCGCCTGCCGAAGGACTTCGCTGTTGTACCCGAGTTCTGCGCGCACCTCAAGAACGATAAAGTCCAGGTACTAGGCTCCACTGATAAGTAGATCTGTCCAGTAACACGGGTATCTAGTAGCGTCGGTGTACAACACAAGCCGCGCTGCTCGACGCCGCGAGGGTCGTCACACTAGCGCCGGGGGACACCTGCCGTCGCCTGCCGAAGGACTTCGCTGTTGTACCCGAGTTCTGCGCGCACCTCAAGAACGATAAAGTCCAGGTACTAGGCTCCACTGATAAGTAGATCTGTCCAGTAACACGGGTATCTAGTAGCGTCGGTGTACAACACAAGCCGCGCTGCTCGACGCCGCGAGGGTCGTCACACTAGCGCCGGGGGACACCTGCCGTCGCCTGCCGAAGGACTTCGCTGTTGTACCCGAGTTCTGCGCGCACCTCAAGAACGATAAAGTCCAGGTACTAGGCTCCACTGATAAGTAGATCTGTCCAGTAACACGGGTATCTAGTAGCGTCGGTGTACAACACAAGCCGCGCTGCTCGACGCCGCGAGGGTCGTCACACTAGCGCCGGGGGACACCTGCCGTCGCCTGCCGAAGGACTTCGCTGTTGTACCCGAGTTCTGCGCGCACCTCAAGAACGATAAAGTCCAGGTACTAGGCTCCACTGATAAGTAGATCTGTCCAGTAACACGGGTATCTAGTAGCGTCGGTGTACAACACAAGCCGCGCTGCTCGACGCCGCGAGGGTCGTCACACTAGCGCCGGGGGACACCTGCCGTCGCCTGCCGAAGGACTTCGCTGTTGTACCCGAGTTCTGCGCGCACCTCAAGAACGATAAAGTCCAGGTACTAGGCTCCACTGATAAGTAGATCTGTCCAGTAACACGGGTATCTAGTAGCGTCGGTGTACAACACAAGCCGCGCTGCTCGACGCCGCGAGGGTCGTCACACTAGCGCCGGGGGACACCTGCCGTCGCCTGCCGAAGGACTTCGCTGTTGTACCCGAGTTCTGCGCGCACCTCAAGAACGATAAAGTCCAGGTACTAGGCTCCACTGATAAGTAGATCTGTCCAGTAACACGGGTATCTAGTAGCGTCGGTGTACAACACAAGCCGCGCTGCTCGACGCCGCGAGGGTCGTCACACTAGCGCCGGGGGACACCTGCCGTCGCCTGCCGAAGGACTTCGCTGTTGTACCCGAGTTCTGCGCGCACCTCAAGAACGATAAAGTCCAGGTACTAGGCTCCACTGATAAGTAGATCTGTCCAGTAACACGGGTATCTAGTAGCGTCGGTGTACAACACAAGCCGCGCTGCTCGACGCCGCGAGGGTCGTCACACTAGCGCCGGGGGACACCTGCCGTCGCCTGCCGAAGGACTTCGCTGTTGTACCAGAGTTCTGCGCGCACCTCAAGAACGATAAAGTCCAGGTACTAGGCTCCACTGATAAGTAGATCTGTCCAGTAACACGGGTATCTAGTAGCGTCGGTGTACAACACAAGCCGCGCTGCTCGACGCCGCGAGGGTCGTCACACTAGCGCCGGGGGACACCTGCCGTCGCCTGCCGAAGGACTTCGCTGTTGTACCAGAGTTCTGCGCGCACCTCAAGAACGATAAAGTCCAGGTACTAGGCTCCACTGATAAGTAGATCTGTCCAGTAACACGGGTATCTAGTAGCGTCGGTGTACAACACAAGCCGCGCTGCTCGACGCCGCGAGGGTCGTCACACTAGCGCCGGGGGACACCTGCCGTCGCCTGCCGAAGGACTTCGCTGTTGTACCAGAGTTCTGCGCGCACCTCAAGAACGATAAAGTCCAGGTACTAGGCTCCACTGATAAGTAGATCTGTCCAGTAACACGGGTATCTAGTAGCGTCGGTGTACAACACAAGCCGCGCTGCTCGACGCCGCGAGGGTCGTCACACTAGCGCCGGGGGACACCTGCCGTCGCCTGCCGAAGGACTTCGCTGTTGTACCAGAGTTCTGCGCGCACCTCAAGAACGATAAAGTCCAGGTACTAGGCTCCACTGATGAGTAGATCTGTCCAGTAACACGGGTATCTAGTAGCGTCGGTGTACAACACAAGCCGCGCTGCTCGACGCCGCGAGGGTCGTCACACTAGCGCCGGGGGACACCTGCCGTCGCCTGCCGAAGGACTTCGCTGTTGTACCAGAGTTCTGCGCGCACCTCAAGAACGATAAAGTCCAGGTACTAGGCTCCACTGATAAGTAGATCTGTCCAGTAACACGGGTATCTAGTAGCGTCGGTGTACAACACAAGCCGCGCTGCTCGACGCCGCGAGGGTCGTCACACTAGCGCCGGGGGACACCTGCCGTCGCCTGCCGAAGGACTTCGCTGTTCTACCAGAGTTCTGCGCGCACCTCAAGAACGATAAAGTCCAGGTATTAGGCTCCACTGATGAATAGATCTGTACTAAAACACATACGTACTTACTGACTGAATGGGGACTGTACTTCCTTTGTCAAACTTATTAATTTTCACCACACCAGCTGGTAAAGGCTTTGTTGATTTGTTCAAAAACTGATAAGAAAGTTGCATTTTATCCGCATGTGAGGCAAAGTAATCAAATGCAAATTTTGAGTTGCTTTCTTATGTTTGCTGGTAGAAATGACTTTTAAATTTAATAACATTCATTTTGAATCGATTTGCTTCGATTTTGTTTGGTATTTTACAGTTAGTATTTTCCTTATGTGTGGTGAAAAATTTTGAGTTTCATTCAGTGTCTAAATTTGTTTAACCCTCGCAAGTCGCAACGCTCTACATTCCATTTTTCGAATTACTCGGTGCGCTTGTGGGTCAATTTTGGAATCTTTCGCTTGCTCGGGTATCAATATTAGCACGAGCGGTTAAACAACAACTTTGCCCCCTTGTAAAACAAATAACTATTGCATGTTCCGACAGCTAAAAGACCAAGTGCGATGCACTATAGTGTCTAAATCGGGCTCGACCCTCAACGTGTCCCTCGTGAGCCTGGAGACGGGCGCCGCGCTGGGCGCCGGCGCCGTGCAGCGCTGGCGGCCGCGCCTGCACGCGCCGCCACCTGCACCAGCTGCACCCGCTGCTGCCCAGCCTGCTGCACAGCCCAGTGGTGAGTACACATCTTTCTACACAGTTATATTATAAATATAATATCACCCCCAGTGATCGGAATTGGGTGAGCTAAAATACCAATTATTTGCAAGAAGTAGTGTATTATTGCTGGTTCTGGCTGACGTTTTTTTTTTCGGTCGGTTTTGTAACTTGTGGTTAATAAATGTATGAAGTAGAAACTTAACATAATATAACGCCGTTGATTTTTAAAATCATTCTATTTATATTTAATAATATAATCCCAAAACCTCCCTGGCAACGGGAATGCAGTTATGTTTTAGTCAACCTGTATAACATGATATCCGTTCCCAGGGTCGCCGGAGCCGGCTGCGGTGCGCCGGCCCGCCGTGGCCAGCGGCGGCAGCTACGTGCTGCTGGACGCCACGGCGCCCGACCGCGTGTTCGTGCGGCCGGCGGCCCGCGGCCCGCAGGCCGAGTTCGACGACATCGTCTGCGAGGTGGCGCTGTACGGAGCCGCAGGTCGGTCACAGACGACACCCGCAATAGCTACCCTCTTTATCATTCTTCTTCCTCGCGTTATCCCGGCTTTTTGCCACGGCTCATGGGAGCCTGCGGCCCGCTTGACGACTATTCCCAAAAATTGACGTAGGCATTAGTTTTTACGAAAGCGACTGCCGTCTGACCTTCCAACCCATTGTCACTTAATTGGCAACCCTTATTACACTTTTTAGGAATCAATTTTGAATAAAAATGAATCTTAATAAGAGGAGTTCGCACGCAGCGCGATACCGACCGGACGTGTACTTTTTGCCGCTATAATGGCTAATAACGTAATTAAGTGTGCGACGTGCAATATTGTGATATGTGAAATGCTTGCATTTGTGCAAAATAAAATAGGCGTAATGGAGGAGGAAAGTTTAGTGCGATTGTGCTCAACAGCTTTTTCGGTGAAGGATATAGAGGCCGCAAAGAATCTATTGTTTGCATCTATCTCGACGAGCATTAGAAAATCACAAGAAAAAATGCCGGCAAAGAACAAAGAGACCTTCAAGATATTATCTCGATTTTTAAACAGACCCAAGTCGAATTAATGCCAATTTTTGTTGCCAAGGAGTTACACACTTACTCCCGCCCGTTACATTCGATTACGTTGACATAACTAGGACGCTTAAAGAATTAGTAATTATGCGAAATGAGATTGATAAAATAAAACACAGTTATGCTACAGAACTTCAACTAAACGAAATTAAAAATGAGCTTAAAGACTTGAAGGAATCGTCTGCTAAAAATTACAATTATTGTGATTTGAACGTAAATATAAAAAGAGGAGGCGGAGGTAGGTTAGAAAGTAATTGTTATCATGGTATAATAATATACTACGCCTGGTACTCCATTCCCGTCTTTTCTAGGTCACCTAACTGACACAAGCCTACGTCATCATGCGACAGCGCTATATGATAATATGCGATAGCGCTATATATATAGCGGCCATGTTATTGTGACGTAGGCCTGTGTCACTCTGGGAATAGAAGACCATGTTTTATTAGACCATGGTCTACCCCACATATCAGAAGATGCAAGTAACGGACATTCAAAGCACAGTCCCCAAGCATCGGCGAATCAGCGCACGCAAGATGACTACAGAAACCTTCCGTCCCTGTCACACTCGTCCCCGCAACCGGTATCACCTGTGCGTCAGTTGCACCAACAATCACCTGAACGCGAGTAGAGCGCGGGCGCATCACATGCACTAGCGCGAGTGACTGAGACGGTGAATGCCGAACGCAGCCCCCGTAGCAGAGAGTTTGACGTGTGGTCCGAGCTACAAACTGAGTGCGTTCAAGAAAGTGACGAGGTGAGTGGTGGAAATGAAAAGGACCAGTCAGACTGGAAAACTGTTCCGGAGAGGAAGAAAAGGAAGAGGTTTATTGGCGTTGAGGGAAAAGCTAATATCACTGCATCGGATGCGAAATTTAGAGCCGCGGATATACAAACGCCTCTTTTTGTGTACAGAGTAGATAGTGAAGTCAGTGAAAGCGACATAGCCAGTTATATTATGCAAAAGACACAGGTTTGCGTAACAGTCAAGAAAATAAATATACAAAGACACAATCGCTATAGCGCATTTAAAATATTTGTACCACACACCAAGTTGTCTTTGTTCCTTGTAGATGATTTATGGCCGGCGGGAGTTAGATGCCGTAAGATTGTTTACTTCGATAGGCAGGTGTATGATGATAAGAAAATAACGGTGCGATCAGCTGACAAGTCTCAATTACCCATTTAAGAGCCAACGGGAGTGGTCATTTCTCCATACAAACGTACTCCTCGTTTTCCTCCGTGGTTTTTGAAGCTAGAGCAATGATTTTTTCAACACAGATTAATATTGTCAATATCTGTGTCGGACCGTTTTGATTTTTTTGATATTTTTGTTTTTTAAGGCGCTAGAGCCCTTCAAAAATGGCCAAAATGGCCTAATTGACTATGCCGCAATGAGAAGCGTGGCATTCAAAACTGATATCAATTAGCCAAAAAAGCAAAACGGTCCGACACAGATAATTTCATAATAATTTAGATTTCCAAATTTGGTTACGATTGGTTAAGTTTTGGAGGAGGAAACAGAGGAGTACGAAACCTCGATTTTTGAGATTTTTACGCAGGATTTTTCGCCTTGTCCTTATCGCACTACTTTTAGGTGCCGCTTCCGTTAGCGAGACGGGTATATTTACCTAAAATATTTAAAACTCAGCTCCTGTTTCGTCTTAAGAAACAGACACATTATGGCTAAAAGTTCTCAGATAAGAATAATAAGTTTTGACTGTAAATCGATCACACGTTCAGTGGAGTGTGTAAGACAGTTATGTCAATCAGCTGGCATTGTTATGCTACAAGAAACCTGGTTGCAGGCAGAAAATATAGGATTTTTGGGCAGCATCGACTCGAACTTTGAATTCACAGGGAAATCTGCGAGTGACAGTGAGATTGGCCTCTTGCGGGGGCGGCCTTATGGCGGGGTCGGTATCCTGTGGAGGAAAAATGTGTTCGACGCGGTATCGGTGGTGAAGTGCAGTAGTGCGCGTGTCACGGCTATTAGAATACAATCAGCTGGGCGTTCGCTAGTGTTATTCTCCGTTTACATGCCTACAGACTGCGCGGAGAACGTTGCGGGGTTTACGGAGTGTATGGGCGAGATTGCGGCCGTAGTGGAGGAGTGCAAGGTAGACTCAGTGCTAGTAATTGGTGACTTTAATGCGCATCCCGGTAATAGGTTTGGTAACGAGCTTAAGAAATTTTGTGACAACCAAGCCTGGCGTTGTGCGGACATTGAGATGCTGGGACAGGACTCGAACTCATATACATACGTGAGTGATGCACATGGTACGACGAGCTGGCTGGATCATTGTATTGTATCTGAAGCGGCGTGGCAAATGATAGTGAACATTAGGATACAATATAATGTCTTCTGGCTCCAATTTCACCACGGTGACAGGTGCGACAATTGTAAAACATCACTGTTGCTGACGTCACAGGCATCCATGGGCTACGGTTACCGCTTACCATCGGGCGGGCCGTATTCCTGTTTGCCACCATCATTGTTTTATTAAAAAAAACTTTATTATATCGGAAAAAAACAGATATTTCTTTTGCTAAGTTTATGACAATTGTCACAAGAAACACTACAATTGTCACGAAATTTCGACATATAACTACCCATACCATTCCTAATATTATTCTTCAATATGAAGACCAGATTATTCCCAACAGCAGCAGTGTAAAATTTCTGGGTGTTATTTTTGACTCCAAAATGACTGGTGTTCCACATTTAAAGCATGTCATTGACAAGTGTGAAAAAGGCATTAATGTGCTCCGATCCCTTTCTGGGGTCTGGTGGGGTGCTCATCCCTACTGCCAAAAACTTGTTTACAATGCCGTAATTCGTAGCCAAATGGACTATGGTACATTTGTTCTAGAACCATGAAATAAAGTAGCTCTCAAGAAACTAGATGCTATTCAAGCCAAATGTCTTCGGATAATCCTTGGTGCCATGAGATCCTCACCAAAGAATGGCATGCAGGTGGAGTGTGTGGATCCTCCTCTTTGTCTCCGCAGACAACTCCTTGCAGACCGATATGTTTTGAGGGCATGTTCAATATCCAGCCACCCCCTCATTCCTCGCTTACAGGCTCTCTCATCTTTGGTATCTGTAAATGCATATTGGACTCATAAACAAACACCAAGATTCATTAACAGCTTCAGAAAAATTGAAAACCTCCCTTCCTCACTTTATAGCACCGACAAAAATCCAATATTTGAATTTGAATATAATTGCTTAACTTTCCGCCCAAATGTAATTTTAGATTTTAATATCAATAAAAATGATCTAGGAGCTAATATTAAATTAAACAAAGAATTAGAAAAATGGCCAGATTACTTACCAATCTACACAGATGCATCAAAATTGAACCTCAATAGCTGTGTGGGAGCAGCAATCTGGATCCCTAGATACCGCATTCTTTTATCATATAAATGTCCTTCACAGTCCTCCGTCTTCACTGGGGAATCAATTGCCTTAATGGAAGCAGTTGCATATGTTGAGTCTCACAAAATTCCCAAAGTTATCATTTTCTCTGATGCCAAAAGCTGCCTCCAAGCCCTATCTGGTAACCAGCTCAAAATGAAAATGATTTCCCCATTCATCCTGAAACTTAAACAATTACTGTACAGATGTGAAGAGATAGGCTTACAGGTAACATTAGTATGGATTCCGGGTCACTGTGGGATTAACGGCAATGAGGATGCTGACATGTGGGCCAAGCAGGCCACTCTCAATGGATCGGAGACTCACAACATGGTTCTCGCATCTGACTTAATGATTAAAGCTCGCCGTGACTTAAGGGACGATTGGCAACAATTATGGGATTCCTCTAGACGACATGTAGGAAAACACTACGGAAATATACAGCCAATTATACCTCATAAACCATGGTTCTTCCGTTTTCGCTCTGCATGTAAATGGGCCACGTCTACACTTTGCCGGCTTCGTTTGGGTCACGTATGCACTCCTGTATTCCTCGCAAAAATTAGGGTGCGGGATAGTTCTTTATGCGAGTGCGGTCTTGACGAAGGAACGACGGAACACATTTTCTTTTCTTGCAACAGACTTAACCACTCTTTATATGATGTTTTACCGAAAAATATTCCGCGGCCTATCAATTTTCAAACGCTTCTGGTTCTCATGGATCCTCCCATCACTGGAATTATTCTTAAACACATACAAGAAAATAATATAAAACTTTAACGGCTTTACTTGCTCTACTCTTTCTATAATACTTGTCATCTTATATCTATTGTCCATCTCTTATTTTTCTCCTTATGTTGGCATGCTGCCTAACTGTCAAAACTATCGCCTTTCCCGCTCTTTTTCTAATAACTGTACATATGTCATGTGTTGTCTGTGATGTCCATAACAATAAATGTTTTTGTTTTAGGTTCCCAGCACAATTCCTATCACCAAATCAAAATTATTCACCGAACATTCTTATCGTGCGTAGTACGTCTTAAAACGTCGTCATTGGCAAAATCCCTCCTGCCAATACACACAAGAGGGGAAAGCCATAAAAAAAAAAAATATATAACTCATTATCTGTCAAGAATTACCTACAATTCTTCTAAATCTTGACAATAGTCAGAAACTTCGCAAAAGAAATATCTGTTTTTTTTTTCGATATAATAAAGTTTTTTTTAATAATACAATGATGGTGGCAAACAGTAATACGGCCCGCCCGATGGTAAGTGGTAACCGTAGCCCATGGATGCCTGTGACGTCAGCAACAGTGATTTTACAATTGTCGCACCTGTCACCGTGGTGAAATTGGGGCCTGGTCGGATCATTTACCTCTTGAATTACTGTGTGATTTTAGTGTATTAAGAGTTAAGTCAACAAGTGAAATAAGGGAACCGAACAAGATCGTATGGGGTGTAAGAAAGCCGTCAAATTGCTCTGTATCAGGAACACTGTGATAGGGTACTAAGATGCATTGTTTTTCCCCATGAGCTAATAGAATGCTGTGACCGACTTTGTACTAATACAGATCACAGGCGAGTTATTGATGACTTATACTCTAGTCTAATAGATGCTTTAAAACGTGCCGCATCTGTGAGCTGTGAGAGTACAAAGGAATTTTAGCAGTTTTTGGAAGCAGACGAGTAGGATGGGTCCTAGGTCGAGCCTTCCCGTGAATGTGATGGGTGAAAGTAATCCGGAAAGAATAGCGGAACTATTCAAAGCCCATTTCAAAGTCGAGTCGCCGTTAGGCCCATCAAGGGATCCGCCAATTTCGGTGCAGCCTGGCTCTAGAACGCCTATAAGGTTTACAGCCGGTGAGGTGAAAGCAGCAGTGAAGGGCATGACCCGCGGAAAGTCACCTGGGCATGATTCCCTTAGTGTAGAACATCTCCAGTATGCCGGGGATCATTTGCCTAGGATACTTGCCATGCTCTTCACTCTATGCATTAGTCACAGTTACTTACCTGACGAGATGATAAAAACGGTTGTGGTACCTGTACCTAAGAACCGTACGGGCGATGCGTCGGATATAAGTAACTACAGACCCATCTCATTAGCTACCATAGTAAGTAAGGTGTTGGACAGTATGCTTGACAAGGCGCTGGAGAAGATTGTGCCTCTCCACGACGCCCAGTTTGGGTTTAGGTCAGGTCTATCAACCGAGGCTGCGGTTCTGTGCCTCAAGCATACTGTCCGATATTACACAGATCGTAGAACACCAGTTTACGCATGCTTCTTGGACTTATCCAAGGCATTCGACCTGGTGTCCTACGATCTCCTGTGGAAAAAGCTAAGCCAGGCTGCGGTACCTGGAGAGCTGGTTGAGCTGTTTAAATGTTGGTACAGTCATCAGAGTAACAGGATAAGATGGGCGGGTTCGCTGTCTGACTCCTACAAATTGCAGTGCGGGGTAAGACAGGGAGGCCTAACTTCGCCAAGGCTATTCTGCCTATATATGGACCACCTGATTGATGAGCTTAGCGGCACTCGAGCGGGTTGTTCAGTCGGAGGACAGTGCTTCAATAACATCAGCTACGCTGACGATATGGTGTTACTTAGCCCTTCGGTTTGCGCGCTTAATAAACTACTGGCCATATGTGAAAGATGCGCAGGGGCACATGGCCTCAGGTACAATTCTAATAAGACTGAGTTACTAATTTTCAAAGCTGGCACAAAAACATACAACATAGTACCACCAGTCATGTTAGGGGGTGTTCAGTTGAAATTAGTAACACAGTTTAAGTACCTGGGGCATTGGGTCACTGCGTCTCAAAATGATGACACGGACGTGGAGAGGGAGCGCAGGGCACTATCAGTGAGAAGCAACATGTTGATCCGCAGGTTTGCAATATGCACAACAAGTGTTAAATTAACCTTGTTCAGATAGTATTGCCAAACTTTTTACACTTGCAGCCTGTGGATCAATTACACGAAGAAAGCTTATAGTGCTCTGCGCGTCCTCTACAATAACGCATTCAGGATGCTGATGGGGCTGCCGCGGTACTGCAGTGCTTCGGGGATGTTCGCGGAGGCACACACGGACGATTTCCATGCCATTATGCGCAAACGCGTCGCGTCCCTGATGCGCCGTGTGCGCGGCAGCACCAACGGGCTCTTGAGCGCGGTCGCTGGGGCCCATGACAGCCCGATATTTGGACACTGGGCAAAATCACACGCGCCACTTGCCCAGTATGACATGTAACAATTTATAATTTATAGAAATCTGTAATTTAATATAATTAATTTAAGAATTTATATGTAGCCTTTTTAATTGTTTAATATAATATAATGTGAGTGACGCGTGAGTGAGGAAGAATGTACAAACTAAAAATAATTTATGTTAATTTATTTGTTTTATAATTTATTTGTTGTTTTTTTTTTTTTTAATTTTTTTTTTTTTTTTTTCTCCTATAGAAGACACACCGCGACTGAAAGAGCTGCCAACAGCGGGACAGACGGTGGTGGCGCGGTTCACGGACGGCCACCACTACCGCGCGCTCGTCCAGCGCGTCAGCTCCAAGCACAGGCGCTGCCTGCTCGAGTACATCGAGTACGGTGAGTGTCTCTATAGAGGACAGTACCACACCCCGGACACTGGCGATCAAATGTATGAAACAAACGCGTTCCTACGCACACAGTCTAAGCTCGTGTAGGTGAACGCGTACCATGCTTGTGTGAGTGAGATAAACCGTGCTAGGGTTCCCGCCATTTTGTTGACAAGTTCGATGACCTCAATGACCCAAAACTCATTGCGCGAATTAGGAAGAAATATAGAATCATATTATGCTGTAAGGTGGGTATCTAAGCTCGATTTATACAATAGTTTCCTATTTTGAATCAGTATAAACGAAGTAACAAAATTTTTGTAAGGAAATTCAGGCCACCAAAATATTACGTAAGTTGAAAACATGATTTTTTGTTCATATAGATATTGTGTTGTTTTCAGTGTGATCTGATAGGTTTAGGTCTAAAACAGATAGGGTAAAAGAAATACTAAACATAAGTACCTATTGTAAGTTGGTATTCTACTAAAACATAAAACACTTTAAAAATAACTGGGTATGTACTTGCCTTGATTCATACAATGGGAATCTGTGGAACTTTCTTTTAGTTTTGTCGTTTATAGAGCTTAAACAACCGTACACAGCACAACACACGCCCATTACAAAAGGATTTGTAAATATTTGTTTAATATTTTACGTGGCCTCCGCTCTGCGCACCGCGTCGTCGCGTCCTTGCCAGCCGGTAACTGAGAGGTAACCGAGAGCGGGTGGGTGGCACTTTCAACGGGAGGCAGGGAGTGTCCATACTATACGTTAGTACTATTTATTATACTGTGACAGTACTATAGGAGCTGCCAACGGCGGGACAGACGGTGGTGGCGCGGTTCACGGACGGCCACCACTACCGCGCGGCTCGTCCAGCGCGTCAGCTCCAAGCACAGGCGCTGCCTGCTCGAGTACATCGAGTACGGTGAGTGTCTCACTATAGAGGACAGTACTATAGGAGCTGCCAACGGCGGGACAGACGATGGTGGCGCGGTTCACGGTCGGCCACCACTACCGCGCGCTTGTCCAGCGCGTCAGCTCCAAGCACAGGCGCTGCCTGCTCGAGTACATCGAATACGGTGAGTGTCTCTTTAGAGGACAGTACTATAGGAGCTGCCAACAGCGGGACAGACGGTGGTGGCGCGGTTCACGGACGGCCACCACTACCGCGCGCTCGTCCAGCGCGTCAGCTCCAAGCACAGGCGCTGCCTGCTCGAGTACATCGAGTAAGGTGAGTGTCTCTTTAGAGGACAGTACTATAGGAGCTGCCAACAGCGGGACAGACGGTGGTGGCGCGGTTCACAGACGGCCACCACTACCGTGCGCTCGTCCAGCGCGTCAGCTCCAAGCACAGGCGCTGCCTGCTCGAGTACGGTGAGTGTCTCACTATAGAGGACAGTACTATAGGAGCTGCCAACAGCGGGACAGACGGTGGTGGCGCGGTTCACGGACGGCCACCGCGCGCTCGTCCAGCGCGTCAGCTCCAAGCACAGGCGCTGCCTGCTCGAGTACATCGAGTACGGTGAGTGTCTCTATAGAGGACAGTACTATAGGAGCTGCCAACGGCGGGACAGACGGTGGTGGCGCGGTTCACGGACGGCCACCACTACCGCGCGCTCGTCCAGCGCGTCAGCTCCAAGCACAGGCGCTGCCCGCTCGAGTACATCGAGTACGGTGAGTGTCTCTATAGAGGACAGTACTATAGGAGCTGCCAACGGCGGGACAGACGGTGGTGGTGCGGTTCACGGACGGCCACCACTACCGCGCGCTCGTCCAGCGCGTCAGCTCCAAGCACAGGCGCTGCCTGCTCGAGTACATCGAGTACGGTGAGTGTCTCTATAGAGGACAGTACTATAGGAGCTGCCAACGGCGGGACAGACGGTGGTGGTGCGGTTCACGGACGGCCACCACTACCGCGCGCTCGTCCAGCGCGTCAGCTCCAAGCACAGGCGCTGCCTGCTCGAGTACATCGAGTACGGTGAGTGTCTCACTATAGAGGACAGTACTATAGGAGCTGCCAACGGCGGGACAGACGGTGGTGGCGCGGTTCACGGACGGCCACCGCGCGCTCGTCCAGCGCGTCAGCTCCAAGCACAGGCGCTGCCTGCTCGAGTACATCGAGTACGGTGAGTGCTTTCTGATACCAACTTATATAGGCTGGCCAATAGCGCTGGTGGCCTAGCAGTAAGAGCGTGCGACTTCCAATCCGGAGGTCGCGAGTTCAAACCCCGGCTCGTACCAATGAGTTTTTCGGAACTTATGTACGAAATATCATTTGATATTTACCAGTTGCTTTTCGGTGAAGGAAAACATCGTGAGGAAACCGGACTAATCCTAATAAGGCCTAATTTCCCCTCCGGGTTGGAGGGTCAGATGGCAGTCGGTTTTGTAAAAACTACGTCTATTCTTGGGATTAGTTGTCAAGCGGACCACAGGCTCCCATGAGCCGTGGCAAAATGCCGGGATAACTCGAGGAAGAAGAAGACAGGGTGGCCAATAATAACCGCATTCCCATTGCCAGGAGGTTTTGGGATTATACTGAGCAACTTTTACTATGGGACCAACGCCGAAATCGCGACAAAAATATTTGGCTAATTCATACATTTAGGCCGGTCCATTTTCTATGGGAGGTAATTTTTTTTTTTATATTTTATATGAATGAATCATCACACATTGTCATTGAACGCTGTCCTCTCAGAGCATAGAATAATCATATTCATATATCTGTGGCTGTCAGAATGGACGGTACAGCAATATAATAGTAGTATAGGAGTTTTGTGTGTGTGTATTGTGTATTTTTAATTTTAAGATATATTTTATAATAATAATATATGTATGCTATAGTTGGTCAAACCCATTTGTCAGTCAGTAAGAACTTGGAAAACTATACTCATATATATATATACCTTTTCTTTTGGGTGCTAGTACTAGTGTAAGACAAAGATAGTATGATTCTCTCTGTCTATGATTGAAATGAGACAGTCCTAAACAAACTATAGTTTTAAGGTATTTATAGTTGGTCAAGCAGATCTTGTCAGTAGAAAAAGGCGGCAAATTTGAAAAATGTAGGCGCAAAGGGATATCGTCTCATAGAAAATTTGAATTTCGCGCCTTTTTCTACTGACAAGATCTGCTTGACCATCTATATCTATGGGCCAATAGTTGCCTGAAAATAAATATTTTCATTTAATAATTATGCGCGAACGATGGAGATAGGAACAGGCGGGTCAATGCACGAGATTCCTCGTGCTGAACGTCCTTAGAGCATTTAGATTTAGATATTTATTCTATTAATATTAAATTACATTATAAATTATGCTAGACTAATCTACATGAATTTATATTATGATCGTCATTCATATTTACAAAATATTATTTAATAGATACAAAAAAAAAAACAATGACAATGTAAATTTAATGTTTAATAACTGGAGTCGCCTTTAAGAGCTTACCCCTCTGCCGAAAAACTTGCACAATTGTGCAAACTTTTGTATGGACTGGCTATTTGTACTTTACGTACAAATCATGTAGAAATAGCAATTTTACGTCCCCTCCCCCGCAAAAATCGGCAGACTGTTTCGTACAGAAAATGACGTCTCCAGTTACTAAATCGTCAGGTGACAAGCATAAATCACTAATTACTAAAAAAATTATGAACTTGTGGTGGTAATTAGTGAGTTTTGCTTGTCACCCGACGAAATGCTCTAAGTAAGTTCTTTAGTAAAATTGCTAATAAATATAAAATGTTGTTCGCAGGCAACGCAACGATCGTGGAAGACCTGGAGTCCCTCTGCCCGTGTCCCGATAACTTCTCCCTCGCCGCTCGTCCGACGCTCACCTCGCACGTGACGCTTCAGATGAAACAGGAGGCGTTCTCCGACGCTGCGACAGCCTATTTGGACAAGCTGAAGGATGACGCCACTGTGTTGACGCTGGTGAGTGTTGTACAGTAGGGCACTGTATGTCACACGTGACGCTGCAGGAGGCGTTCTCTGACGCCGCCACCGCCT
Organism: Cydia splendana; assembly: GCF_910591565.1. Classification (NCBI taxonomy): domain Eukaryota; kingdom Metazoa; phylum Arthropoda; class Insecta; order Lepidoptera; family Tortricidae; genus Cydia; species Cydia splendana. Next base: position 10,435,543 of record NC_085983.1, read on the forward strand.
ACTTGGACAAACTGAAGGACAATGTTGATAATGATGATATAGATAAATACCTTTAATATTACTAGGATACATAATCAGGATAGTGTCAGGGAGCCGGCCGCGGAACCGCCGGAACTTGACACCTGGGGCCAAAACTCCTCCTTGGTGAAGTTGCTAGACGTTCAGTCGGAACGCTCACCACAAAAAACTGGCCAAGTCGAGTCGGACTCGCGCACCAAGGGTTTACGTACCATTTACGCAAAAAAACTGCCAAAAATCACGTTTGTTGTATGGGAGCCTCACTTTTATATTTATTTTTAATTTTATTGTTTTTAGTATTTGTTGTTATAGTGGCAACAGAAATACATCATCTGTGAAAATTTCAACTACCTAGCTATCACGGTTCATGAGATACCGCCTGGTGACAGACAGACAGAGAAGTCTTAGTAATATGGTCCCGTTGCGCAATATCGAAAAGTGGTCTGGAGCTTAATGTATCTCTTCCACAGAGCATTCCATCCGGCGAGAAGACCGGCCCCAGCAAGACTCCCGTCCGCCTGACCGTGACGGAGTCCAATGAAGTAGTGAACCGCACCGTGGACTCGCTGTCCACGCCGGAGTGGCAGAAGTTACTGGAGCGGGGCGGGGATGTGCTAGGTAATACATCATCTACAGAGCATCCCTTAAGACCGGGCCCAGTAAGACAGTCTGCTTGACCGTATCAGAGTCCAAGGAGTCAGCCGCACTGTGGATTCGCTGTTCACGCCGAAGTGGCAGAAGATCATGGAGCGGGGGGGGACGTGCTAGGTAATACATCTTCCACAGAGCATCCCGTAAGACTGCAGTCAACCGCACTGTGGACTCGCTGGAGTGGAGTGGAAGATACTGGAGCGAGGCGGGGATGTGAGCTTCCACAGAGCATTTATAAAGCTATTCTTCTGCATCCATTTTAATTGTACTAAAACGACAGACGTTACACACAAATTGGTGTAACCAAACCGATATTTATAGTGTACAGTCAGCAATAGAAGTTGCTAAGCGGGCCAGGTGTTCACAATGATCTTGACACGACTTTATTGTTAAGAGAATAAGAGCGTGTCAAGGTATTTTTGAACGCCCACCTAGCAATTTCTGCTGCTGACTTAAAACAGGCTGAAATTGATTTTTATCCATTATTGTCTCCAGAAACGGAAACGTTCCACTTCCACCACGTCACATACGTGGACCCTCCAGCAGCAGGTGGCGAGATGGTGATCCTGGACTGCAGCACGCTCGAGCACGCCATTGTGAGCGGCCACCACAAGAACGCCGAGCACGCGCGCAAGGCCTTCGCTCTCACTCCCCAGGTATGCGCCTCTCTGTCTCACAGACGTAAGGCGAAGAGGCACGTAAGGAAACTCGCTTTATAGTAAAAACTGGCCAAGAGCGAGTCGCGCACGAAGGGTTCCGTACAATTGCGCAAAAAAAAACTGCAAAAAATGGCGTTTGTTGTATGGAACCCCACTTAAATATCTGTCAAAGTTTCAAATGTCTATTACGCTCACAGAATTAATAATAATACTAGGTACAGAAGACTCACTCTCCAACAAAACGCGTCTGTTACGATCAGGACAGATATGGCCGCTAGGTGGCGACAGCGCCACGCGCGGCTTATGGCTAGCCACCAAAATTGGTGTGGGACGGATGTACTTGTAACTAGCTACCTGTAGCAAAGCGACGAAATCGCGGAGTGAGCCACGCCTGTCACATTTCATGAGATACAGCCTGGTGACAGACAGTGGTGTTTTAGTAATAGGGTCCCGTTTTTACCCTTTGGGTACAGAACCTTAAAAGAGAGCTTCTATGCCACAGAAAGACAAACATATAAAGCACCCCCCTTTTGCGTCGGGGGTTATAAATACGTGAATGGTAGCGATGAAAGCGTGAATCGAATCAAAATCTCTGATAGAGTCAGACCAAGAAAAGTCTGCACCGGATTTGATAGCCCACGCAGTGCAAGTATATATTATTTTATACGTCAAACTTCTATGAAATTATGACCAAAGAGAATAAATAGTATAGAGGGCTATTGCCAAAGTAAATTTTGTATTGCCAAGGTACATTTACTGCCATCTATCGACACACGATTAAAACTTAAAATAAAATTGAAAATGTATAAATTAGCCAAAATATGTTTACGGATAAATGATTTTTAATTTTTATTGTTCCATAGTTCCATACTGACCCATGTTCTTTCACTGATATGTGTTAAAATTGTTAAATATCAAACGGTGTCGTCAACGCTATCTAGCCGAGAATAGGCCAAAGTTAATGGCGCCATCTATTCGAGAATGACATTTTCTTGATTTCCGAGGCACGTTTTTTTCTCAGACTTTATCTTATACGGAGGATATATATCTCTGTTATGACGTATAGGTAAATAACACTGGCACTGCGAGGGCTATCAAAATCGCTGCAGACTGTTCGTGGTTTAACTCTAGTCTACCACTACCACGGTTCATGAGATACAGCCTGGTGACAGACAGACAGACCCTTCAGTGGAGTCTTAGTAATAGCAAAGACATATGTAACTTCGTATAAGACGAATAAAGTCTAAGGAAAAAACGTGCCTCGGAATTGAAGCAAAAGTCATTCTCGAATAGATGCCGCACACACCTTTAGCCTATCCTCGGCTAGATGGCGTGACGACACCGTTTCATATTTAACAATTTTAACACATAGATATTAGTGAATGAACATGGATCAAAATGATATAAAAATAATAAAATCATTTATCCATATATATATACATTTTTTGATAACTTTATACGTTTTCATTTTGAGTTTTAGTCGTGTGTCGATAGATGGCAGTAAATTTACAGTGACTACAAAATTTACAATGACAGGACCCCTCTATACTATCTATTCTTTTTGGTAATAGGGTTATGGGGGCTTTGGGTACAGAATCCTAATAACCGGGCAAGTGCGAGTCGGACTCGCGCACGAAGGGTTCCGTACCATAATGCAAAAAAAAAAAAAACAAAAAAAAAAGCAAAAAAAAAAAACGGTCACCCATCCAAATACTGACCACTCCCGAAGATGCTTAACTTTGGTCAAAAATCACGTTTGTTGTATGGGAGCCCCATTTAAATCTTTATTTTATTCTGTTTTTAGTATTTGTTGTTATAGCGGCAACAGAAATACATCATCTGTGAAAATTTCAACTGTCTAGCTATCACGGTTCGTGAGATACAGCCTGGTGACAGACAGACGGACGGACGGACGGACGGACAGCGAAGTCTTAGTAATAGGGTCCCGTTTTACCCTTTGGGTACGGAACCCTAAAAAGAGCTTCGATGCCATTATCAAACAACACAACGGGGTTATGGGGTTATAAATACAGTGGGCGATGAAAGCGTGCATTGAAATAAATTTTCTGATAAAGTGTTTAAGAGCCAACGGGAGTGGTCATTTCTCCATACAAACGTACTCCTCGTTTTCCTCCGTGGTTTTTGAAGCTAGAGCAATGATTTTTTCAACACAGATTAATATTGTCAATATCTGTGTCGGACCGTTTTGCTTTATTTGATATTTTTGTTTTTTAAGGCGCTAGAGCCCTTCAAAAATGGCCAAAATGGCCTAATTGACTATGCCGCAATGAGAGGCGTGGCATTCAAAACTGATATCAATTAGCCAAAAAAGCAAAACGGTCCGACACAGATAATTTCATAATCATTTAGATTTCCAAATTTGGTTACGATTGGTTAAGTTTTGCAGGAGGAAACAGAGGAGTACGAAACCTCGATTTTTACGCAGGATTTTTCGCCTTGTCCTTATCGCACTACTTTTAGGTGCCGCTTCCGTTAGCGAGACGGGTATATTTACCTAAATTATTTAAAACTCAGCTCCTGTTTCGTCTTAATGTTTCAGCTGCAAGAATATTGTAACAGCGCCCTCGCCAAGGACCCGTACCTGCCGAAACCCGAGGAGCTGTGCATCGCGATGTGCCCTATCAGTAAGTCACGTTCGGTTTTTTATAGTTCGTTTTTTTTAGCATTAGAAAGAACTTGAAAGAAGGTAAGCGATCTTGACTTTTCATTGAAAAACTTACTTACTTAATTACTTTGTTGGCGTGGTGACCCAAAATGAGTCTTGGCCTCCAACACAACGCTAATAATTGAAAAACGCTTTTTAAAAATCATTAACTAAGCAGAAAAATATAAATGATCGTATTAGATTCATAATTGTTACATATTTGCCGTAACTTATTTTTAAAATGTTATTTTCAATTAAAAGACACATCAAGATTGTTTACCTTATTTCTAATGCTAAAAAAAAACGAACTATAATTGGGAATATTACTGAAATGTTCTGCCGCCAGAGTGCAGCACTAATTTGTTTAGTAAGCCGTAGAGTAACTTATACATACTAGGCCTTAAACAGTTTTTTGTCAACTTTTCACTATGACATTGATGCACCAAGGTGGTTTGTTTACTTTACATGTGGCCTACCGCGAAACGCTAAAATCGAAATTTCTTTATCTGCCTCTCTATCGATCGAATAAGAGTGATAGAGAGGCAGAAACCGAACTTTCGATTGTCGTGTTTCACGGTAGGCCATGTGATTGACCTAGTGACGTGTCATTGATGATGTCAATGAGGTTTGTTTACTGTATGTGCTAATGGTGCTCTACGCAGAGCTTTGCCTAATATTCCCTATTGTAAAACACTCTCTGGCCACGCGGTCCTACTGCTTTGTCCTACCACATGAACTATTTTTCCGCTTGATCCGATTAATCGGATTCCCAGGAATTGTAATTCCGCTTCGTCCTACCGAACGGACCACATGACCTTTTTGAAGTGAAAACTTCTTTTTGTCAAAAATGGACGGCAAAGTCGACTTTGCCGTCTAAAAAATAGGTCGCGAAGCGCTTAGTTTATGGTCAGTCAAAAATTAAAAAGTTAAAAACATTGCAGTCTCGATTTTGGGACTGCAATGTCGCATACAAATTCCATTATTTGTCGAGTTCCAATCTTTTTAAAAGTTGAAATGGCCATATCAATTGAAGGCACAGGCCCTTTGAACAGACAAACAGATGATTAGTGCCGCGACTATTTAGTTGTCTCAAATAGGTTGGCGTATTTTCGGCAGAAAAATACACTTCTATTTTTTTATTAAAAAAACCGGGCAAGTGCGAGTCGGACTCGCGCACGAAAGGTTCCGTACCATAATCCAAAAAAAAAAAAAACAAAAAAAAAGCAAAAAAAAAACGGTCACCCATCCAAGTACTGACCACTCCGGTCCCGACGACGTTGCTTAACTTTGGTCAAAAATCACGTTTGTTGTATGGGAGCCCCATTTAAATCTTTATTTTATTCTGTTTTTAGTATTTGTTGTTATAGCGGCAACAGAAATACATCATCTGTGAAAATTTCAACTGTCTAGCTATCACGGTTCGTGAGATACAGCCTGGTGACAGACGGACGGACGGACAGCGAAGTCTTAGTAATAGGGTCCCGTTTTACCCTTTGGGTACGGAACCCTAAAAAATAAAAAGGCGGCAAGGGCTTTCTTCTGTGAAAATATATACGTAACAACTTTGCTTTTGTAAAATATTTCTATGATATTTATATTTCTTCCACCATTTTTTAGAAAAGCACTATATATGACTCGGCTGGAAGGCTACTTGCTGGCTTCGGATTCAATTAAACGGACTCCCAAGGTCGTCCGTTTAAAACGAGTCCTCAGCCTGCAAGTAGCTACTTTCCGCTACTTCCGGAGCGCCACAACCTAATGGGGGTGCCCCAGGGATCCTGCCTTTCAAACACTCTCTTCAGCATACTACTTAACGACTTACCAGCTACAATTACTGGCGCCGATATTTACATGTACGCCGACGACGTCACTGCGGTAGTGAGTACGCCCACGAAAAATGAGCTTGAAACGGCCCTAAATAACGTTGTTCGGCAGTTAAATGAGTGGTTCAAGGCCAACGGACTGGCGCTTAACAAAAATAAGACCTGTTTTATGACAGTAAAACTCAACGGCCATCCCAGTGAGAACCTACAAGTGTGTGCGGACGATGCCCCTATACAGCACGTGTCCTGCACACGCTTGCTCGGGTTCCACCTCGACAGTGCGCTCACTTGGGAGAGGCACATAGACGAGGTGTGTAATCGACTAGGCCGCGCCTGTTTCGCACTGCGCCGCCTGGCGCGCACCGCCGGGAGGACCACGGTGCGAGAATGCTACTTCGCGACGGTCCACTCCGTGTTGACGTATGGTGTGGAGCTTTGGGCCAGAGCCGCGGACTGGTATATTTTCTCAATGCAAAAGCGAGCACTCCGCGGTATGGCAGGTAAACCGAACGACGCTCCAGCCCGGGAGCTATTTCTCGAGTTCCAAATTCTACCCCTACCCTGTATACTAATACAGCAAGTAGCAGTGTTTACACACACTAATCGAGATCGGTTCAAACGCAGGGGTACGAACTCTAGATATCCACTGCGTAGTAACTAGCACGGAGACCGGCTAGTAGCAGAGCGACACAAATTAGCAAAGTCGGCTAAGTCGGTTTATTGCTTCGGCCCTTCAGTCTATAATCGATTACCCGATTCCATTAGAAATGCAACTTCCATTGAAGGATTTAAATCTAAACTAAAAAAGTGGCTTCTTGAGAAGATGTTTTACGATTATAGTGAGTTTTTTGACATTCCACTAGTAATTTGATAACTAATACCTACAGGTGTGACATTTGTATATTACTATATAGACTACATTTCTCATTGTTTGAAAATAATTTAGACACCTATATTGCTAATTATAACAATTAATTATATTTATATTTATATAATTTGGATTGTGTTTACAGGTATATGCACATTAATATACTAGACAAATACTAGCACTTATATGATAAAAAATGACATGTAACAATTGTTATCAATAAATTTTTCATTTCATTTCATTTCATTTCCGAGCCTCGACAATAATGTACTACGAGGGGTGCCTTTTAAGTTCTGTCGTTTGTAAAATCTAAAGACAATTTAAACCTCAAGTACTATTTATTGTTTTTTTAAGTACTTGCTGTGATATTTAATACACTTTTTCATTTGTTCGATTCAGTTTTGAAACCACTTATTCCACTCCGAAGTTGGGACATCAAAATGGCCGTTTTGTATCCGTCAACCGCCTCTTCTTGTATTCGGTACGATTAACCACGAAGACATTGCATGATTTTAGGGAAAGTAAAGAAATCTTTAGGGCTCAAGTCAGGGCTGTACGGCGGGTGGTCCAGAATTTCGACGTTTTGCTCTAGTAGAATCGCAATTGTTTGCCGGGAGGAGTGTGAGCTTGCATTGTCCTGGCTCAGTCTCAGTACCATACGATGTTTTCGGTTGATTTTTCGGAATTCACTTATAGCTTCTAGTAAGCAAACTGTAATATACTAGTCAGGGCTAACTGTTTTGTGATTTTCTAACACGATGGTGGCAACGTGTCCACTTTTGGCGACAAACGAGGCGATTATTTTTTTAAGTACTACTTGAGCGTATGACTTATTTGGTCGGTTTCCGCTCGTTTTAGAACACTCCGACGGTGGATTGCTGTTTGGAATCAGGATCATAAGCATAAATCCAAGATTCATCACCACTCACAATGTCATAAATGAGTTTTGTATCTCCTCGATCGAATTGCTGTAGAGTTTTGCAGCACTAACTAGTGCGAGCCATTTTTCGGTCGGCAGCAAGCAAATGTGGTGTCCGGCGAGATTTTTTTTTTTTACACCTAGCTCTTCATGTAAGGTTTTTTAAATGGTAGTCCCTGAAATGCGTATAGAAGCTGCTATCGTTCGGTATATCACATAGCGATCTTCGAAAATCAGCTGCCGTACAGCCTCAATGCTTTCCTGGTTTTTCGCGGTGTTCGGACGACCTTCACCCAGTCTATCACCGAGACTAGAGCAATCGCGTTAAAATTCCAAATCAGAATCGTTACACAATCAGAAGGCATGATGCTTTGTCAATGTAAACAGTAGTCAGCTCAAGCACTGAAGTCGCGTTAAACGTCATTTAAAGTTATAGAAAATTATCGCACGGAAATTTTCCTATGAAATTTCCATTTTCACAACTGACTTGTCAACTTTAACTCGACGCTATTCTAAAACGGTTCGGTCAATCATGATTCGTTTAATTGTTTTTGAATACTTAATTCACATAGTTTGATACGATGGTAGTTTTTTTTTATATAATTGTGAGAGATTTGCAAACGACAAGACTTAAAAGGCGGCCCTCGTATAGCGGCGCTGAGCACTTTTTGAGGTGGGGAAAAAATGATAAACTCGATTCAGCGTAACGCGTAACGTAACGCTGACGTCATGTGTCACGGACAATGTTATTCACCAAAGAACTTTAGTCATAACGTATCGTAATTAGGTCAATTATATAAAACTGGACTTTTATATTAAGCAATAAAGCTCAATGTTCTAATCTTGTACGGGCTGAAATACTAGGATCTCACAGTTACATTCTAACTTTATAACACTCCAATATAATTCAATAAAGCTACAACTACATCTTCATGAAATCGCAAATAAAAGTGAACTCTAGTACTGGTGAATAAAACTCAAAATATCATGACCAAATAAATATATTTAGAGGTCTGCAAGGTAACTTTACAATTTCTATTTGAATTTTAAACTATTAACGCTACAAATTTAAGCTCACTGGCCAGCAATTTCGGAATTAAAGTTTTTCAATAGAAAGGAGGATCAATTATACATAGTGCTGCAGACATTTTGGACTAGTCATTGAGTTTTCACTTCTGTCGGCACTCCTGGAGTGCGACCCGTTGTTTATAACTATTTTTTTTTTCCTATTTGTTTGATTAATCGGACTACAAGGACTTGTAATTCCACAAGTTTGTCTCACACTTTTATTGATTTATTTATGTCGGCGGCCGATCGTAAGATCAGGCATATCGTGAAATTCCTAGGCATATCGTGAAACGTGAAAATCTTTGACGCGCTCCCTGAGTCGACGGAGCCCCGCCACGCGGGGCTCCTATTTCTGGGCAGTTTGCCCTTCGGGCATCTAAAGCAACCTAACGAACCTATCTTACCTATATATTGGTTTAATGCCACTATCGTCAAAACATTACACAGGAACATTACGATCGGCCGCCGACATTTACATAAGGAGATCCAACAGCTAACTAAATGACATGGAATCTTAGATAGAGCCAATTAGAGGAACTCACAATTAGATATGTAATAAAAACATATATGTACTTAAGTAACACGTCTCTCACACACACACAGACACTTCTAACATCATCATCATTCATGGATCTTTGAATCGCAGTGATGTGCAATTGTATCGTTTAGTTCGGTTACTCCTAGGCGTTTGTCACTTTCTTACCAGTAATTGGCCATTACAGAGAAGCAGTGGCTCCGCGCCGTGATGGGTGAACAACTTGGCGGTCCGGGCGGCGCTGAAGCCCAGGTTCTGTTCTACGACTACGGACACATGCCGACCGTGCCCGTCACCGCGCTGCGCAAGATGATGCCCGAATTCGCGCGAGATATACCTGCCGCTGTCTGTACCCTGGTTATCAAAGGTTAGTGCACCAATTGTACGTTAGATGGCGTTGTACCGGCCGGTGGAAATCCTACATCGCGCTGTTAAGATTTTTCCTAGAATAATGGGGTTGGGTGATGGATTTTGTGTATTGTCCTTGTGGATCGCTTGGACTTACGAGTGGCAGTAATTAAATGGTTTCGTGGGGTATTTGGTGAGAAGTATTATGACATCGAGAACAAGGAAGGGATGGGAGACCAGGCCCCTGTTTCACCAACGTGACAGGTGCGGCGAATTGTAAAATCACTGTTGCTGACGTCACAGGCATCCATGGGCTACGGTTACCGCTTACCATCGGGCGGGCCGTATTCCTGTTTGCCACCATCATTGCATTATTAAAAAAAACTTTATTATATCGGATAAAAACAGATATTTCTCCTGCGAGGTTTCTGACAATTGTCACAAGAAACACTACAATTGTCACGAAATTCCGACATATAACTCATTACCTGTCAAGAATTACCTACAATTCTTCTAAATCTTTGACAATTGTCAGAAACCTCGCAAGAGAAATATCTGTTTTTATCCGATATAATAAAGTTTTTTTAAATAATACAATGATGGTGGCAAACAGGAGTACGGCCCGCCCGATGGTAAGTGGTAATCGTAGCCCATGGATGCCTGTGACGTCAGCAACAGTGATTTTACAATTCGTCGCACCTGTCACCGATGTGAAATTGGGGCCAGATCCTGTTCTACGACCACGGACACATGGCGACCCTGCCCGTCGCCGCGCTGCGCAAGATGATGCCTGATGCCTGAGTTCGCGCGAGACATCCCCACCGCTGTCTGTACCCTGGTTATCAAAGGTTAGTGCACCAATTGTACGTTAGATGGCGTTGTACCGGCCGGTGGAAATCCTACATCGCGCTGTTAAGATTTTTCCTAGAATAATATGGTTGGGTGATGGATTTTGCGTATTGTCCTTGTGGATCGCTTGGACTTCCGGGTAGGCAAATGGAAAATGGTTTCGTAAGTGATTTGTTAAACTTTTCGACGGCACATAGCAGTAGCTTAAACACCTCTGCTAGATTTAGACCAAGACAAGTCTGCAACTATTTTGATAGCACACGCAGCGCAAGTGTTATTTTAAGCGTCAAAGTTCTATGAAATTATGACGTATAAATAACACTTGCACTGCATATACTATCAAAATCGTTGCAAACTTTTCTTGGTCTAACTCTACGAACATTAATTGAACAGCCTTTTTAATCTAGTTTTTTTTTCACATCACCTATTCGGAAAAGGGCTTTTTCTTCCCCGCTAAGAGGGATCAGTGGCACTTTTCCTCCCTGCTAGGGGGGATCGCACTTTTCTGTTCTAGGACACTGTTTTTGTTATTTTTTCCATTATTTTTTTAGCTTGAATAATATTTTGAAACATACTAATTGTGTCAACACTAAGATTTTTTTATTTTCCTCATAGGGGCTATTCATAAATTACGTCATTTCAAATTAGGGGGGGGGGGGTCTGGACATCGGATGACGGTAGCATGAAGTAGGAGGAAATGGGGTCATTTGAAGCATGATTTTTGGATGATTATAGGAGGGGGGGGGGGGGGGTCCAAAATCGTCAAAAATCGATGACGTAATTTATGGACAGCCCCATAGTGGATGTGAAAAGCAGTATGTGTCACACGGTATCAAAATTATTTCGTCATGGGCGTTAACACTTGAATCCCTCATTACGCTCAGGATTCAATGTACGCCCTTGACGGAAATATATGATTTTGATCCCTTGTAACACAAACTACTATTTTCTACAGGCTTCCCGGAGGCACCGACACCAGAACAGTTGGAGCGCGCCAAAAAGCACATGCAGATGAGCTCGGACGGCGCCGGCGTGCTGCACGTGACGCGCGTCGCCAAGCAGGACCTCGGCGAGTACTTCGTCGTCGCCCCTGACCTCATCAAGGCCATACAGTAATCATACACGCACCAGCCGCCCGTCCGTCAGGATGGTATTTCACCTGTCCAATGTGTATTTTGTCTCACATCTTATACCTTTAAACGAGAAATTCTTGTATATTTATTTACATCAGCGGTCGGCAACAGGCGGCCCGCAAACCTTTCACTTGCGGCCCGCGAGACCCCATGGCTATTTTGTACGTAATATTGACAAACGACAATGTCTCATAAAGACACAAATATTATCAAAGTGTGGCCCGCTTCAATTTCGTTAACTATTATGTGGCCCTTGGCTGCTAAAAGGTTGCGACCGCTGATTTACATGAATTGCTCGGGATCTCGGAAACGGCTCTAACGAATTCGATGAAATTTCGTACATGGGGCTTTTCGGGGCCGAAAGGTCGATCTAGCTAGGTACTATCTCTGGGAAAACGCGTATTTTTGGGTTTTTATATGTTTGCTCGGACTCCCAGATATTTTTGCTTATGCGAGAGTGAGTTACAATGACATTAGACTAAGATATTGGACAGATGGAATGTCACCCTTAGCTGTAATCGGTTCAACAACTTTGTCGACGATAACCCTTCGCGCCTACATGCTTAAATTTGCCACTTTTTTTCTACTGACAGAAATGGCTTGACAGACATTACTTTAAAAGGCTCGACTCTAAAATGTTATATATTTTTTTGCTTAGATGATAAGTTGACAGTTTTATGAAAATGGCTAATAGATCGAACAGTTTTTGTGTGTATTTCTCATTTTTGTTCCAATTTATTTAGTTAACTCGACTACTTTCAGTAACATATTTTATAATATGTTAGTAACATATAGATTTGATTTATCTGATACTTTGACATTTTGTATTTGTTAGTTGACATAAGCATATTATTTGTTATAAGTTACCTATTATTACTTCTTAACCATTTTTTGTCTCACGATAAGGGGCTGTCCATAAATTACGTCATCGATTTTTGACCACTAGACGATTTTAGGGGGGGGGGCTAAAATCATCCAAAAATCATGCTTCGAATGACCCCGTTTCCTCCTACGTCATGCTACCATCATCCGATGTCTAGACCCCCCCTCCCCTCCTAATTTGAAATGACGTAATTTATGAATAGCCCCTAAGCATAATTAATTAATAATATGTATATTTTAGTAAAAGATCCAATGGGTGAAACTTTTTAGTGTGGTTTATTGCCATGGTTACATTACCAACACAACACCAAAAAAAGTTGATCTACCCAAATAAGCGATAAGATAAATGTAAAAACCATTGACGTATAATTACTATAGAGAATCCATACCAAACTATGAAATTGGCCTGATGACAGTAACAAAGAATTATGGAAATAATAGTTTCAAAGAAACATATATGTTAATATGGTTCTAAAAAATGGCCCAATCTCAGTATAAACATTAGGATTATTAATATATTCAATAAAATAAAAGTGCAAAATTCTCCAATCAGCCATTTTGACTGAAACGCCAATCAGAAGCGGCCTAAGGAGTGACGTCATCAATCCATGACGTATTTCTTAGAGCAGCATAGACAACCTCATTGACCGTAATCCATAAATCCTCACCAAAGAGATTGGAGGTTCAAAAAAAATGTTATTTCGCCACTAAACATTTATTACATCCAGAAAATATCATTACACGATGTTAAGTAAATATTTATTTGTTATTAAATAAATAAAATGCTAAATAATATGATATTTCACCAAAAAACTTTTTTAATTATTTGGCTGAATGGAACTATCATTGCCATGTTGGCTGTCGTAACCAGAAAAAATTAAAAAGTAAAACCGGCGCTCGGTGATTTTCACTCGGAAATTGCATGTATCTAAATAATTCATCTTAAATTGCAACCGTGTGAGAGTTTTTGTATAAAATGAGTTATTGTGATTAATGTTTGTAATGTATTTATCCCTAATCATAATATATGGTGCTGAATTTACAATATCATTCGGATTCAAGGGAAAATTCGTAACTGTAAGTATGTAAACAATGTCTATCACCCTTCCACCAACTAATTAATGACGTCACAAATGGCTTGCGAGGCGTTTTCGCGCGAGGTTTAAACTAGCTATAAAAAAATGCAATTATTTATGTTAAATCTTATGAGTATAGCTGAAATATTGTGTTTTTCGGAACCAGTACAAGTGTACCGACAATAATAAAAGGGATTTCAAAATTTGTCATCAGGCCAATTGTCGTAATCGTAACCTGTACCGCGCGATCAAAACGTCGTAAGGGCCGTAATATTCATGGCGCTTACGCCTATTGGGTCGCGAGACTCCGCTCCGCTTCTATGGTTTGTTGTCAAAACAACAACAACTCATGGCGCAAAATACTGATTCTTTGTGCTGGTTCCATACGTTAGTAATAATAGTTCAATGGTGATAACCTTCCGAGTGCGTGTCGGACCACGCGCAGTGAAGGGTTCCGTACCTTCACACAATAAGTGTCAAGTCCATTTATGTAACTTGTCAAAGTGATAGTGCATCTTCTGGATAGGCGTACAGTTTAGGGTGGAGTGAAAGTGGCCAAAATTTTTTTTTTCTTTTTTTCAAATTTCCTGTATCATTAATTGATGATACATAGTATTAGAAGTAATTATGAAAAATTTTAGTTTTCTAAATATATATCTTAAGGTGGCGCATTAGGTTTAAAGTTTTGAAATAATGCAATTTTTGACATTCACATATATGATTTATTGAAAACGATATATGGACCTATTTAACAATTTTAATCATAAACTTTACTGAAATCATAATAAACTAGCAAAATAAACTCAAAAAAATACATTTTATTGTTGAAAATCAGTAGTTTCAGGGCGCTCATAAACACGAAAATATTGAGATTTGGTGTCGAAAACGGGTATCTTGCCTGGCTTTTATCCTTGTACGAATGAATCCATCTCTAGCTTCTGGTCCACAAACTGCTAACGAAGCCTCCGTTACCAGCTTGACACACCTTTCGACAGCCTGAGTGTGGCAAGGATACTTTTCGTAATCCATCAAAGCTCCTGAAGTAATCAGGTTTGAAATTTCTGTGTCGCTATATTTCATTGTCATAGGAGGTTCTGTAATCTTTCCTTTCGTCCAATCTATTAAATCATAATAAGTAGATGCGTCAGCCCTTAGTTCTGGGAGTCGAAATTCGCGAACCTTCTTTCCTTTGGTCTCTTTTCGTGCTTTTAACACTCTTCGAAGAGCCAGCTCCCTTATGTGAGACGCATCATCTTGCAACATAGCCAGCAACAAATTCTCTGGGTGTGTGAAGAATGAATTTCTTTGAATAGTTTTCAGTGCAATACTTCTCAGGTTATCTGGTAAATCCTGACATCTTTTAACCATGTTAAAAACATGAACTGTTCTAAACTGGAGAATAAATGACGAAGTGGTAATTAATTTACATGTAACAAGCACACAAACCATTGCAATGGGCGTTTCAGGTGTTTTTCTAGTAAAATATAGGCAAACAGGATTCTCCGTTTATACATTGGAACAGCTAAACCAACAAAGAATTTGAGGGATCTCGCGACTTTCATTATGAAAGTTTATGCACCAACCTGGTTCGACATAAAGACAAAATCATCATGTAAATATGGTCCAATTCATGTTTTTAACATGGTTAAAAGATGTCAGTATTTACCAGATAACCTGAGAAGTATTGCACTGAAAACTATTCAAAGAAATTCATTCTTCACACACCCAGAGAATTTGTTGCTGGCTATGTTGCAAGATGATGCGTCTCACATAAGGGAGCTGGCTCTTCGAAGAGTGTTAAAAGCACGAAAAGAGACCAAAGGAAAGAAGGTTCGCGAATTTTGACTCCCAGAACTAAGGGCTGACGCATATACTTATTATGATTTAATAGATTGGACGAAAGGAAAGATTACAGAACCTCCTATGACAATGAAATATAGCGACACAGAAATTTCAAACCTGATTACTTCAGGAGCTTTGATGGATTTCGAAAAGTATCCTTGCCACACTCAGGCTGTCGAAAGGTGTGTCAAGCTGGTAACGGAGGCTTCGTTAGCAGTTTGTGGACCAGAAGCTAGAGATGGATTCATTCGTACAAGGATAAAAGCCCGGCAAGACATACCCGTTTTCGACACCAAATGTCAATATTTTCGTGTTTATGAGCGCCCTGAAACTACTGATTTTCAACAATAAAATGTATTTTTTTTAAGTTTATTTTGCTAGTTTATTATGATTTCAGTAAAGTTTATGATTAAAATTGTTAAATAGGTCCATATATCGTTTTCAATAAATCATATATGTGAATGTCAAAAATTGCATTATTTCAAAACTTTAAACCTAATGCGCCACCTTAAGATATATATTAAGAAAACTAAAATTTTTCATAATTACTTCTAATACTATGTATCATCAATTAATGATACAGGAAATTTGAAAAAAAAGAAAAAAAATTTTTTGGCCACTTTCACTCCACCCTAGTACAGATGTAGTGTATAATTCTTTTCCATCGTATTTTCTCGGAAACGTTCGTATTTGTCATGCTACTTCAGTCAACCTCACTACTTTTTGTACCGAGTCCGACTGAAATAGCAAGACACGTTTGTACGTTTCCGTGAAAATACGATGGAAAATAATTCCTCTACATTTGTAATTGTATCGATCGATCACAGGTAACAAATATTGAATTCATACTTATTCGGATATAGGGGAATTCGCCAGTAACTGGCTACTTTTAGTAACTGGCCGCCCTAAACTAAAAATGAATCTATTCACCTATAAACTGAATTAATTTTAGTATAAGGTGGCCAGTTATTGAAACCTT